>NC_092397.1:40581884-40881884 GCF_030028105.1 Mobula birostris
CATTTGTGAGTGATGATAAACCTGATTCTGATATGGGTCTCTATTGTGGACTGAGAGTGGGAAGGGGGCAGGGAGAGGGGAATCATGGTTGGGAAAAGGGGAAGGGAGAGGGGAGGGAGCAGGAAGCACCAGAGAGACATTCTGTAATGATCAATAAACCAATTGTTTGGAATCAAATGACCTTGCCTGTTGTCTCAGGGCTGGGTGTGTCTGTACCCACCCCTGACACTCCTTCTCTGCCACCTGTCCCTCACCCCTCCCACGACGCCCCACCCTCACAAGTCAGCCACAGTTCCTCATCTCGTGCTGGTGCAGTCACAGATGAACGCAATCCAGCTTGTCATTCCACCCAGGACAGCACCGACAGGAGAGGCTGCCCCAACCCAGCTTCTTCTCTCCTGGGCGGCTGCTGCAGGCCACCCCGCGGCAGGAGGGTCTACAACCGAGGCCAAGCAGCTCATTGTCTCACCAGCAAACCGGACCTGCAATAACTGCATTACCACCGTCCAGTGGGGTCTTGCAATCACAAAAGACACATCCAAGACAGTGTTTTGCACTGGATATCTCAACGTGCACGGCCTCTGAAACCCTGCACCTTGGGTGGCTATAGCAGGTAGAACCGTACACAGCAAGATTCAGCTCCACACTGTTGAGCATCTTGCTGTTGGGTTCCATTTGCTGCACTTGATGCCCTTAATATCCAGTGGAGTCTGCGATCATGAAGAAGTTGTCAAAGATGAACAACTGCACCCTTGTTTGGGCCCCGAGAGGCTGCTGCGACCAAGCGAGGTGCCATCTCGTCTCACCCTATCAGAAAGATTGTCCTTGCTCTACCCACCCCTTCCCCTGCCTTCGCTACCACCTCTGTTTCTCAACTTCACTGGCTTGGAGCTTGAGACACCAGCCATCTCTCCTACTGCAACGGCGATTGGTGGCGCCGGGCGCGAGGCAGAGCTGGAACAGGGTCGAGGGGAGGGGAGGTCGGGGCGAGATCAGACGCGCGTTGGGTGAAGCCTGTCAGCCGGAGGGGCTCAAAATCTCAGAGGCTGTGAGCAGCTGACGAGCTGCCATTTATCACAGAAAACTAGCAGTTAAGCCATTGAAATTTAAATGCATAATCTTGGGACCACTGTTATTTTAGAGATTAAAATCACAGTTTCAACAATTGCAAATGATTAATAATCTCCTCACGAATCACCTTCTGATTTCTCTTTCATTCCACGCTGTTTGTGGCCTACCTCCAACACTAACATCAGTAAATAGTCACTTGATTGCACACAACAGGAATAATTACTGTTTCCCAGCTCTTGTTCACAGGTTTAATACTGGTTTACTCTGCAGGGTAAATAAAAATTCAATAATTAATTTTTTTTTAAAACTGTGATCTAGTTACTGGCACAGACAATACTAATTATATTTCAGCGGGGTAGTAGTTTGTCATCGAACGGAGTGTACGTGAAACGGTGGGACCATGGTGTCAGCCTTGTTTATTCGATCTGTTATTATGCAAGTTATCTGCAAAAAGACAATTGCCAGCTGATGGTCGTTAATGGCATCTCGCCACATGAGACTGTAACCAGGCTGTGCGTCATGCATTCTGCACATCTCGAAGCTCGGAGCACAGAGTCTGGGTGACGTACACTACTGTGCTAAAGTCTTGGGCACATATATATCACTGGGGTGTCTCAGACTTTAGCACAGTACTGTATTTATCAACGTGGAGTGGAGAGACAGTTTGTAAATCTAGCGAGAGCAAAGGATGTTGGGAGTGGTGAGGGTGGAGCGCCGTGGGAGGGGTGTGGGACAGGTGGCAGAGAAGGAGTGTCAGGGGTGGGTACAGACACACCCAGCCCTGAGACACCAGGCAAGGTCATTTAATTCCAAACAATTGGTTTATTGATCATTACAGAATGTCTCTCTGGTGCTTCCCGCTCCCTCCCCTCTCCCTTCCCCTTTTCCCAACCATGATTCCCCTCTCCCTGCCCCCTTCCCACTCTCAGTCCACAATAGAGACCCAGATCAGAATCAGGTTTATCATCACTCACACATGTCATGCGCGGGGTGGTGGAGTGGGAGGGGTGAGGGACAGGGGGCAGAGAAGGAGTGTTAGGGGTGGGTACAGACACACCCAGCCCTGAGACACCAGGCAAGGTCATTTGATTCCAAACAATTGGTTTATTGATCATTACAGAATGTCTCTCTGGTGCTTCCCGCTCCCTCCCCTCTCCCTTCCCCTTTTCCCAACCATGATTCCCCTCTCCCTGCCCTCTTCCCACTCTCAGTCCACAATAGAGACCCAGATCAGAATCAGGTTTATCATCACTCACATATGTCAGGAAATTTGTTTTTTTTTGCAAAGTGTAATACATGAAATTACTACAGCACTGTGCGAAAGTCTTAGGCACCCTAGCCGTATATATGTGCCTATGACTTTTGCAGAGTACCATATACCCCTAAGCATGTTTTCCGTTCCTCACCCACCAAAGGTCCAACACACTCCCACTCCAAACCAGGTCCCCACGATCTGGCTTGGACACTTCACCCCAGTCCACACACAAAATGCTAGAGGATCTCAGCAGGTCTAAGGAAAAGAATAAACAATCAACTTTTTGGGCCGTGACCATTCACCCACAGCTGTATTCCTCACCGCCCCCCCCCGCCGGGAACTTTCCTCCTGATGTCACACCAATCCCTAAATTTCCCACATGCCCCGCCTTTCCTTCCTTTCCAAGACCCGAGATAACTTCCACATACGGACACACACCCTTCATCTCCAAAGCCTTTCCTTCCAGAACTTCTCCTGTCCCAGAAGGTGACTCTCTGTAGATTATATGTGATTTGATGCCCACATTGCAGCCATTCAGGAAACTAGAATTCATAGCTGCAGAATTTACAAATCATTACCCAGAAATTCCTCCCAAATGCACAACCTCGTCACCACTTGGAGGCTTGTGGGCTTCAATGCCCCGAAGAGCTATGTTGGCTGGAGTCAGGGCTTTATGCTTTGGGTTTTGGTAAGGTCACCCATACCAAACAGGTCAAAGGGTAGAGGACTGTTATGTACCCTGTAACTGGGTTGCCAAACCAGCAGAAATGGACCACTTAGTTGGAGTCTGAATTACTGGAACTAAGAAAGTTTTATTAAAGAAATAATAACACAGTACTCTAATCATAAATGCAACAGGTTAGCAATGATAAAACACACATGTACACAGAACTAGGATAATAGGATCAATCAAGCTCTATTGCAGTCTAGGGGTAAAATGATCAGTCTCAAGTGACACAGAGTTCAGTTCAATTTAGTTCAGTTCGCAGTAATCGCTGTTATGCCGTTGGGGAGGGAGAGAGAGAACGAATGAATATGCAAATTAGATTCCAAACAGACCTTCGATATTCCTCGCAGTTAGCTTTTGGGCGAGCCCTTTGTAATGTCTTCTGAGGTCACCGACTGTGACCCCTTCGTTCCAGATACGATCGTTCTTCTGCGGTGAACCCGGCACCCAGGCAAGGGCGGACACATACACCGGGTTCCCACCAACTGTACCGTTCCACCCTGTGCGTCTATGGCTGGTCCCGCGACCAGACCTCCAAAACTCTCACCAATTTGTGGGGGCACACCGCTTCCAGGGTCTCGTTACCTCGTGGTGTCGTGGTGCCGTGGTGTGTCTCTTGCCTTAGCGAACCTGTTCCTTTTATCCCCCTGCTGGGGTATCGCCTGTCCATCAGACTTCAAACAGTTCAGGGTTCAAAGCCACCGGTCTCTGACAATACTCAGTACTGTGTCTCCTTTTCGTTAATCCCTCTCGTCTCTCTCTTATTAGCATTTTGAATGTTCCCCCATTGTCCTCTTATCGGCATCAATCTTCTGATAATTTGGTCTGTTGTCACAGGACAGACTAAGAGTGGTTAAGACTAAGGTTCTGGGGCTCAGCTCTGGGCTAACAACCCTGACTGGTCAGACAACACTGTGACGAAACCAGCAATGAATAATCCTTCTGCACCTGAGCACAGTATTCCTGAGTCTCCACCCGGGACTTGCATGGCGGACAGTCATGTAAACTGAGAGGAAGCTACAGACACAATGAACACCACACCAGATGGAGGACCCACATTGCTCTCCTAAATGTAAGGGGCATTATCGGCTGGAGAGACCCAGAAATTTGATAAATAATTTGATAAAATATGCACTCACTGAATTTATGTGGAAAAAAAAGTAAGGACATAAACATAGAATTTACTTTTCCTCAGCTTGCGTCCCTGGACGCAGGGGCTAATGATAAAGCTACACTTTATGGACAATGTAATACAGCTGTCCGCTAGCCTGCAGGTCACCCTTGGGTAAGGTGTAGCACCTGCTTGGCCCCCGATCAGGGTGACGTGAAGCCGTGGGATCAGGTGGTGGATGGTGGTATGAGCAGCTGGTGCAGATCACAAGTCCTGGTTATACGACCACTGATGCCAGGTAAACACTCTCTGAAGAGTATTGATAGTGGCTGGGGTCACCCGTCTTGTAAAGACACTGCCCAGGAGGTGGCAATGGCAAACCACTTCTGTACAACATGGCAAAAAGCGAACAAACAGACCCCCAATTCTGACACAAGTGTTGCCTGTAGAAGATTTCCTGAAATATCACTTCACACAGCTCTTTGAGCTCTCATAATCACCCATGGAGGGACGTATGCAAGATGAACAACTGAATTTGCAAGGACAGGACAGAGAGCGAGCGCAGTGTGACATCCTCAGATCTGGGTGCAAAGGTTGATGTTCAAATAGGAACTGGATGAGAAACATGTTGTTTTCACGGAAACTCACAGCTCAGTATCATTTCTTTCTGTTGGTCAGGGCTTTGGTAAATGGAAACTCTCTACACTGTAAACTCTTCATCATTCTGCTAAATCCCCCTCTTGACTCCCCCCATTTTGAGAACAACAGCAGCTCTGGTGTCCCTCAGCCCTGGTCCTATCCTGCTAAATCTCCATGGCCTGGGCGTGGTGTGCACAGTGGATAAGACCAGACGGTACAGGAGTAGCCGGGGTGTGCTGTGTACTGTGGATAAGACCGGAAGGTACAGGAGTAGCCAGGGTGTGGTGTGTACTGTGGATAAGACCGGAAGGTACAGGAGTAGCCGGGGTGTGGTGTGTACTGTGGATAAGACCAGACGGTACAGGAGTAGCCAGGGTGTGGTGTGTACAGTGGATAAGACCAGACGGTACAGGAGTAGCCGGGGTGTGGTGTGTACTGTGGATAAGACCGAAAGGTACAGGAGTAGCCGGGGTGTGGTGTGTACAGTGGATAAGACCAGACGGTAAAGGAGTAGCCGGGGTGTGGTGTGTACTGTGGATAAGACCGAAAGGTACAGGAGTAGCCGGGGTGTGGTGTGCACTGTGGATAAGACCGGACGGTACAGGAGTAGCTGGGGTGTGGTGTGTACTGTGGATAAGACCGAAAGGTACAGGAGTAGCCGGGGTGTGGTGTGTACTGTGGATAAGACCGGACGGTACAGGAGTAGCCGGGGTGTGGTGTGTACCGTGGATAAGACCGGACAGTACAGGAGTAGCCGGGGTGTGGTGTGTACTGTGGATAAGACCGGACAGTACAGGAGTAGCTGGGGTGTGGTGTGTACTGTGGATAAGACCGGAAGGTACAGGAGTAGCCGGGGTGTGGTGTGTACTGTGGATAAGACTGGACGGTACAGGAGTAGCCGGGGTGTGGTGTGTACCGTGGATAAGACCGGACAGTACAGGAGTAGCCGGGGTGTGGTGTGTACAGTGGATAAGACCGGAAGGTACAGGAGTAGCCGGGGTGTGGTGTGTACTGTGGATAAGACCAGACGGTACAGGAGTAGCCGGGGTGTGGTGTGTACCGTGGATAAGACCGGACAGTACAGGAGTAGCCGGGGTGTGGTGTGTACAGTGGATAAGACCGGACGGTACAGGAGTAGCCGGGGTGTGGTGTGTACTGTGGATAAGATCGGACAGTACAGGAGTAGCTGGGGTGTGGTGTGTACTGTGGATAAGACCGGACAGTACAGGAGTAGCTGGGGTGTGGTGTGCACCGTGGATAAGACCGGAAGGTAGAGGAGTAGGATCAGGCCATTCAACCCATCGGCTGCCTGACCGTGGTTGATTTATTATCCAGAATTCTACGCAAGTGCATTTACAAAGGAAGCACAGGATCATCTCTGCTCCTTTAGGAGCTTGTGGAGATTCAGAATGACATCTAAAACTTCTATGGATGTGTGGTGGAGAGTATATTGACTGATTGCATCACAGCCTGGTGTGGAAACACAAATTCCCTTGACAGGAAAATCCTGCAAAAAGTTGCGGTTACGGCCCAGTCCATCACGGGTAAAGCCCTTCCCACCATCGAGCACGTCTGCATGCAGGCGAAAGTGAAGGATTTTCCCACATCCCTTCACAATGGGAGTTTATTGATCCTTGTCATCTCCTCTTACACTCACTCACCCTGAACCTCTTGCACCCCGTCGCTGTATCGGTTGTTAATCACAGCCACTGCACACATTCAGTCCAACCTCTGCCCGGGATTGGATCTTTATCACCAACACATCAGCTTCAAGTGCCTTAGATCCTCTCGATTAAACAGTATTAAAACCTGCTTCAGTTTGGAGAATTGGCCATTTGGAATGGGACATCAGACAAGACAATCAGTTATTGTCAGCGCCCATGCTGGCAGCCTACCCAGCCAGAACTCAAGGCCGATGCTGAGTTTGGTACTGATCAGCATTTTTAGGCCTTTCAGTTGTTACCCAACACTGCGAGCGAAAAAGTTACAGACAGTAGTCTTTTGAAATCAGCAACATTGAAGCTGTTTGTCACCAACACACCAGCTTCAAGTCCATTAAAACCTGCTTCAAATTGGAGAATCGGCCATTAGGAACAGGACATCGGATTAGACGATCAGTAATTGTCACCGGCGGACTAACACTACAAAACCTCAAGGCTGATGCCCTGTTTAGTGCTGGTCACCATTCTGAGTTGTACACAGCACCATGAACTGAAAAGTTACAGACAGTAAAAACCTCTGAGAGAGCCACTTTCAGGCTGTTTGTCAACAACACAAACACAGCAGCCAGTCAGCTTCAAGAGCATTAAATCCTCTCAATTAAAACCTGCTTCAATTCGGAGAGTCAGCCATCAGGAATCAGACACCAGATAAGACCATCAGTACTTGTCAGCTGCCCTGCCACCGGCAGACACTCTCCAATCAATATTCCATCGGGAAACAATTCCCATCCAGGGCACATATCTCCTCCTTGGCTCCAGTCAAACACAAGTTCATGATAAACATGCCACAGCAAGCTGAGGATCCTACCTTGACCCCTCGTATCCTGAATTCAGCAAGGGCTCGGTTCAACTTGGAGGCAGCGGTGGGGTGATCTTTGCCATGGGCGATGACCTTGACCAGCAGCGAGTCGTAATGTGGTGAGATCACTGCTCCCTGAAACGCGGAGGCGATGTCCAAGCGAATCCCCATCCCTTCTCCGCTGCGGAAAACCTGGTGAAAAGAAACAGATTGAAATGGCGTCCCGGCAACACGTGGCGGACAAACGTCATTAGGGGTTGTGTTGTGTGTCCCCAAGGACCACAGCAGCGAAAGCCCACATCCCTCCAGGATCACGCAGTGCGAGGGAACCCTTCACTGCACCTATCGTACAGGAGGAGAGGGAGCTTTGACAAAGCGCACTGAGTGTGT
The DNA here is from genome assembly GCF_030028105.1 of Mobula birostris. NCBI lineage: Eukaryota > Metazoa > Chordata > Chondrichthyes > Myliobatiformes > Myliobatidae > Mobula > Mobula birostris. The sequence goes on from NC_092397.1 coordinate 40,589,598, forward strand.
GCACCCCCCTCCTCTCCTACCCCGGCCCAGCGCCCAGTCACACTTCCCGTGCTCGCAACGCAGGGCGTGAGCCAGCTTGCACAGACTGAGAGGGCAGCAGGTTTGACAGTAGGTCCTGCTACGCGTGGGATGGGACCGACGTAACCCTTTTGTGGCAGGAGGGCCCGAGCAGTCTCCAGCGGGTTCTCAAGCTCCCAGTTACTGCAGTGGGCCTCAGATCGATAATTGTGCAGTCAGGCTTGTGGTAGAGCCCGCCCTGTGAGAAATACACCGATGTTTCAAACCATTAATTACGCCTGGCGTGCTGAAACTTTAATTTTCCATGTTCCTTCAGATGCCTCCGAGTAATTATGAAATTATAATGAAACCATTGCTGTATCAGTGCAGGAATCCATATTTTTAATAAATACCATACTATTGAGAGAAGAGAAGTTGAAGTCCAAGATCTCCAGAGCTGCACTCAGTGGCCACTTTATTAGGGACACCTGTACACCTGCTCGTTAATGCAAATATCTCATCAGCCAATCACGTGGCAGCAACCCAATGTATAAAAGCATGCAGACACGGTCAAGAGGTTCAGTTGTTGTTCAGACCAAACATCAGAATGGAGGAGAAATGTGATCTAACTGACGTTGGCCATGGAATAGAAACATAGAAACATAGAAAATAGGTGCAGGAGTAGGCCATTCGGCCCTTCGAGCCTGCACCACCATTTATTATGATCATGGCTGATCATCCAACTCAGAACCCCGCCCCAGCCTTCTCTCCATACCCCCTGACCCCCGTAGCCACAAGGGCCATATCTAACTCCCTCTTAAATATAGCCAATGAACTGGCCTCAACTGTTTCCTGTGGCAGAGAATTCCACAGATTCACCACTCCCTGTGTGAAGAAGTTTTTCCTAATCTTGGTCCTAAAAGGCTTCCCCTCTATCCTCAAGCTGTGGCCCCTCGTTCTGGACTTCCCCAACATCGGGAACAATCTTCCTGCATCTAGCCTGTCCAATCCCTTTAGGATCTTATACGTTTCAATCAGATCTCCCCTCAATCTTCTAAATTCCAACGAGTACAAGCCCAGTTTGTCCAGTCTTTCTTCATATGAAAGTCCTGCCATCCCAGGAATAATTGTTGGTGCTAGATAGGGTGGTTTGAGTATCTCCTGTGATTTTCACACACAACAGTCTTTAGAGTTCACAGAGAATGGTGCGAAAACAAAAAAAAATACATACGGAGAGAAGCAGTTCTGTGGGCAAAAATGCTTTGTTAATGAGAGACATCAGAGGAGAATGGTCAGGTTGGTTCAAACTGACAGGAAGGTGACAGTAACTCAGATAACCACACGTTACAACAGTGGTGTGCAGAAGAGCATCTCTGAACGCACAACACGTTGAACCTTGAAGTGAAGACCACAAACATACACTCAATGTAGGGGAGTGTGAGAGAGGGTGATGGTCCTCAAGGCTCAAGGCTCAACAACAGCTTCTTCTCCATCATCATCAGATTGTTGAACCCAACTGAAAAACTCTACTTGGACCTCAGTCTGTATTTTGCTTGACTAGCGTTAATGTCAATTTTTGCTTATTGCATCCTGAAAGTGATGTATAACAGCAAGGAAGACCGTCAGCGCTCGCAGCGAGGTCCGGACCAGCTGGAAAAATGGGCCGAAAGGTGGCAGATGGAATTAAATGCAGACAAGTGTGTGGTGTTGCACGTCGGTAGAACCACCAAGGGTCGGTCTTACACAGAAAACGGTAGGGCACTGAGGAGTGTGGTAGAACAAAGGGATCTGGGAATACAGGTCCATGTTTCATTGAAAGTGGCACCAGAGGTAGATTGGGTCCTAAACAAAGCTTTTGGCACATTGGCCTTCGTAAATCGAAGTATTGAGTACAGGAGATGGGATGTTATGTTGAAGTTGTGTAGGACATTGGTGAGGCCTAATTTGGAGTATTGTGTGTGCAGCTTTGGTCACCTACCTACAGGAAACATGTAAATAAGGTTGAAAGAGTACAGAGAAAACTTACAAGGATGTTGCTGGGACTGGAGAACCCGACTTAGAAGGAAAGACTGATTAAGTTCGAACTTTATTCCTTGAAATGTAGAAGATTGAGAGGAGATTTTATAGAGGTGTACTAAATTATGAGTGGTATAGATAGGGTAAATTCAAGCAGGCTTTTTCTACTGAGGTTGGGTGGGACTATAACCAGGGGTCATGGTTTAAGGGTGAATGGTGAAAAGTTTAAGCGGAACATGAGGGGAAACCTCTTCAGTCAGTGGGTCGTGAGATTGTGCAATGAGTTTCCAGCAGAAGTTTAAGAGAAGTTTGGAAAGGCACATGGATCTGTGGAGGGCAATGGTCCAGGTCAATGGGATTAGACAGTTTAAATGGTTTGGCATGGACTCGATGGGCCAAAGGGCCTGTTTCTGTGCTGTACTATGACTCTTAGGTCTGTTAATTTTTGTATATGTTAATTTACAGCATATGGGCCCATATTGTGACAATTAATTATTTAATGAAGTTATTTATTTGGATACTGTGTGGAATAGGCCCTTTCAGCCTTCGAGCCACGCCGCCAAGAAATCTTTAACCCTAGCCTAACCACGGGACCATTTACAGGCACCAGTGAACCTGCCAACCAGTTTGTCTTTGGACTATGGCTGGGAACTGGAGCACGCGGACGAAACCAACATGGTCACCGGGAAAACTTACAACCTCCTTACAGACCACGGCGGGAACTGAACCCGGGCCGTCTGCACTGTAAAGCTACCGCACCACCCCATATTAATTACTTTGGTAATCAAAAGCCCATCTAACTAATCCCTTCTGCCTACACTTCCTGGACATTCTTGTGCCTAATCATTGAACGTTTCTGTCACCAGCCCTGGCAGTTCATTCCACGCAGCCACCCGCTCTCTGTGTAAAACCTCGTCCTGAACATCCCCTTTGAACTTTACCCTTCTCACCCTAACTGCATTCCATGTCTATAATGTATCGCACACCTGCTACAGAAAAAGAATTTTTCATGGCATTTAGACCCTGGGTGTGAAGCCCTTGGTAATAATCTTGAGCCTGAGCTTGCCAACATCTCGGGGATCTGTCCTTGCCGCGACATATCAATACAGTTACAAAGAAGGCACGACAACAGCTATACTTCATTAGGAGTTTAAGGAGATTTGGTTCGTCACCAAAGACACTCGCAAGTTTCTACAGATGTACCGTGGAGAGCATTCTGACTGGCTGCATCACCGTCTGGTATGGGGAGGAGGGAGGCACTACACAGGACCAGAAAAAGCTGCAGAGAGTTGTAAACTCAGCCAGTTTCATCATTGGCCTCCTCAGCATCCAGGATATTTTCAATAGGCGATGCCTCAAGAAGGTGGTGTCTGTCATGAAGGACCCCCATCACCCAGAACATGCACTCTTCTCATTGCTACCATCAGGGAGCCTGAAGACACACACTCAACGACTCAGGAACAGCTTCTGCCCCTCTGCCATCAGATCTCTGAATGGACATTGAACCCATGAACACTATCTCACTAATTTTTCTCTTTTTACACTACTGATTTAATTTAATTAAAAAAATATTTCTTATTGTAATTTAATTCTTAAAAAATTATTATGCATTGCAAAGTACTGCTGCTGCAAAACAACCAATCTCTTGACATGTGCCACTGATATTAAACCCGATACTGATGCTGAACCTAATCTCTCCTCCTTCCACTTTGTTGTCAGAACTCTCTTTGGTCAAAGCTCTATTTTCAGTTTGCCTGAATCATTTTATTTTAGAGAAACGACACGGCAACAGGCCACTCCAGCCCAAAGTGCCCACGCCACTCCAATTACAGCCACGTCAGCAACTGTCGTACCAACCGGTCTGTCTTTGGAACGTGGCAGGCAGGAAACGGGAGTACGCGAAGGAAACCCCTGTGGGCCAGGGAGAATGTACAAACCCCTTACAGACAGCAGCAGGAAACGGGAACAATCTCCTTACATGCAGCGGCAGGAAATGGGAACAATCCCCTTACAGACAGTGGCAGGAAACGGGAACAATCCCCTTACAGACAGCGGCAGGAAACCGGAACAATCCTCTTACGCACAGCGGCAGGAAACGGGAACAATTCCCTTACAGACAGTGGCAGGAGACCAGAACAATCCCCTTACAGACAGTGGCAGGAGACCAGAACAATCCCCTTACAGACAGCAGCAGGAAACCGGAGCAATTCCCTTACAGACAGCGGCAGGAAACCGGAACAATTCCCTTACAGACAGCGGCAGGAAACCGGAACAATCCCCTTACAGACAGTGGCAGGAAACCGGAACAATCCCCTTACAGACAGCGGCAGGAGACCAGAACAATCCCCTTACAGACAGCAGCAGGAAACCGGAGCAATTCCCTTACAGACAGCGGCAGGAAACCGGAACAATCCCCTTACAGACAGCGGCAGGAAACCGGAGCAATTCCCTTACAGACAGCGGCAGGAAACCGGAACAATCCCCTTACAGACAGCGGCAGGAAACCGGAACAATCCCCTTACAGACAGTGGCAGGAAACCGGAACAATCCCCTTACAGACAGCGGCAGGAGACCAGAACAATCCCCTTACAGACAGCGGCAGGAAACAGGAACAATCCCCTTACAGACAGCGGCAGGAAACCAGAACAATTCCCTCACAGACAGCAGCAGGAAACCGGAACAATTCCCTTACAGACAGTGGCAGGAAACCGGAACAATTCCCTTACAGACAGCGGCAGGAAACGGAAACAATCACCTTACAGACAACAGCAGGAAATGGGAACAATCCCCTTACAGACAACGGCAGGAAATGGGAACAATCCCCTTACAGACAGCGGCAGGAAACGGGAACAATACCCTTACAGACAGCAGCAGGAAACGGGAACAATTCCCTTACAGACAGCAGCAGGAAACGGAAACAATACCCTTACAGACAGCGGCAGGAAATGGGAAAAATCCCCTTACAGACAGCAGCAGGAAACGGGAACAATTCCCTTACAGACAGCAGCAGGAAACCGGAACAATTCCCTTACAGACAGCGGCAGGAAACCGGAACAATCCCCTTACAGACAGTGGCAGGAAACCGGAACAATCCCCTTACAGACAGCGGCAGGAGACCAGAACAATCCCCTTACAGACAGCAGCAGGAAACCGGAGCAATTCCCTTACAGACAGCGGCAGGAAACCGGAACAATCCCCTTACAGACAGCGGCAGGAAACCGGAGCAATTCCCTTACAGACAGCGGCAGGAAACCGGAACAATCCCCTTACAGACAGCGGCAGGAAACCGGAACAATCCCCTTACAGACAGTGGCAGGAAACCGGAACAATCCCCTTACAGACAGCGGCAGGAGACCAGAACAATCCCCTTACAGACAGCGGCAGGAAACAGGAACAATCCCCTTACAGACAGCGGCAGGAAACCAGAACAATTCCCTCACAGACAGCAGCAGGAAACCGGAACAATTCCCTTACAGACAGTGGCAGGAAACCGGAACAATTCCCTTACAGACAGCGGCAGGAAACGGAAACAATCACCTTACAGACAACAGCAGGAAATGGGAACAATCCCCTTACAGACAACGGCAGGAAATGGGAACAATCCCCTTACAGACAGCGGCAGGAAACGGGAACAATACCCTTACAGACAGCAGCAGGAAACGGGAACAATTCCCTTACAGACAGCAGCAGGAAACGGAAACAATACCCTTACAGACAGCGGCAGGAAATGGGAAAAATCCCCTTACAGACAGCAGCAGGAAACGGGAACAATTCCCTTACAGACAGCAGCAGGAAACCGGAACAATTCCCTTACAGACAGTGGCAGGAAACGGAAACAATCACCTTACAGACAACGGCAGGAAATGGGAACAATTCCCTTACATACAGTGGCAGGAAATGGGAAAAATCCCCTTACAGACAGTGGCAGGAAATGGGAACAATTCCCTTACAGACAGCAGCAGGAAATGGGAAAAATCCCCTTACAGACAGCGGCAGGAAACCGGAACAATTCATAATCATACTTTATTGACCCCAGGGGAAACTGGTTTTCGTTACAGTTGCACCATAAATAATAAATAGAAATAGAACCATAAATAGTTAAATAGTAATATGTAAATTATGCCAGTAAATTATGAAATAAGTCCAGGACCAGCCTATTGGCTCAGGGTGGCTGACCCTCCAAGGGAGGAGTTGTAAAGTTTGATGGCCACAGGCAGGAATCACTTCCTATGACGCTCTGTGCTGCATCTTGGAGGAATGAGTCTCTGGCTGAACGTACTCCTGTGCTCAACCAGTACATTATGTAGTGGATGGGAGACATTGACCAAGATGGCATGCAACTTAGACAGCATCCTCTTTTCAGACACCACCGTGAGAGTCCAGTTCCATCCCCACAACATCACTGGCCTTACGAATGAGTTTGTTGATTCTGTTGGTGTCTGCTACCCTCAGCCTGCTGCCCCAGCACACAACAGCAAACATGATAGCACTGGCCACCACAGACTCGTAGAACGTCCTCAGCATCGTCCGGCAGATGTTAAAGGACCTCGGTCTCCTCAGGAAATAGAGACAACTCTGACCCTTCTTGTAGACAGCCTCAGTGTTCTTAGACCAGTCCAGTTTATTGTCAATTCGTATCCCCAGGTATTTGTGATCCTCCACCATGCCCACACTGACCCCCTGAATGGAAACAGGGGTCACTGGTACCTTAGCTCTCCTCAGGTCTACCACCGCATAGTCTTTTTCACATTAAGCTGCAGATAATTCTGCTCACACCATGTGACAAAGTTTCCTACTGTAGCCCTGTACTCAGCCTCATCTCCCTTGCTGATGCATCCAACTATGGCAGAGTCATCCGAAAACTTCTGAAGATGACAAGACTCCGTGCAGTAGTTGAAGTCCGAGGTGTAAATGGTGAAGAGAAAGGGAGACAAGACAGTACCCTGTGGAGCCCCAGTGCTGCTGATCACTCTGTCTGACACACAGTGTTACAAGCACACGTACTGTGGTCTGCCAGTCAGGTAATCAAGAATCCATGGTACCAGGGAAGCATCCACCTCCATCGCTGTCAGCTTCTCCCCCAGCAGAGCAGGGCGGATGGTGTTGAATGCACTGGAGAAGTCAAAAGACATGACCCTCACAGTGCTCGCTGGCTTGTCCAGGTGGGCGTAGACATGGTTCAGCAGGTACACGATGGCATCATCAACTCCTAGTCGGGGCTGGTAGGCGAACTGGAGGGGATCTAAGTGTGGCCTGACCGTAGACCGGAGCAGCTCCAGAACAAGTCTCTCCAGGGTCTTCATGATGTGGGAGGTCAATGCCACCGGTCTGTAGTCATTGAGGCCGCTGGGGCGTGGTGTCTTCGGCACAGGGACGAGGCAGGACATCTTCCACAATACAGGAACCCTCCGGAGCCTCAGGTTCAGGTTGAATACATGGCGAAGTACTCCACATAGCTGAGGGGCACAGGCTTTGAGCACCCTGGTACTGACACCATCCGGTCCTGCAGCCTTGCTTGGGTTAAGACGTTTCAGCTCTCTTCTCACCTGTAGAGCTGTGAAGCCCACCGTGGTGGTTTCATGTGGGGGAGGGGTATGGTCATGAGAGCAGGGTGGGGGACTGTGAGGAGACAGTCCCTTACAGACAGCGGCAGGAAACGGGGAAAATTCCCTGACATAAAGCGTCAGGAAACAGGAACAATTCCCTTACAGACAGAGGCGGGAAACGGGAACAATTCCCTTACAGACAGAGGCAGAAAACGGGAACAATTCCCTTACAGACAGCAGCAGGAAACGGGAACAATTCCCTTACGGACAGCGGCAGGAAACGGGAACAATCCTCTTACAGACAGCGGCAGGAAACGGGAAAAATTCCCTTACAGACAGCGGCAGAAAACGGGAACAATTCCCTTACAGACAGCGGCAGGAAACGGGAAAAATTCCCTTACAGACAGCGGCGGGAAACCGGAACAATTCCCTTACAGACAGCGGCAGGAAACGGGAACAATCCTCTTACAGACAGCGGCAGGAAACGGGAACGATTCCCTTACAGACAGCGGCAGGAAACCAGAACAATCCCCTTACAGACAGCGGCAGGAAATTGGAGCAATTCCCTTACAGACAGCGGCAGGAAATTGGAGCAATCCTCTTACAGACAGCGGCAGGAAATCGCAGCAATCTCCTTACAGACAGCGGCAGGAAATTGGAGCAATCCTCTTACAGACAGCGGCAGGAAATCGCAGCAATCTCCTTACAGACAGCGGCAGGAAATGGGAGCCCCGGGGGAAACCGGTGCGGTGCCAGGGAGAACGTGCAATCCCCTTGCAGACAGCGACAGGAATCGAATCCAGCTGGCTGGCATTGTGTTAACTGCTGAGCCACTCTGCTGCCTGAGCCCACAGAAGCTGACTCCCTGCTGAGGTGTTCCAGCAGCCACCATTTTGCCTTCAGCTGCAGCACTGTGCAGAACCCTGAGGCACGCCTACACAACTGGGGTGCCTGAGACTTTTGCACAGTACTGTACCTGTCAATGTGGAGCGGAGAGCAAGTTTGTAAATCTGGCAGGAGCACGGGATGTTGGGGATGGTGAGGGTGGAGCATCGTGGTGGGGTGTGGCAGAGAAGAAGTGCCAGGGGTGGGCACTGGCATGGGTGCCCTGAGACACCAGGCAAGGTCATTTGATTCCAAGCAATAGGTTAATTGATCATTTCATCTGCAGAAATCCTCTGATCACTCAGCAATAGTTGGGTGGAGGACTTTGTCAACTGGATGTGGTGAGGACCTAAAGGTCCCTGGGGGAGCATCTGAATGGCAGGCGCGAGTGGAGCACCAACACAGAGGCTGTGTACAAGAAGGGCTAGAGTCACCTCTACTTCCCGAGGAGACTGAGGTCCATGGGAGTATGCAGGCCACTCCTTCACATGCTCTATCAGTCTGTTGTCACTAATACAATCTTCTATACAGTGGTGTGCTGGGCCAATAACATGGGTGACACCAACAGGCTCAACAAACTAATTACAAAAGCTGGCTCTGTTATAGGAGTCAAATTGGACTCACAGGAGAACAAAGGCTCCTGCGGAAAATCCTGGCAAATCCAGACCGTGTTTCTCACCCCCTGCATGCCACCTTGGCTGAACAGAGGAGCACTTTTAGTAGCAGGCCAAGACAACTGTGCTGATCCAATGAGGTCATTCTTACGCTCAGCTGTCAGGCTCTATAATGAGTCAGCCTACAGCTGGGGAAGTGACGGCCCTCTCCTGTTAGACTGTTTGAGGTAACTTATTTTTTATTTTTTCTACTTTCTTCAACAATTTGAATGTCTGTGCACTTGTAATGCTACTGTGACACTGTGATTGCCATTTGGGATCAATAAAGTCTATCTATTACAGAATGTCTCTCCCTGGTGCTTCCCGCTCCCTCCCCTCTCCCTTCCCCTTTTCCCAACCACGATTTCCCTCTCCCTGCCCCCTTCCCACTCTCAGTCCACAATAGAGACCCAGATCAGAATCAGGTTTATCATCACTCATGTATGTCATGAAATGTGTTTTTTTTGTGGCAGCAGTACAGTGCAATACATAAAATTACTACAGTACTGTGCAAAAGTCTTAGGTAGCCTAGCGATATACAGTATATGTGCCTGAGACTTTTCCACAGGACTGTCTGTCTCATTTGCTCAGGATCTGTTACAGCGGTCATTGTCCAGATCCACCACAACTTGATGGCATCACCATCGATACCTCTAACATCTAGTAATCATTCCCCTCTGTTTCCCCCACCTGCCCACTTTAATTTTGTCTTATTCCCGTGGCCCTCTCCCCTCTTCCCCACCTCCCTCTTGTTCCTCAGCTCCTTTCCTTTCTTCCATAGGCCACCATCCTCTCCTGTTAAGATTCCTTCTTCAGCCCTTTACCTCTTCTATCTATCACCTCCCAGCTTCTCACTTTATCCCCCTCCCCACATACTTTCCCCTGCACACCTTCATGATTTTGTGCTTCCTCCCTCCACCGTTTTTATTCTGGGATCTGCCCCCACTTCCTTTCCAGTCCTGATGAAGACTCTCGGCTCGAAACATCGACTGTTTATTCATTTCCGTAGGTGTTGCCTGGCCTGCTGAGTTCCCCCAGCATTTTGTGTGTGTTGCTCTGGATTTCCAGCATCTGCAGAATCTCTTGTGGTCATGAAATCAGGCAAATGCTCCCCAAGGCCCTGAATGAGTGTGAGACGAGAAGGAACTTCCTATCGAAACCTGTAAGAGACGTGCAGCTCAACACTGAGGTTCTCTCGCAAACATTGCTGATGCATGATATGTCGTGGCTTGGCCTGTTGCTCATTAATAATGCAGTGTGTTCAGAGGCACTGAGAGCCTGTCCAGTTCAGGTATCAGCTTCACTCAGCTGTCACCGAGGAGAGAGACAATCAGATTTCCAGTGTGCACACAGCATTACAATTCACACCTTGCATTGGCAAGGCAGGTACTTAACGCTTGGCCACAACAGTGAGAGACAGGATAAATCAAAAATTTCGCACAGTTGAAATCCTGGGGATGTCTCTCAAAAAATCTATTTGAAAGATGTAGCGAGGCAAAATAAGCAATGTGTCTGAGTGGATATGACACAGATTGCCTAGGACCGGCTATGAGGGCTGCAAGGAATGTTAGCTTTCAGGGGTGAAAAAGGCCACCCTTCCAGATTTGGTAGCTGCGTGTCTGAGCACAAAGAAAGAGATAAGACCATAAGACACAGGAGCAGAATTAGGCCATTCAGCCCATTGATTCTGCTCCGCCATTCCGTCCTGGCTGATTTACTGTTGCTGTCAACGCAATTCTCCAGCCTTCACCCCGTGACCTTCAACACCCTTACTAATCAAAACCTACCAGCCTCGGCTTTAAATATAACTAGTGACCTAGCCTGCACAGCTGTCTGTGGCAGTGAATTCCACAGATTCACCACCCTCTAGCTAAAGACATTCCTCCTCATCTCTGTTCTAAATGGCCGTCCTTCTATTCTGAGGCTGTGTCCTCTGGTCCTAAACTCCCCCACTACAGGAAACATCCTCTCCACATCCACTCTATCTGTGTCCTCTGGTCCTAGACTCCCCCACTATAGGAAACATCCTCTCCACATCCACTCTATCTGTGCCCTCTGGTCCTAGTCTCCCCCACTATAGGAAACATCCTCTCCACATCCACTCTATCCATGCCCTCTGGTCCTAGACTCCCCGACTATAGGAAACATCCTCTCCACATCCACACACACAGCTGAAGGCCAGGAGCTGGACTTGGTTGTCAGAGGCTATTTGAGACGCACACCATTGGGAGCATTTTGGGGGCAGGGGAGTGGTGGGAGCTTATCCCCACTACCTCCTGGCTAAGAAAAGCTCAAGGAAGCCTTCTTTTGGACTATTTATCCACTACTTCAATTGATAGTAATTTTTATGTAAGGCACTATGCTGCTGTCACAAAACAACAAATTTCACAGCTTAAGTCTGTAATAATAAACCTAATTCTGAACTGATTAGTGTCAACAATTCTTCACACGCAAGACTGAATGGCTCCCTCTCTTGCGAATTTCCAAATTTTTATGAACTGATAAAATGCGTGAATGTTTCGCTCAGTGCTCCGGAACTGATGAGGCAGTTCTCAGTCTTCTGCATCGAGAGTCTGGAGTCATCCATGTGTAAAACGAGGTTCTCCCTGGAGAACACAAGAGAACCAACAGAGACTGTTCGTGGTACTTGACAGTCCAGTACTGAGACTGACTTATTTTCATAATCCTGAATATGTTCTATAACCCTGCCATAAATCCTTAAATCCTAGGGACAGATACAGGCCATTCAGCCCATCTAATCTGCTGCGCCATTCCATCACGGCTGATTTATTATCCCTCTCATCCCCATTCTCCAGCTTCTCCCCGTGACCTTTGACACCCTAATCCAGAACCTAGCAACTCTGCTTTAAATATCCCCAAATGACTCGTCCTTCACAGCCACATGTGGCAGAAAATACCACCGATTCACCATCCTCGGGCTAAAGAAACTCCTCCTCATTTCTGTCCTCCAACTCCCTCACTATAGAAAACATCCTCTCCACATCCACTCTATCTGTGTCCTCTGGTCCTAGACTCCCCCACTATAAGAAACATCCTCTCCACATCCACTCTATCTGTGTCCTCTGGTCCTAGACTCCCCCACTACAGGAAACATCCTCTCCACATCCACTCTATCTGTGTCCTCTGGTCCTAGACTCCCCCACTATAGGAAGCATCCTCTCCACATCCACTCTATCTGTGTCCTCTGGTCCTAGACTCCCCCACTATAGGAAGCATCCTCTCCACATCCACTCTGTGTCTTCTGGTCCTAGAGTTCCCCACTATAGGAAACATCCTCTCCTCATTCACTCTGTCTGTGTCCTCTGCTATAGGAATCAACTTCTCCATGTCTGCTCTCTCTAGGTCTTTCAATATTCGCAAAGTTTCAATGAGATCCCCCCTCACTCTTCTAAACTCCATTGAGTACAGGCCCAGAGCCATTAAATGCTCTTCACACATTAACACATTCTCAGGATCACTCTTGTGAACCTCCTCTAGACTCTCTCTAAAGCCAGTAAATGCTTCCTTAAACAAGGGGCCCAAAACTACTCACAATGCTCCAAGTGTGGCCTCACTATTGCTTTATAAAGCCTTAGGGCCCAAAACTGCTCACAATGCTCCACGTGTGGCCTCACTTGTGCTTTATAAAGCCTCAGCATTACATCCTTGCTTTCATATTCTAGTCCTCTTGAATGAATGCTGACAAAACCACATAATTATAACATATAGTTACAAACAGTGTAACAATACCATAACCTAATGAAAAAGTCCATGAGCACAGTAAAGTTCAAAGTTTCTCAAATGTCCCATATCTCACGCAGACAGGAGAAAGAAGAAAAACTCTCCCTGCCATGCCGACCACAATCCGACTGTGAGTCATCCGAAAACTTCGAGCTCTGATCAGCTCTCCGACGCCGAGTACTGAGTGCCATCTCTGTCCGAACGATTCAACCTCCTTCTCGGTCACCAAAAGCAGGCAAGGCCGGAGATTTTCAGGCCTACCCTCCGAAAGATTCCCAACCACACAGTAACGACAGCAGCGGATGGGCGTTTCAGAAATTCCTCCAGATGTTCCTCTGTGCTTTCACGTCCATTCTGCATCAAATCAGAATTGTCCACTGCCCCTATTTAACGGAAACAATATCATTTTTCACCGGTGCCATCCTCTCCTCCCGCCGATTATCTCTCCACGTTGATGCCTTCAGAGATCCTTGGACACTCAGACCGAGTTCTGATCAAGGAGAAGGTACAGGAGCCTGAAGACACACACTCAATGTTTTAGGAACAGCTTCTTCCCCTTCACCATCAGACCTCCGAATGAACAATGAACCCATGAACACCACCTCACTATTATTTTCTTTTTTTGCTCTCTTTTTGCACTACTTATTAAGTTTTATATATATCAACATATCTATTAACCCTATATATGAACTTGATAAATTCTTTGCCACAGACAGCATCTTAAGGCAGAGGTTGATAGATTCTTGACTGGTCAATGCACGAAGGGATACGGGGAGAAGGCAGGAGATTGGGGCTGAGAGGAAGATTGGATCAGTCACGATGAAATGGCTGAGCAGACTCGATGGGCCAAATGACCTAATTCTGCTCCTATATCTTATGGTCTTATGGTTTATATATTTAAATAAATGTGTGCACGCATGTGTATACACACACACACACACACACACACACACACACACATGTATAGTACTATAAATTATACAAAAATATATAATACATATATAATATGTACTATAAATGATGTATATACAGCACTGTGCAAAACTCTTAGACACATATACAGTATATATCTAGGGTGCCTAAGACTTCTGCACAGTCCTGTATTTGTCAACGTGGAGCGGACAGCGAGCTTGTAAATCTGGCGGGCGCACAGGATGTTGGGAAAGGTGAGGGTGGGGTGCTGTGGGAGGGGTGTGGGACAAGTGGCAGAGAAGGAGTGCCAGGGGTGGGTACAGACACTCCCAGCCCTGAGACACCAGGCAAGGCCATTTGATTCCAAACAATTGGTTTATTGATCATTACAGAATGATCGAGGCACGACTGCGCAAGCGCATGTACGTCAGCCAGTTAGAACAGCGAGAAGAGTTTAAAAGCCAGAAGAGTTTAAAAGGAGACGGTTACGTCTTCAGCGGCTTGAACAAGGCATGACTGCGCAAGCATGTGGACGTCAGCCAGTTAGAACAGTGAGAAGAGTTTAAAAAGAAGACAGCTTTAAGAGAGGGCGCCGGGTCAGAGGGAGAGAGAGTAGGAGGGCTTTGGCTCCATGGGGCTTCAGCAATAATGGGTCACGGCGAGGTAAGTTACATGTGAGGAATAGGAAGTATGTCTGTGAGGCTGGTTTTCTGTGCTCGGTGTCAGTTGTGGGAAGTCCTGGAGACTCCCAGCCTCCCAGACGGCCACATCTGCGCCAGACATGTCAAGCTGCAGCTCCTTAGGGAACCGGAGATGCAGCTCGATGACCTTCATCTGGTCAGGGAGAGTGAGGAGGTGATAGGTTTAGATTTAGATTCAACTTTATTGTCATTGTGCCGAGTACAGATACAAAGCCAATGAAATGCATTTAGCATCTGACCAGAAGTGCAAAGAACAGTGTTATTTACAAAATAACTGCGAATTAAAAAATTGCTACAGAGAGGAGCTATAGGCAAGTAGTCACCCCAGGGCCTGGGGAGACAGTTAAGTGTGTAACAATCAGGAGAGGGAAGGGAAAGAGGCAGATACTAGACAGTACCTCTGTGGCTGTCCCCCTTAACAATAAGTACTCCTGTTTGAGTACTGCTGGGGGGGACGGCCTACCTGGGGGAAGCCACAATACCCGTGCCTCTGACACAGAGTCTGGCCCTGTGGCTCAGAAGGGCAGGGAAAGTTAGAGGATGGCAGTAGTGATAGGGGACTCTATAGTTAGGGGGTCAGACAGGCGAGTCTATGGATGCAGGAAAGAAACACGGATGGTATTTTGCCTCCCAGGTGCCAGGGTCTAGGATGTTTCTGATCGCGTCCACAATATCCTGAAGTGGGAAAGTGAACAGCCAGAGGTCGTGGTACATATTGGTACCAATAACATAGGTGGGAAAAGGGAGGAGGTCCTGAAAACAGACTACTGGGAGTTAGGAAGGAAGTTGAGAAGCAGGACCGCAAAGGTAGTAATCTCGGGATTACTGCCTGTGCCACGTGACAGTAAGTATAGGAATAGAATGAGGTGGAGGATAAATGTGTGGCTGAGGGATTGGAGCAGGGGGCAGAGATTCAGATTTCTGGATCATTGGGACCACTTTTGGGGCAGGTGTGACCTGTACAAGAAGGACAGGTGACACTTGAATCCCAAGGGGACCAATATCCTGGCAGGGAGGTTTGCTAAGGCTACTGGGGGGAGTTTAAACTAGAATTGTTGCGGGGTGGGAACTAAACTGAAGAGACGGAGGTTGGCTCACAAATAGAGAAAGTTTGTAGACGATGCAAGAGGGAGGATAGGCAGGTGATAGAGAAGGGACACGCTCAGACCGATGGTCTGAGATGTCTATTTCAATGCAAGGAGCATCAAGAACAAAGCGGATGAGCTTAGAGCGTGGATCAGCACTTGGAGCTATGATGTTGTGGCCACTACAGAGACTTGGATAGTTCAGGGGCAAGAATGGTTACCTAGAGTGCCAGACTTTAGATGTTTCAGAAAGGACAGGGAGGGAGGCAAAAGAGGTGGGGGCGTGGCACTGCTGATCAATGATAATGTCACGGTTGCAGAAAAGGAGGAAGTCATGGAGGGATCAACTACGGAGTATCTGTGGGTGGAAGTTAGGAACAAGAAGGGGTCAATAACTCTACTGGGTGTTTTTTATAGACCACCCAATAGTAACAGGGACATCAAGGAGCAGATAGGGAGACAGATTCTGGAAAGGTGTAATAATAACAGGGTTGTTGTGGTAGGAGATTGTAATTTCCCAAATATTGATCGGCATCTCCCTAGAGTGAGGGGTTTAGATGGGGTGGAGTTTGTTTGGTGTGTTTAGGAAGGTTTCTGAACACAGAATGTAGATAAGCCTACAAGAGGAGAGACTGTACTTGATCTGGTATTGGGAAATGAACCTGGTCAGGTGTCAGATCGCTCAGTGGGAGAGCATTTTGGAGATAGTGATCACAATTCTATCTCCTTTACCATAGCATTGGAGATGGATAGGAACAAATAAGTTAGGAAGGCGTTTAATTGGAGTAAGGGGAAGTATGAGGCTATCAGGCAGGAACTTGGAAGTATAAATTGGGAACAGATGTTCTTAGGGAAATGTACAGCAGAAATGTGGCAAATGTTCAGGGGATATTTGTGTGGAGTTCTGCACAGGTATGTTCCAATGAGACAGGGAAAGGATGGTAGGGTACAGGAACCGTGGTGTACAAAGGCTGTTGCAAATCCAGTCAAGAAGAAAAGAAAAGCTTATGAAAGGTTCAAAAAACTAGGTAATGATAGAGACCTAGAGGATTATAAAGCTAGCAGGAAGGAGCTAAAGAATGAAATTAGGAGAGCCAGAGGGGCCATGAGAAGGCCTTGGCGTGTAGGATTAAAGAAAACCCCAAGGCATTCTACAAATACGTGAAGAGCAAGAGGATAAGGCGTGAGAGAATAGGACCAATCAAGTGTGACAGTGAAAAAGTGTGTATGGAACCGGAGGAGATAGCAGAGGTACTTAATGCATACTTTGCTTCAGTATTCACTATGGAAAAGGATCTTGGTGACTGTAGGGATGACTTATAGCGGATTGAAAAGCTTGAGCATATAGACATAAAGAAAGAGGATGTGCTGGAGTTTTTGGAAAGCATCAAGTTAGATAAGTCACCGGGACCGGACGGGATGTACCCCAGGCTACTGCGGGAGGCGAGGAAGGAGATTGCCGAGCCTCTGGCAATGATCTTTGCATCATCAATGGGGATGGGAGAGGTTCCGGAGGATTGGAGGGTTGTGGATGTCAGTCCCTTATTCAAGAAAGGGAGTAGAGATAGCCCAGGAAATTATAGACCAGTGAGTCTCACCTCAGTGATTGGTAAGTTGATGGAGAAGATCCTGACAGGCAGGATTTATGAACATTTGGAGAGGCATAATATGATTAGGAATAGTCAGCATGGCTTTGTCAAAGGCAGGTCGTGCCTTATGAGCCTGATTGAATTTTTTGAGACTGTGACTAAACACATTGATGAAGGAAGAGCAGTAGATGTTGTGTATATGGATTTCAGCAAGGCATTTGACAACCTACCCCATGGAAGGCTTATTGAGAAAGTAAGGAGGCATGGGATCCAAGGGGACCTTGCTTTGTGGATCCAGAACTGGCTTGCCCACAGAAGGCAGAGTGGTTGCATGGAGGTCGGTGACCAGTGGTGTGCCTCAGGGATCTGTTGTGGGACCCTACTCTTCATGATTTTCTACTTGGAGTGACGGAGGATGAGAGGTGACCTGACAGAGGGGTATAAGATAATGAGAGGCATTGATGGTGTGGATCGTCAGAGGCTTTTTCCCAGGGCTGGAATGGCTAGCACGAGAGGGCACAATTTTAAGGTGCTTGGAAGTCGGTACACAGGAGATGCCAGGGGTAAGTTTTTTAACGCAGAGAGTGGTGAGTGCGTGGAATGGGCTGCCAGCGACGGTGGTGGAGGTGGAAACGATAGGGTCTTTTAAGAGACTCCTGGATAGGTACATGGAGCTTAGAAAAATACAGGGCTGTGCGTAACCCTAGGTAATTTCTAAAGTAAGGACATGTTCGGCACAGCATTGTGGGCCGAAGGGCCTGTATTGTGCTGTAGGTTTTCTATGTTCCTAATGTCTTTCTGGTGCTTCCTGCTCCTTCCCTTCTCTCGTCCCCTTTCTCCAACCTTGATTCCCCTCTCCCTGCCCCCTTCCCACTCTCAGTCCACAATAGAGACCCAGATCAGAATCAGGTTTATCATTACTCATATATGTCATGATTTTTTTTGTGGCAGCAGTATAGTGCAATACGTAAAATTACTACAGTACCATGCAAAAGTCTCAGGCACCCTAGCTGTATATATGTGCCTAAGACCTTTGCACAGTCCTGAAGATAGAAATTCAAATTAAGTTGCTCTACACAGCAACATGTATTGTTCTATAACCCCAGGCAATCCTCACTATCCACGTCACCAATTTTCATGTCATCAACAAAATTATTATTCATAAATCCACCATTCATATCCAAAGGCTTAATGCATGATAACCAAGAGTGAGGGTCCCAGTTGCCCAGTCCTTGTGGTGGACCTCCAATCACTGTAAGGGATCCCACCATCATCGCGTGAAACATATTGCCAAGCCCACTTTGGACTCAATCTGCCAACGTGCCTTGGATCCCCTGGGTTCTAACCTCCGGATGGGGGCCCTGTCAGAGGTCTTACTGATGTCCACAAAGGCTACAAAAACTACATTGCCCTCATCAATATCTTTTGCTATTTGTTTAAATAACTCAGTCAAGTTAATCAGATGAGCTCTTCCATCAACAAAGCCACGCTGATGATCTCCGATCAATTCTTGCCTCTCCAAGTATAGATTAATCCTGTTGCTCACAGTTTTTTCCCAATATCTTCCCTTGCAGTGATATTAGACACTGGACAAATCAGTTGACAGGAGAAAGGGAAGTACAGTTTAACTTCAAACTAATTTAATTCTGCCCTGAGTGAATTTTGAACATTTGTTGATGTCATGGACATTTTCAGCAGGCGCTGCTACAAGAGGCTGTATCCTTCATTAGAGACTCTCATCCTCTGGGTCATGCCCTCTTCACATTACTGGCACTGGGGAGGAGGTACAAGAGTTTGAAGACCCACACTCAACACCTTCCCTCTTTCACTCCGCCATCAGATTTCCCAACGGTCCATGAACCCATGAACGTCACCTCACTATTTGCTGGATTTTGGAACTTAAGAGTAATTTTTATGCCTTGCACTGTTGTACTGCGGCAAAAACAACATATTTTGTGCCATCTGTTGATGATAGTTCTTTGAAAGGGAAGTTTGACTCCTGGAACACTACTGACAATCTGGATCTCCTTTCTCCCAGAAGGATGGACCGGCCACAGATAGCATTCACACGACAGGTCTGGTGTGTTGTCAGGTGTGCTGTGTGCAAGAGACTGAGTCGACCCCAGTGCATTCTCTGGGATTTATAGGAACAACAAGGTGGCAGAATCCAAATGGCAATCAGGTTTAATATCTCTGGCATATGTCCTGAAATTTGTTGTTATGCGGCTGCAGTACATTGCAATACATAAGAATAAAAGTGTAAATGACCGTGATAGGTACACCATTATCATCATTATGTGCCGTGTCGTTATGACATCATCATTATGTGCCATGTCATATGACGTGGGTGATCATGGCCTTTCCATGACCATGACTGTTCTTGGCAAATTTTTCTACAAAAGTGGTTTGCCGTTGCCTTCTTCTGGGCAGTGTCTTTACAAGATGGGTGACCCCAGCCATTATCAATACTCTTCAGAGATTGTCTGCCTAGTGTCAGTGGTCAGATAACCAGGACTTGTGATCTGCACCAGCTGCTCATACGACCATCACCTGCTCCCATGGCTTCACGTCACCCTGATCGGGGGGCGGAGGGGGGCTAAGCAGGTGCTACACCTTGCCCCAGGGTGACCTGCAGGCTAGAGGAGGGAAGGAGCATATTACACCTCCTTGGGTAGAGACATACCAGACATCCCACCTCTCCCACAAGTTCCGGGAGACTCCCGCATATTAATAGTGGCTCCCTGATGCTCGCCAATTATATACAATATCCCGGAAATCAATTTATTTTGAGAGCGAGGGAGAGAGCGGGAAAGCAACCACGAGAGAGAGACAGCGTGCCATGGCAGAATGTTCCAAAAAAAGAAAATATAAAACGTACATCACCCCAGTGTACCCCTGCCTAATAGGGGTCAAAAATAATGACAGTGTTGCTTGCTGCACTGTTTGCAACAGTGACTTTTCTATTGCCCATGATGGGTTAAGACTGTAAAAGACATGTTGAGGTGAGTTTAACAGGTGTCATTCGTTCATTAGCACAGCTAACGTTATTTAAACTAGCTGGCTGGCTGCTAGGGAGCTACTCTATTGCAGACATCCCACCTCTCCAGGAAGTCTCCCGCAAATTGATGGTGCTACCTCCCTGAAATGAGTTTTTGCAGGGTGGGATGTCTGACATACATACATATATATATACATCCTGGGTGATGGGGGTCATTAACGATGAATACTGTCTTTTTGAGGCATTGCTCCTTAAAGATGTCCTGGATGCTGGGGAGGCTAGTACCCGTGGTGGAGCTGACTGAGTTTACAACTTTCTGCAGCTTACTTTCATCCTGTGCAGTGATTCCACTGCCCCCCCCATAACAGAGAGTGATGCAGACACTTAGAATGCTCTCCGCACAACATCTGTAGAAATTTCTGATTGTCTTTGGTGACATAGCAAATCTCCCCAAACTCACCCACTGAATGAGTGAGTGAGTGAGTGAGTGGGCCAGTGAAGGCGTGGAGCCTTGAGGCTTTGACTCGAGAGATTCTGGCAGCTTTGGCAGTTGGACTGTGCAATCAGCAGAAAGCAGCTGATTGGGCAGTCGAGATTTGAATAGCTCAGACTCAGCAGAAAGCAGCTGATTGGGCAGTCGAGATTTGAATAGCTCAGACTCAGCAGAAAGCAGCTGATTGGGCAGTCAAGGTCAGGTGACCAAGCAGTTCGAAAAGCTCAAACATCAATGGAGTCGTGGGAGATAGAGTAGGAGGGTTTTGGTGAGCAGAGGTTGAGGATGAGCCTGCTCTCAGTGGGGTTAGGCTGGATAAGTTTCAATCTAATTAACTTAGGAGTAGGTAATGGAGGCAGCAGTTAGGGCAGTCGAGTGCTCTGTTTGCAGTATGTGGGAAGTCAGGGCGAGCACAATTGTCCCTGATGACTACACCTGTAAAAGGTGCATCCAGCTGCAGCTCCTGACAAACCGAGTTAGGGAACTGGAGCTGGAGCTGGATGAACTTCGGATCATTTGTGAGGCAGAGGCAGAAATAGACAGGAGTTTTAGGGAGAGAGTCACCCCTGAAAGTCAGGAGTCAGGTAGCTGGGTGACTGTCAGGACAGGGAAGGGGAATAGACAGAATGAGCAGAGCACCCCTGTGGCCGTTCCTACCAATAACAAGTGCATTGTTTTGGATACTGTTGGTGGAGATGACCTACCAGGACAAGTTGTAGTGGTTGCGTCTCTGGCACCGAGACAGGGCCCTCAGCTCAGAAGGGAAAAGAGGAGAGCAGTAGTGATAAGGGATTTGATAGTTAGGGGGACAGATAAGGGGTTCTGTGGGAGAGATTGAGGATCCTGGATGGTCTGTTGCCTCCCTAGTGCCAGGGTCCGCGATACCTCGGATCGAGTTCTCGGTATTCTCAAGCAGCCAGATGTCGTGGTCCATGTGGGGACCAATGACGTGGGTAGGAAGAAGGAGGAGGTCCTGCAAAGAGAGTTTGGGGAGTTAGGTGCAAAGTTGAAGGACAGGACCTCCAGGGTTGCAATCTCAGGATTGCTACCCGTGCCACGTGCTGGTGAGGCTAGAAATAGGAAGATAATGCAGCTAAATACGTGGCTAAGGAGTTGGTGCAGGAGGGAGGGCTTCATGTTTCTGGACAATTGGGCTTTGATCCAGGGAAGGTGGGACCTGTTCCGACAGGACGGGTTGTACCTGAACAGGAGGGGAACTAACGTCCTTGTGGGAAGGTTTGCTAGAGCTGCTCCGGGGGGTTTAAACTAGATTTGCAGGGGGAGAGGAACCAGAGTGTTAGAGCAGATAGTGAGGTGGAGGAGGATAAAGGTCATGCGAGAACTGCAAGTATAGTGCATGGAGTAAAGCCAGATCTGACATATAGAGAGGCTTTGAGGAAAGAGAAGCAGAATAAAGGGTGTAAAGGTAGTAAGGTAGAAGGGCTGAAGTGTATGTACTTCAATGCAAGAAGCATCAGGAACAAAGGTGGTGAACTGAGAGCTTGGATACATACATGGAATTATGATGTAGTGG
The DNA here is from genome assembly GCF_030028105.1 of Mobula birostris. Classification (NCBI taxonomy): domain Eukaryota; kingdom Metazoa; phylum Chordata; class Chondrichthyes; order Myliobatiformes; family Myliobatidae; genus Mobula; species Mobula birostris. The sequence continues at coordinate 40,611,748 of NC_092397.1, forward strand.
CCATTACAGAGACTTGGCTAGCACCAGGGCAGGAATGGATTCTCAATATTCCTGGATTTCAGTGCTTTAAAAGGGATAGAGAGGGGGGGAAAGGGGAGGAGGGGTGACATTACTGGTCAGGAATACTATTACAGCTACAGAAAGGGTGGGTATTGTAGCAGGATCCTTTTCTGAGTCACTATGGGTGGAAGTCGGGAACAGGGAGGGAGCAATATTCCATTGGCCCCCTGGTAACAGCAGAGGTACTGAGGAGATGATTTTGGAAAAGTGCAAAAATAACAGGGTTATTATCATGGGTGACTTTAACTTCCCTAATATTCATTGGCACCTGATTAGTTCCAATGGTTTAGACAGGGCAGTGTGTCCAGGACGGATTCCTGTCACAGTATGTTGATAGGCCGACTGGGGGAATGCCATACTAGATCTAGTTGTAAGGGGTTTCTTCTTTTATGTTACTGCGTATGTTAGTCAAAATGGCTTCTTTGTTATGGTAAATGCTGAGAAGGTTCTCTCACTACAGCTTGCTTGAGTTATATTATTGATAAGAGAGCAAATGAACCAATGGGAGTCCATGTTATTCTTTCTTGGGGTGATATTGTCTCATATGGCTGGGAAACGGGGGTTTTGGCGGGCAGTTGAAGGAGAGACCAGGAGGAAGACAGACCCACTCACAGAGTGAACGCTCTGGTGGATCACTTTGGGCGGTCCCAAGCTGCGAGTCGAGGGGGTCAGAGTGGGTCGAAAGAAAGACAGTCCTGAGCTCCAAATGTGTGCACGAAGAAATTGAACTTTGATAAGTCTGGCGCATTTTTTTCATTCCCTTTTGTATTGTACTTCTATTAATCTCATAGTCCTAGTAAGATATAGAAAGTGTAATTTGTAAACTGTACATTGTGTGCTGGCCGATGATTGATGTTTGAAGCCGATGTAAACGGGAGATAAGGTTGGGCAGCGGACGGGGTTTCCCCTAGATAAATACGAGCCAATATAACTGAGCGTTACATAGTATTAGGTAATGAACCAGGTCAGGTCACAGATCTCTCAGTGGGTGAGCATCTGGGGGACAGTGACTACCACTCCCTGGCCTTCAGCATTATCGTGGAAAAGGATAGAATCAGAGAGGACAAGAAAATTTTTAATTGGGGAAGGGCAAATTATGAGGCTATAAGGCTAGAACTTGCGGGTGTGAATTGGGATGATGTTTTTGCAGGAAAATGTACTATGGACATGTGATCGATGTTTAGCGATCTCTTACAGGATGTTAGGGATTTGTCCCGGTGAGGAAGATAAAGAATGGTGGGGTGAAGGAACCATGGGTGACAAGTGAGGTGGAAAATCTAGTCAGGTGGAAGAAGGCAGCATACATGAGGTTTAGGAAGTAAGGATCAGATGAGTCTATTGAGGAATATAAGGAAGCAAGAAAGGACCTTAAAGAGGGGCTGAGAAGAGCAAGAAGGGGGCATGAGAAGGCCTTGGCGAGTAGGGTAAAGGAAAACTCCAAGGCATTCTTCAATTATGTGAAGAACAAAAGGATGACAGGAGTGAAGGTAGGACCGATTAGAGATAAAGGTGGGAAGATGTGCCTGGAGGCTGTGGAAGTGAGCGAGGTCCTCAATGAATACTTCTCTTCGATATTCACCAATGAGAGGGAACTTGATGACGGTGAGGACAATATGAGTGAGGTTGACGTTCTGGAGCATGTTGATATTAAGGGAGAGGAGGTGTTGGAGTTGTTAAAATACATTAGGACGGATAAGTCCCCGGGGCCTGATGGAATATTCCCCAGGCTGCTCCACGAGGTGAGGGAAGAGATTGCTGAGCCTCTGGCTAGGATCTTTATGTCCTCGTTGTCCAGAGGAATGGTACCCGAGGATTGGAGGGAGGCGAATGTTGTCCCCTTGTTCAAATAAGGTAGTAGGGATAGTCCGGGTAATTATAGACCAGTGAGCCTTACGTCTGTGGTGGGAAAGCTGTTGGAAAAGATTCTTAGAGAGAGGATCTATGGGCATTTAGAGAATCATGGTCTGATCAGGGACAGTCAGCATGGCTTTGTGAAGGGCAGATTGTGTCTAACAAGCCTGATAAGAGTTCTTTGAAGAAGTGACCAGGCATGTAGATGAGGGTAGTGCAGTGGATGTGATCTACATGGATTCTAGTAAGGCATTTGACAAGGTTCCATACGGTAGGCTTATTCAGAGTCAGAAGGCATGGGATCCAGGGAAGTTTGGCCAGGTGGATTCAGAATTGGCTTACCTGCAGAAGGCAGAGGGTCGTGGTGGAGAGAGTACATTCAGATTGGAGGGTTGGGACTAGTGGTATCCCACAAGGATCGGTTCTGGGACCTCTACTTTTTGTGATTTTTATTAACGACCTGGATGTGGGGGGTAGAAGGGTGGGTTGGCAAGTTTGCAGACAACACAAAGGTTGGTGGTATTGTGGATAGTGTAGAGGATTGTTGAAGATTGCAGAGAGACATTGATAGGATGCAGGAGTGGGCTGAGAAGCGGCAGATGGAGTTCAACCTGGAGAAGTGTGAGGCGTTACACTTTGGAAGGACAAACTCCAAGGCAGAGTACAAAGTAAATGGCAGGATACTTGGTAGTGTGGAGGAACAGAGGGATCTCGGGGTACATGTCCACAGATCCCTGAAAGTTGCCTCACAGGTGGATAGGGTAGTTAAGAAAGCTCATGGGGTGTTAGCTTTCATAAGTCGAGGGATAGAGTTTAAGAGTTGCGAGGTAATGATGCAGCTCAATAAAACTCTGGTTAGGCCACACTTGGAGTACTGTGTCCAGTTCTGGTCGCCTCACTATAGGAATGATGTGGAAGCATTGGAAAGGGTACAGAGGAGATTTACCAGGATGCTGCCTGGTTTGGAGAGTATGGATTATGATCAGAGATTAAGGGAGCTAGGGCTTTACTCTTTGGAGAGAAGGAGGATGAGAGGAGACATGATAGAAATATAAAAGATATTAAGAGGAATAGATAGAGTGGATAGCCAGTGCCTCTTCCCCAGGGCACCACTGCTCAATACAAGAGGACATGGCTTTAAGGTAAGGGGTGGGAAGTTCAAGGGGGATATTAGAGGAAGGTTTTTTACTCAGAGAGAATTGGTGCGTGGAATGCACTGCCTGAGTCAGTGGTAGAGGCAGATACACTAGTGAAGTTTAAGAGACTACTAGACAGGTATATGGAGGAATTTAAGGAGAGGGGGTTATATGGGAGGCAGGGTTTAAGGATCAGTACAACATTGTGGGCCGAAGGGCCTGTACTGTGCTGTACTATTCTATGTTCTTATGAAATATAGCCGCTGTTGTGCCACATTTGTAACTGCATTGATATATTGGGACTGGGATAGATCCTCACAGATGTGGACACCCAGGAACTTGAAATTGCTCTCTTTCTACTTCTGATCCCTCGATGAAGACTGGCCTTCCCTTGCCTTACCCTTCCTGAAGTCCACAATCAATTCTTTGGTCTTACTGACGTTGAGTGCGAGGTTGTTGCAGCGACACCAGTCGACCAGCTGATTTACTCGCTCCTAGATGTCTTTGGAGCGTAGAAAGCGCCTGACCTACCACGTTCCTCTAGCACTTTGTGGGTTTGACAGGCTGTCAGTGGGAAGGATGTTGCTCATGGCTGAGATGTCCGGGACATCTGTGATGTCCATGTTCAGTTAGGGATGAGATGAGGAGGACATGCATGCAACATAGACCAAACAGTACAGCACAGGCCTTTTAACCTAGTCCAAGATCAATCCCTCCTATATACCCTCCATTTTTCTAACATGCTATCATCTATGAGTTTCTTCAAAGCCCTGAATGTATCTGCCTCCAGCCCTACCTCAGGCAGCACATTCCATGCAACCACCTTTCTCTGTTTATTTAAATAAAAACCTACCTCTGACATCCCCCTGAGATATTCCTTCAATCACCTGAAAACGATACCCCCTTGTATTGGCCATACGTCTGTGGCTGTCCACTCAATCTGTGCTTCTTGTCACGCCCTACCAAGCCAGCTCTCATCCTTTGCTCCAAAGAGAAAAGCCCCAGCTTGCTCCACATGGACAGGGAGGGGGTTAAATTCAAAGAAGATGTGTGAGGTAAGCTCAATACCACCTACAAATTTGCTGACAATACAACCATTGTTGGTAGAATCTCAGGTGGTGACGAGAGGGCGTACAGGAGTGAGATATGCCACCTAGTGGAGTGGTGTCACAGCAACAACCTGGCACTCAACGTCAGTAAGACAAAAGAGCTGATTGTGGACTCCAGGAAGGTTAAGACAAAGGAACACATACCAATCTTCATAGAGGGATCAGAAGTGGAGAGAGTGAGCAGTTTCAAGTTCCTGGTTGTCAAGATCTCTGAGGGTCTAACCTGGTCCCAACATATCGATGTAGTTATAAAGAAGGCAAGACAGCGGCTATACTTTATTAGGAATTTGAAGAGATTTGGCATGTCAACAAATACACTCAAAAACTTCTATAGTTGTACCGTGGAGAGCATTCTGACAGGCTGCATCACTGTCTGGTATGGAGGGGCTACTGCACAGGACCAAAAGAAGGTTGTCAGCTCCATCTTGGGTACTAGCCTACAAAGTACCCAGGACATCTTCAGGGAGCGGTGTCTCAGAAAGGCAGCATCCATTATTAAGGACCTCCAGCACCCAGGACATGCCCTTTTCTCACTGTTAACATCAGGGAGGAGTACAGGAGCCTGAAGGCACACTCAGTGATTCAGGAACAGCTTTTTCCCCTCTGACATCTGATTCCTAAATGGACATTGAATCTTCGGACACTACCTCACTTTTTTATATACAGTATTTCTGTTTCTGTACATTTTTAAAAATCTATTCAATGTATGTAATTGATTTACTTGTTTATTTTTTAAATTTTATTTATTATATTTTTTCTCTCTGGTAGATTATGTACTGCATTGAACTGCTGCTGCTAAGTTAACAAATTTCATGACACATGCCGGTGATAATAAACCTGATTCTGATTACGATTCTGAGAGAGTGGTGGGTGTCTGGTGGTGGAGGCAACAGTGATGGGAGGCTCTTAGAGCAGCAGATGAATGGAGAGAGATAAGGACATTGTGTAGGCCATAAGGATTAGTTGGCAAGAACATGACAGGCTGAAGAGCCTGTTCCTGTGTTCTTTGATCTATATTCTGCACTCCAAATCTCTTCACTCAAAGGCCGCTGAGCATTTGGAACTCTCTACCTTCAAGATGGTGCCAGTGAACAATGGTGATTTCCTGCTTACAGTTTGCAAAACTACTTCTTTTAATTCTAAACACTACAAATGTTGCAGACACTGAAATCCAGAACAACACACACATGCTAGAGGAACTCAGCAGCACAGGCAGGTTCTATGGAAATGGTTGATGGAAACAGCCGACTTTTTGGGTTGAGACCCTTCCTCAGGACTGGAAAGGAAGGGGCAAGACCCCAGAATTGTAATTCTTTTAATTCTCCTTCTTTCAAATGTGATTCTACTACTAAGCTGCGTGCAATTGGACCCTGCCATGTACATTTTGATGATGTGTTTTTAGTCCGATTGAGTGAACTGACACTCTGCTGTCTCCGAGGCAGTTTGGTGAGGTTTGGAGCGGAGTGTGCAGACTGGAGGCCTGGAAACTTGGAGACAGGGTGAGAGCCCATGATCGACTCCATTGCTTCTCTCTGATTGAGATGTCGAGGGTGAGAGCCCATGATCGACTCCATTGCTTCTCTCTGATTGAGGTGTCGAGGGTGAGAGCCCATGATCGACTCCATTGCTTCTCTCTGATTGAGATGTCTAGAGTGAGAGCCCATGGTCAACTCCATTGCTTCTCTCTGATTGAGGTGTTGAGGGTGAGAGCCCATGATCGACTCCATTGCTTCTCTCTGATTGAGGTGTTGAGGGTGAGAGCCCATGATCGACTCCATTGCTTCTCTCCGATTGAGGTGTCGAGGGTGAGAGCTCTGATCGACTCCATTGCTTCTCTCTGATTGAGGTGTCGAGGGTGCGAGCCCATGATCGACTCCATTGCTTCTCTCTGATTGAGGTGTCGAGGGTGCGAGCCCATGATTGACTCCATGGCTTCTCTCTGATTGAGGTGTCGAGGGTGAGAGCCCATGGTCAACTCCATTGCTTCTCTCTGATTGAGGTGTCGAGGGTGAGAGCCCATGGTCAACTCCATTGCTTCTCTCTGATTGAGGTGTCGATGGTGTTTTTTATTTTGTGGCTGCCTGCAGGAGGACAAGTCTCAGTTGTATTCTGTACACAAACTCTGGGTGGCCCCTTGAGACTGCTCATTCCAAACAATTCGAAGGATTTCTAGAGATTCGGGAGATGAAGAGAATGGACAGGTGGGAAGTTGTGTCAAGGTGGGGGAAAAAAGGCATGTTGAACTGTGGGGTAGGCTTGAAGGTCTGAATGGCCTCCTCCTGCCTGGATGCTTCTGTGTTACCCGGTCAAAAGGAGATGTTGCTAAAATCATCGACTGCTTGCAGTTCCTGACCAGAGTCATATAGTGATCAACATGGTCACCCCTTCACCCAGGGAATTGGATAAAGATGGCTCCAGCAAACAATGCCAGCCTTACAAGGAATCCTGCTTGTTTCGAGATACAGCACAGAACAGAGCAGGACTTCCTGGTCCAGCGAGCCACAGTACCCAGCAGCTCTGATTTAACCCCAGCCCACATGCACATCAACTTTCTCACAGAGTATGCTGGGACCGAACTCTGACCTGCGACATTCGGAGTTGTCGTAGTGTCGCGCTACCGTGGAACCCCAGTGGCTCCGCAACGAGTTGGTACGCGTGAAGCAACAGACACAAAATGCTGCAGGGACTCAGCAGGCCAGGCAGCATCTATGGAAAAGAGTAAAGAATGGACATTTCGAGCCGAGCCATGTCATCGGACGTGTTGCTTTGGACTTCCAGCATCTGCAGATGTTCTCCTGTTTCTGGTACACGTGAAGACAAGGTTATTCAACGGGATATATATAAAACAGAGAGAGCTGCTTAACTCCAAGCGGCGTAGAGACATTATTAATTCTTCCTGGCCTGCAGGTATACTCCATTACTGTAAGCATCAGATCATGATCAGAGTCCAGCAACAAGAAAGAAAAGGAAGAATTGATTGACAATCTACTCCGGTCCCCTACAGTTCATAGATTTTTGTGCTGGTTTCACCAACCTAGAGGGTTCTGCAAGATCATCAGATTCCCATCGATCCATCATCGGGTATCTGATTTCTCCCTCACCTGCGGAGCTGCAGCATTTAGCAAGGCGTGAATAATAGATCGTGGCTCCAAAGCCAACCTCATTTCCTTGGGCTGCTGGCGTCAGGGAAGATGCACTGGGGTTCTACGTGGAGATAATCCATTGGAGTAAGAGGCACAGGTGTCTGAAAGACTGGAGATTCATGGAGGAGAGTCGAAACGTCCTCAGCCGTTAGGCAATAAGGACTGGTGCAAAGACACGACACTGCCCTGGAGACCTGGCATAAAGCAAATGAGGGAGGAAGAATGTTGGGCAAAATGGCCAGCATCTGGGGAGAGATGGGAAACCTTCATCAGATGGCTCTGATCTTGTAGCAGGAATAAGGTCTAATATCACCCGCAATGTCCTCAAATTTGTTGTTATGCAGCAGTAGTATGTAATAATAAACTGGAAATTACAGTAAATATCAGTTTCAAATTAAATCATGGAAAAAGAGAAAAAAGCAGTCAGGTAGTGTTCATGGGTTCAACGTCCATTCAGAAATCTGATGGCAGAGGGGAGGAAGCTGTTCCTGAATCGCTGAGTGTGTGTCTTCAGGCTCCTGTACCTCTTCCCTGATGGTAGCAATGAGAAGAGGGCCTGTCCTGGGTGACGGGGGTCCTGAATGATGGATGCCGCCTTTTTGAGGCATCGCTCCTTGAAGATGTCCTGGATGCTGGGGAGGTTGGTGCCCATGATGGAGCTGACTGAGTTTACAACTCTCTACAGTTTATTCCGATCCTGTGCAGTGATAATCCAGTTAGAATGCTCTCCATGGTACATCTGCAGAAATTTGCAAATATCTTTCCTGACGTACCAAATATAGGAGTCTAGGACCAGAGGGCACAGATAGAGTGCATGCGGAGAGGATGTTTCCTGTAGTGGGGGAGTCTAGGACCAGAGGGCACAGATAGAGTGCATGCGGAGAGGATGTTTCCTGTAGTGGGGGAGTCTAGGACCAGAGGGCACAGATAGAGTGCATGTGGAGAGGATGCTTCCTATAGTGGGGGAGTCTAGGATCAGAGGACACAGATAGAGTGGATGTTTCCTATAGTGGGGGAGTCTAGGACCAGAGGGCATAGACAGAGTGGATGTGGAGAGGATGTTTCCTGTAGTGGGGGTGTCTCGGACCAGAGGACACAGATAGAGTGGATGTGGAGAGGATGCTTCCTATAGTGGGGGAGTCTAGGACCAGAGGACACAGATAGAGTGGATGTGGAGAGGATGCTTCCTATAGTGGGGGAGTCTCGGACCAGAGGACACAGATAGAGTGGATGTGGAGAGGATGTTTCCTGTAGTGGGGGAGTCTAGGACCAGAGGACACAGATAGAGTGGATGTGGAGAGGATGTTTCCTATAGTGGAGGAGTCTAGGACCAGAGGACACAGATAGAGTGGATGTGGAGAGGATGTTTCCTATAGTGGAGGAGTCTAGGACCAGAGGACACAGATAGAGTGGATGTGGAGGGGATGTTTCCTATAGTGGAGGAGTCTAGGACCAGAGGACACAGATAGAGTGGATGTGGACAGGATGTTTCCTGTAGTGGGGAAGTCTAGGACCAGAGGACACAGCATCAGAATAGAGTGTCATTCATTTAGAAGAGGATGAATTTCTTTTACCAGAGGGTAATGAATCTGTGAATGTGGAGGCTGTCATTCAGTATGTTTAAAGTAGAGGTCTTTTGAACAGTCAGGATGTCAAAGATTACTGGGAGAAGGCAGGAGAATGGGAGTGAGAGGGATAATAAATCATCCATGATGGAATGACCTAATTCCGTTCCGATGTCTTATGGTCAGTGATGTGCTTCCCTGCATTTCCACTTCTTTCTCAGGGTTCAACAAACAGAACAATTTTAAACATAAGAGAATCTGCAAATGCTGGAAATCCTCGGTTTAAAACTTCAAAATACATGTACGTCACCATGTACAACCCTGAGATTCATTTTCTTGCGGGCATACTCAACAAACCCGCAGAATAACAACCATAATAGAATCAATGAAAGACCGCAGCGACTTGGGCGTTCAACTAGAGTGCGAAAGACAACAAACTACAAATACAAAAGGAATAACAATAGATAAACAAGCAATAAATATCAAGAACATGAGATGAAGAGTCCTTGAAAGTAAGTCCATTTGTTGAGGGAACATTTCAGTGATGGGGCAAGTGAAGTTGAGTGAAGTTATCCCCTCTGGTTCAGGATCCTGATGGTTGAGGGGTAATAATTGTTCCTGAACCTGGTGGTGTGGGACCTGAGGCTCTGGTATCTCCTTCCCATTGGAATCAGTTCAGAGTTGAGGTTATCCTCGCTGGTTCAGGAGCCTGATGGTTGGGGGGTAATAACTGTTCCTGAACCTGGTGGTGTGGGTCCTGAGGCTCCTGTACCTCTTTCCCGATGGCAGCAGTGAGAAGAGAGCACGTCCTGGGTGGTGGGGGTCCCTGATGATGGATGCTGCTTTCCTGTAATAGCGTCCCATACAGATGTGCTCAATGGTGGGGTGGGCTTTACCCATGATGGACTGGGACGTATCCACTATCCTTTGTAGGAGAATCATTTCCAAAACTTGGTGTCTCAGGGCTGGGTGTGTTTGCACCCACGCCACATCCCCAGCTCTCTATCACCTGTCCCACAACCCTCCTGCGATGCTCCACCCAGCCATTCCCAAAGTCGCTCTCCACTCCACATTGACAAAGACAGTACCGTATACCCGAGCTGCAAATATATATGCATGTCTAAGACTTTTGCACAGCCTTGTACTTTGATAATCAAGTTACTTTGAACGTGGATCCTTCCAATCTGCTTTACGAAGCAGTCACAGGGAGCGAGGCCTCTGCCTGTCGGGGTCAACCTTGGATGTTGAGTCCTGGCTGCTGTCAGATGCAAGCCAGGGCAGTACGATCCGGAGAACAATCTGTTGCTCCCCTGCCCACGCAGCTGATGAACCCAAAGGAACAGCCGAGTCCGATAGAGTCCGGCACCAGCGGGTTTGCAGGAGTTGCCAGTCAGGGTTGAACCAACATAGGACTGCCTTAGGGACTCCAGCTCCGGATTTTCCCTCCGGTTTACTCCCGAAGCCCTCCACATCAGTGCAAGGCAGCGGAGGTTTGAGATCAGAGTTTTCCTTCTTCTAGATGAGCTGCCATTGACAGCTAACGAGCCCTGTCTGCCTGAAGCGACTGGTCTTAGGCGTCAGTAACCCGCAGTTGCCCCTTCTCCTGTCAGTAGAGACTGTTCCACTCGGCTTCGAAGCTTAGCCACACGTGAAGGCCAGGAGCCGGACCTGGTTGTCAGAGGCTATCTGAGACACACACCATTGGAAGCATTTAATAGGTAATAGTAGCCTGCCCCCACTACCCCCACCCCTCGGGTATGATAACCTTAAGGAACCCCAGTTTTGGTGGCCTGGGTGAATGTGAAGGGGTGGTCACTCACTCTGACCTACTGCAGGGTTAGCCCTGATCAGCTAAAATGAACTCATTAGTTTAAGTATAACCCTGTTGCAGAGTATCTTGCTCAATCACCAACAGAAAAAGCTTTTCAAATGAACTATCTCCTGCAAGGGATGGAGACATGTCTCTACCAAAGCAACACTCACAATGCGCTGGAGGAACTCAGCAGGTCAGTCAGCATCAGTTGAAAAGATTATTCGACGTTTCGGGCCAAAACCCTTCGTCAGGACTGAAGGAAGAACTTTGGGGAGGGTTTGAAGAATGCTGGTAGTTGAAAAAAACAGTAATTTGAAAGGCAAAGGGGTGGGGGAGGGGAAGCAGGGAGGTGATTGGCAGGAGAACAATGCACAGTAGTAGAAGGAGGCGGAACCATGAGGGAGCTGGGTGACGGGGGCAGAGTGAAATAGGGATAGATGAAGGGAGGGGGAGGGAATTACCGGAAGTTGGAGAATTCTATGTTAATACCAAGGGGCTGGAGACTACCTAGATGGTATATGAGGTGTTGCTCCTCCAACCTGAGTTTAGCCTCATCATGGCAGTAGAGGAGGCCATATATGGACATATCTGAATGTGAAGCAGAGTTGAAGTGGGTGGCTACTGGGAGATCCCGTCTGTTGTGGCGGACGAAGTGGAGGTGCTCAACGAAGCGGTCCCCCAATCTGCGTCGGGTTTCACCGATGTACAGCAGGCCGCACCAGGAGCACTTCTCCCGCACTTCGGCCCTCACCCCATCTTTCCACCACCGCAACAGGGACAGAGTTCCCCTTGTCCTCACCTACCACCTCACCAGCCTCTGGATCCAGCACATTATCTTTCGCAAGTTCCGCCACCTTCAACAGGACCCCACCACTAAGCACATCTTTCCCTCTCCACCCCTCTCCGCTTTCCGCAGGGATCGGTCCCACCGCGACTCACTTATCCGCACGTCCATCCCCACGGATCTCCCACCCGGCACTTATCCCTGTAAGCGTAAGTGCTACACCTGTCCCTACACCTCCTCTCTTGCCACTGTTCAGGGCCCCAAACAGTCCTTCCAGGTGAGACAACACTTCACTTGTGAATCTGTTGGGGTCATCTATTGCATCCGGTGCTCCCGGTGCGGCCTCCTCTACATCGGTGAAACCCGACACAGATTGGGGGACCGCTTCATCGAGCACCTCCACTCCAATCGCCACAACAGACAGGATCTCCCAGTAGCCACCCACTTCAACACTGCTTCCCATTCCCATTCAGATATGTCCATACATGGCCTCCTCTACTGCCATGATGAGGCTAAACTCAGGTTGGAGGAGCAACACCTCATATACCTTCTAGGTAGTCTCCAGCACCCTGGTATGAACATAGAATTCTCCAACTTCCGGTAATTCCCTCCCCCTCCCTCCCTCTATCCCTATTTCACTCTGCCCCCTCCCCCAGCTCCCTCATGGTTCCGCCTCCTTCTACTACTGTGCATTGTTCTCCTGCCAATCACCTCCCTGCTTCCCCTCCCCCACCCCTTCGTCTTTCAAATTACTGTTTTTTTCAACTACCCTCCCCGAAGTACTTCCTTCAGTCCTGACGAAGGGTTTCGGCCCGAAACATCGACTAATCTTTTCAACTGATGCTGACTGACCTGCTGAGTTCCTCCAGCGCATTGTGAGTGTTGCTTTGACAACAGCATCTGCAGGTTATTTTGTCTCTACCAAAGGAGTTATGTGCGACCGTTGATGCCAGGCAGACAATCTCTGACGAGTATTGATAATGGCTGGGGTCACCTGTCTTGTAAAGACACTGCCCAGAAGAGGCAGCGGTAAACCAGCTCTGTATAAAAAGTTGCGAATCACTTTTTCGTGGTTATGGAAAGACCTGATCACCCACGTCATACGACACGGCATGTCACCAATAAACGACATTTTGCAAAGTGGTGAATGTCAAACTGGAGTGGCAATATTCATTCTGCTGAATAATTTAAACAGAATAATCAGAGGCCTCTCAGCGGACAAAAATATCACAGGCTGGAACGTAACGACAAAGGTAAATGGTGAATGAGAATTAAACGCCTGGGTTCTGACACCAGTGTACGACAAATCCCACCATACATTATCAGTCTGTGCTGCTTTTAAATTGGAAATAATTCCTTCACACCATTCTACGAAGCATGTTTTAGCATTCTACAAGGAGGCTCGGAGCACATCCTGAAATCTCTTCATTAATCGCTTTCCATGACAGAGCAGGAATTTGTGTGTCTGTTTCAAGACTCTGCCCGTAACCGTTCAAAGGGGAGAAGAAGCATTTCGGAGGACTACAGAGTCAGGTTGTCAAACAACATGGAAAGAAGCCCTTCAGCCCATCTCATCCCTGTTGCCCAAGACATCCATCAGTCCCATTTGCCTGTGTTTGTCCCTTTAAACTGTTCCTGTCCACATACTGATCCAAGTGTCTTTTGGAGGCACGACGCTTTATAGCACCAGTGACCTAGGCTCAATTCCCACTGCTGCCTGAAAGGAGTTTGCAGGCCCTCCCCGTGACCGTGTGGGTTGTTTCTGGGTGCTCTGGTATCCTCCCAGAGTCGAAAAATGTCCTGGTTGGTGGGTTCATTGCTCATTGTAAATTGTCACGTGATTAGGCTCAGGCTTAAATCAGGGAATTGCTGGGCAGCGCAGCTCAAAGGGCTGGGAGGGTCTATTCTGCACTGTATCCCAGTAAATAAATAACTATTGTACAGAAATGAGTGAATGTATGCTGTCAATATACTGTACTGTGTAAAAGTCCTAGGCACATTTGTATATACTGAGGGTGCCTACAACTTTTCACAGTACTGTAGTAATTTTATGTATTGCACTGTACTGCTGCTGCAGAAAAAGGAAACAAATTTCATGACATAGGTGGGAGGGGAGGGAACGTTGACTCAGACCGTGACAGGCCTGCGTCGGGCATTTGTGAGTGATGATAAACCTGATTCTGATATGAGTCTCTATTGTGGACTGAGAGTGGGAAGGGGGCAGGGAGAGGGGAATCATGGTTGGGAAAAGGGGAAGGGAGAGGGGAGGGAGCGGGAAGCACCAGAGAGACATTCTGTAATGATCAATAAACCAATTATAGACAGAAAAGCCTAAGAAAATTAGTGGATACGTCCCAGTCCCTCATGGGAAAAGCCGTCCCCACCACATGACACGCAGGCACAGGAAAGTAGCATCCATCGTCAGTAACCCCACCACCCGGGACTTGCTCTCTTCTCACTGCTGCCATCAGGAAGATGATACAGGAGACTCAGGACTCACACCACCAGGTTTAGGAACAGTTATTCCCCCTCAACCAAAGGGGATAACTTCACTGAAACTTGCCCCATCATTGAAATGTTCCCACAAGCTATGGGCTCACTTTCAATGACTCATCTCATTTTCTTGAAATGTGTTGCTTGCTTGCTGGTTTAGTAATTTATTTGTTTCTTTGAGAAATAAAGGCACCCGTTCGTCTTGCGAGACCATAGATCTGTGCCTGGAAAGTCTTCATTCTCCAGGGCGCAGGCCTGGGCAAGGTTGTATGGAAGACCGGCAGTTGCCCATACTGCAAGTCTCCCCTCTCCACGACACCGATGTTGTCCAAGGGAAGGACAAGGGCCGATACAGCTTGGCACCAGTGTCGTCGCAGAGCAATGTGTGGTTAAGTGCCTTGCTCAAGGACACAACACGCTGCCTTGGCTGGGGCTTGAACTCACGACCTTCAGGTCGCTAGTCAAATGCCTTAACCACTTGGCCACGTTTGATAAGTGTTTATTTTTCTTGTATATTTGCACATTGGTTATGTGTCTGTATTGTTGGGTGTAATCTTTCATTGGTGCTGTTGTATTTCTTGCAATTACTGAATATAAATCAAATTTCAGGGTTGTAAATACTGACATACTTGTACTTGGATAAACACTTTCTTTGCTCTCCGAACCCTGCTCCAGCCTCAGCAGTCACCTCACAACTGGAAAGGAGGCAAGTCACTCTGATCACAAGGGACTGACTAAAAGGTGAACCATTATTACCTTGAATGCCTCCCTCAAGTCACCTTTCATCCTCCTTGCTTGAGTTTTTTGACAAGGTGATTGAGAGAGATTGATGAGGGTAGGGCAGTGGATGGAATTAGGGACCTGTGCTGGGATCTCTGCAGTTTGTGATGTATATAAATGACCTGAATGAAAATATAGATGGGTGGGTTCGTAAGTTTGTGGATGATACCAACATTGATGGAGTTGTGGATAGTGTAGAAGACTGGTAAAGAACACAGCACAATGCAGACCAGATGCAGATGTGGGCAGAGAAATGGCAGATGGAGTTTAACCCAGATAAATGTGAAATGTTGCATTTTGGTTGGGAAAATGCAAGGAGACAGTACACTGTTAACAGCAAGAGCTTTAACAGTGTTGCTGAACAGAGAGATCTTGGAATCCAAGCTCATAGCTCCTTGAAAGAGGCTACACAGGTCGATAAGGTGGTTAAGAAGGCTTATGGAATGCTTTCTTTTATTAGTCGAGGCATTGAATTCAAAAGTCAGGAGGTTATGTTGCAACAAAACTCTGGTTGGCCCACATCTGAAGTGTGTACAGCTCTGATTGCCCCACTGTAGGAAGGAAGTTGAGGCTTTGGAGAGGGTACAGAAGAGGTTTACCAGGATGCTGCCTGGTTTAGAGGGCATGTGCTATCACGAGAGACTGGATAAATTTGGGTTGTTTTCTCTGGAGTGCTGGAGGCTGAGGGGAGATCTGATAGAGGTTTACAAGATTATGAGGGGCATAGACAGTCTAGACAGGAAGTATATTTTTCCCAGGGTAGAAATGCCTAATACCAGAGGGAATGGATTGAAGGCGGGAGGGGGCAGAGAGAGGTGGATGCCTGGTATGGTGGTAGAGGCAAATACATCAGAGGCTTTTAAGAGACGTTTGGATAGGCACATGGATGTAAGGAAGATAAAGGGATATGGACATGGTGTAGGTAGGAGAGATTCATGTTTGGGTGTTTTGATTTGGTTTGAAGTTGGTTTGGCACAACATTGTTACTGTTCTATCGTCGACACAGTGAAGAGACAAGCTCTCTCAACCTGTCCTCATACAACATGCTCTCTGATCCAGGCAGCATCCCGGTAAATCTCCTCTGCACCCTCTCTGATCCAGGCAGCATCCTGGTAAATCTCCACTACACCCTCTCTAATCCAGACAGCATCCTGGTAAAACTCCTCTGCACCCTCTCTGATCCAGGTAGCGTCCTGGTAAATCTCCTCTGCACCCTCTCTGATCCAGGCAGCATCCCGGTAAATCTCCTCTGCACCCTCTCTAATCCAGGCAGCATCCTGGCGAATCTCCTCTGCACCCTCTCTAATCCAGGCAGCATCCTGGTGAATCTCCTCTGCACCCTCTCTGATCCCGGTAAATCTCCACTGCACCCTCTCTGATGCAGACAGCATCCCGGTAAATCTCCACTGCACCCTCCCTGATCCAGACAGTATCCCGGTAAATCTCCACTGCACCCTCTCTGATCCAGACAGTATCCCGGTAAATCTCCACTGCACCCTCTCTGATCCAGGCAGCATCCCGGTAAATCCCCTCTGCACCCTCTCTAATCCAGGCAGCATCCTGGCGAATCTCCTCTGCACCCTCTCTAATCCAGGCAGCATCCCGGTGAATCTCCACTGCACCCTCTCTGATCCAGACAGCATCCCGGTAAATCTCCTCTGCACCCTCTCTGATCCAGACAGCATCCCGGTAAATCTCCACTGCACCCTCTCTGATCCAGGCAGTATCCCGGTAAATCTCCACTGCGCCCTCTCTGATCCAGGCAGCATCCCGGTAAATCCCCTCTGCACCCTCTCTGATCCAGGCAGCATCCTGGTAAATCACCTCTGCACCCTCTCTGATCCAGGCAGCATCCTGGTAAATCTCCACTGCACCCTCTCTGATCCAGGCAGCATCCCGGTAAATCCCCTCTGCACCCTCTCTGATCTAGGCAGCATCTCGGTAAATCTCCTCTGCACCCTCTCTAATCCAGGCAGCATCCTGGTAGATCTCCTCTCCACCCTCTCTGATCCAGACAGCATCCCGGTAAATCTCCTCTGCAACCTCTCTGATCCAGGCAGCATCCCGGTAAACCTCCTCTGCACCCTCTCTAATCCAGACAGCATTCTGGTAAATCTCCTCTGCACCCTCTCTAATCCAGACAGCATTCTGGTAAATCTCCTCTGCACCCTCTATAAAGCCTCCACATCCTTCCTTTAAAGAGGTAACGAGAACGGAACACAGTACTCCATGTGGTCTAGCCAGAGTCTTACAGAGCTGCACTCACTGTACAGGGCACAGAACTGTCGCTCACTGTATGTTTTTTGCTTTTTGCACCATTCTCTCTAAACTCTAGAGACGGTTGTATGTGAAAATCCCAGATCAGCTGTTTCTGAGATACTCAAACCACCCCATCTAGCACCAACAACTATCACAGCGTCAAATTCATTTAGATCATATTTCTTCCCCATTCAGAACAACTGACCATCTTGACCATGTCTGCGTGCTCTTCTGCATTGAGTTGCTGCCGCATGATTGGCTGATTAGATACTTGTATTAGTGGGATCAGGTACCGTTAACCGAATAAAGTGGCCGCTGGGTACAGACTCATATAGAGCCCAGAAACAGGCCCGTGCTGACCTAGATACCCACTTCTGGTCCCATTTGTCTATGTTCTGCAGCTTTCCTGTCCACGTTCTTATCCGAATGTATTCAAATATCTTAATTGTACCTTCCTCTGACATTTGGCCCCTTTTCAATCTCTACTTTACATCTGTTATACAGCTCTCGTTACATGCACATGCAGTTCAACTCTTCGAGTGATTATGCAGAAAGTTTGAAGTTAGTAACTCATTGCCTTCTACCTTCGGCCACGAACTTATCAATCACCCCTGATGCGTTATTAACCTCGTATGTGATATGTGCCTACAGTATTATATATTATATAATCAGTATATACCAATGCCTATAACAATATTAGTGCCAGCATCGCCACGCAGGCCTTGTGGTCCAATTTGTTCCTGCTGGTTATGGTGCCCACTAAGCCTTGTGCCACCTGTCCAGGTTTGGCTTGTGTCTCTCTGAACCCCTCCATCTGTTGTCGCCATGGAGTCACATGTGGGCAATATGTCTGGGACTGGGGCTGGGAGCTACGTGTTTAGCTTGGAATTAGAATGTGTCATTTTTTTTTAGCAGTTGGACTGTGGAGGCGTGCTTCATCTCTGAGGTGGGCAGGGCCACACCAGCCGAGGAAGCCAGTCCATAACGGAACGGGCCACTGGCTGGGTGAGGGCTGGCGATGTCCTCTGCCAGAGGGCAGGAGCCAGCACCACGCTGAACGAATGAGCTTCGCAAGGGCCCAGCAGCTGGGAGAGCTTCCCCGTAGGAAAGACAAATTGCATGCTTGTTGCAAATGTGCTTGAGGAAATTCTTGCTGTGATTACTGAATGAGGCCACACCTGTAGCACCGAGCACCACTCCAGACATCGTACCTAAATATAAACTGCCAGTCCCCCTACCCATCTGTGAAGAGAGAAATGGACTGACAAGGCGGATGCAGAGATGTTAAAGTACAGGCTTGCAATTCAATTAATCTCATGGAGTTCTCCCCCGGATGTATTTCCGTTCTGGTATTAATCATGTTCTCCAGGAGCATCCTTCTGAAATCCCTATCAACAACTATCTGCAGAAGTCACAGATCGTAAGCAGGTTGAGAAACGGAGGAGCTGGGTGAGAATGGCCCTCAGGGTTGGATGCCTCAGAGCTGGCCAGCCGCGATGACGGGTTAACTGACTCCACAGCGTCGTCAGCACTGGTGCTGAGAGCTTCCAGCATTCTCTCTGAGTTCAGATTGCCAGCAATCGCACGGTTTTATACCTCAGTGCTCCAACCCAGAAAGGGTGAGCAGCTTCAAATTCTCGTGTGCCAGATCTCAGCAGAACTATCCTTGCTTCACACGTTGACGTGATTAAGAAGCGGGCACACCAGTGGCTAGATTTCAGTCCGAGTTTGAGGAGATTTGCTATCCACCAAAGAATTCCAACTGGCTGCATTACTATCCGGCGGGAGGGGGTGGGGGCACGACACAGGATCGGAAAAAGCTTTCTATCCGGTAGCAGCATTATTCCCACACTCTCCTCTCCTCTCCTCCGTCTGCCCATCACTCCCTCTCACCTGATCCACCCGTCACCTCCCAGTCTCAGTCACTATTCCCACTCTCCCCTCCTCCGTCTGTCCATTACTCCCCCTCACCTGATCCACCCGTCACCTCCCAGTCTCTGTCACTATTCCCACTCTCCCCTCCTCCGTCTGTCCATCACTCCCCCTCACCTGATCCACCCGTCACCTCCCAGTCTCTGTCACTATTCCCACTCTCCCCTCCTCCGTCTGTCCATCACTCCCCCTCACCTGATCCACCCGTCACCTCCCAGTCTCTGTCACTATTCCCACTCTCCCCTCCTCCGTCTGTCCATCACTCCCCCTCACCTGATCCACCCGTCACCTCCCAGTCTCTGTCACTACTCCCACTCTCTCCTCCTCCGTCTGTCCATCACTCCCCCTCACCTGATCCACCCATTACCTTCCAGTCTCTGTCACTATTCCCACTCTCCCCTCCTCCGTCTGTCCATCACTCCCCCTCACCTGATCCACCCATTACCTCCCAGTCTCTATCACTATTCCCACTCTCCCCTCCTCCGTCTGTCCGTCACTCCCCCTCACCTGATCCACCCGTCACCTCCCAGTCTCTGTCACTATTCCCACTCTCCCCTCCTCCGTCTGTCCATCACTCCCCCTCACCTGATCCACCCGTCACCTCCCAGTCTCTGTCACTATTCCCACTCTCCCCTCCTCCGTCTATCCATCACTCCCCCTCACCTGATCCACCCGTCAACTCCCAGTCTCTGTCACTATTCCCACTCTCCCCTCCTCCGTCTGTCCATCACTCCCCCTCACCTGATCCACCCATTACCTCCCAGTCTCTGTCACTATTCCCACTCTCCCCTCCTCCGTCTGTCCATCACTCCCCCTCACCTGGATCCACCCGTCACCTCCCAGTCTCTGTCACTATTCCCACACTCCCCTCCTCCGTCTGTCCATCACTCCCCCTCACCTGATCCACCCGTCACCTCCCAGTCTCTGTCACTATTCCCACTCTCCCCTCCTCCGTCTGTCCATCACTCCCCCTCACCTGGATCCACCCGTCACCTCCCAGTCTCTGTCACTATTCCCACTCTCCCCTCCTCCGTCTGTCCATCACTCCCCCTCACCTGGATCCACCCGTCACCTCCCAGTCTCTGTCACTATTCCCACTCTCCCCTCTCCTCTGTCTGTCCGTCACTCCCCCTCACCTGATCCACCCGTCACCTCACAGTCTCTGTCACTATTCCCACACTCTCCTCCTCCGTCTGTCCATCACTCCCCGTCACCTGGATCCACCCGTCACCTCACAGCTCTTTGTCCACCCCTTCCACCTTCTGGATATCTGCTCTTTTTCTTTGAGTCTGTTTGCTGTCTGGACTAAAGAACATGCCTTCTGAAGAAAGACCCGTTAAGCTGGGGTTTTTCCTCTTCGGATCGAAGAAGGATGAGATGTAAATTGACAAAGGTATACAAGATGAGAAGAGGCATAGATTAAGTGGAAATCCAGAGACTTTTCCCTAGAGCAGAAGGGGGTAAATTTTGAGTGGATTGGTGGAAAGTATTGTGAGGCCTATATATACATATATCTAGGGTGCCTAGGAATTTTGCACATTACTGTAGTAAATTTATGTATTGCACTGGACTGCTGCCCAATGTTCCCTCCAATTTCTAATGACCAGTGTTTGCAAGAATCTTGCACTGTGAATTTTTTTGCCGAGTGACGACAATATGTGCACACTGAATATTTCTTCAATAAAGAACAGTATAAATAAGCCAGTTCTAAAATCTGCAGATAAATCATCACAAACTCCACGTTGTCAACACCGTCTGCGTCAGAGACTGGAAAAGGAAACATGATTGTGAAATATACTTAACATGCCAACGAGGCAGAGGGTGACAACCTTTCGTGCACAGTTTAAATTCCTTTATGTGCTAGTTGCAAAAGGTGCACCCCTTAGAGGGAACGTTACTACCGCCACAAAAAGCGTCAAATTTCAATTCATTACTGAGTGATGATAAACCTGATTCTGATCTGGGTCTCTGTTGTGGACTGAGAGTGGGAAGGGGGCAGGGAGAGGGGAATCATGGTTGGGAAAAGGGGAAGGGAGAGGGGAGGGAGCGGGAAGCACCAGAGAGACATTCTGTGATGATCAATAAACCAATTGTTTGGAATCAAATGACCTTGCCTGGTGTCTCAGGGCTGGGTGTGTCTCTACCCGTCCCAGACACTCCTTCTCTGCCCCCTGTCCCACACCCCTCCGGTGCCCCACCCTCACCATTCCCAACATCCTTTGTTCCCGCCAGATTTACAAACTCGCTCTCCACTCCATGTTGACAAATACAGGACTGTGTAAAAAGCTACACGCCCAAAGCCTTTTGCACAGCCCTGTCAGCTGAGTACACAAGGATTGATGGGTGCTTAGAATGGTCGGTTGTGGTGGCAAATACACTCGGCTCATCCACAAAACTTTAGGACAGGCAGATGGATTACAGAAAAACGATAGGTTATGGGGGAAGAAAAGGGTTCGATTGATCTTGGAGTCGGTTAATCTGACAGCAGATCATGGTCCAAAGGGTCTGGATTGTACTCTGATATTCTGTGAGGGATCTCAACTTGAATCGTCTCCTGTCTCCTGCCCGACCTGCTGAGTTCCTCCAGTGTCTTGTTTTCACTCCAGAATCTGCAAATTTTCTTGTATCTTTCTTGCTGAGCTTGCTAGGCAGTAGGAAACACACGGAGAGGGCCCGCAGATTTTCTCCTGAGTTCCTATTTTAGGCCTTTAAGCTAAAATCCTTGGAGCTGAAAGCAAGGTGAGGATCTTGCTCCAGGAATTTCAGCTGCACGACTGCTGAGCAGCTGTGCGCTTGAAGGACAAACTGTTATACGGAGGCCCTTGGAGCGGTAGTATTCGACAGAAGGCCAGCAGGTTGCCGGCATGAGGCAGCAGATGGCCACAGTCAGTACCAAAGGTGTCTCCTGCGGACATTAATCAGCTTGAAACAACGCCCTCTCAAGCATTCAACCTGCCGGCCCTGAACATGGTGAGTGAAAGGGCCATTTCCACGGAAACCCGAGGGTTGTGGAAGAATGCAGGGGATGGAATGAACCTCAGGTAGTGCAGCCTCTCAGTCTGCGCCACTGATCACCTCCCACACACTGGTTCCCTTCAGATCCAGGCTCTTTTCTGAGTAGGGTGGAGATACGTCTCTACCAAAGGTGCGGTAAGGCACTCCTTCCACCGCTAGCCTACAGGTCACTCTTGGGGAAGCTGTAGCTCCTGCCTAGCCCCCTCCCACACCATTCAGGGTCACATGGAGCCATGACAGCAGGTCCTGGTTATGTGACCACTGACACCAGGCAGACAATCTCTGAAGAGTATCGATAACGGCTGGGGTCACCCGTCTTTTAAAGACTCTGCCCAGCAGGCCCAATGGCAAACCACTTCTGTGGAAAAACTTGCCAAGGACAATCATGGTCATGAAACCACGGTCACCCACATCATGTGACACGGTGCATGATGATAACGATGATAATTAAATGGGGAAAGAATTCAAAGTTCTGAGATGCAACGGGATTTGGGAGTCCTTGTACAGGATTCCCTTAAAGTTAACCTCCAGGTTGAGTCAGTAGTGAAGAAGGCGAATGCAATGTTGGCATTCATTTCTAGAGGAATAGAGTATAGGAGCAGGGATGTGATGTTGAGGCTCTATAAGGTGCTGGTGAGACCTCACTTGGAGTACTGTGGGCAGTTTTGGTCTTCTTATTTAAGAAAGGATGTGCTGACGTTGGAGAGGGTACAGAGAAGATTCACTACAATGATTCCGGGAATGCGAGGGTTAACATATGAGGAACGTTTGTCCGCTCTTGGACTGTATTCCTTGGAGTTTAGAAGAATGAGGGGAGACCTCATAGAAACATTTTGAATGTTGAAAGGCATGGACAGAGTGGACGTGGCAAAGTTGCTTCCCATGATGGGGGAGTCTAGTACGAGAGGGCATGACTTAAGGATTGAAGGGCATTTCAGAACAGAAGTGCGAAGAAACTTTTTTAGTCAGATGGTGGTGAATCTATGTGTTGCCACGGGCAGCAGTGGAGGCCAAGTCATTGGGTGTACTTAAGACAGAGATTGATAGGTATCTGAGTAGCCAGGGCATCAAAGGTTATGGTGAGAAGGCGGGGGAGTGGGACTAAATGGGAGAACGGATCAGCTCATGATAAAATGGCAGAGCAGACTCGATGGGCCGAATGGCTGACTTCTGCTCCTTTGTCTTATGGTCTTATAATTCTGAGCAATCACATGACTGAACCAGCAGGGCCCTCCAGGTTGGACTTTCGGAGGTTTGCTGAGAGAAGAACGTTCTCCTCACCCCTCTTTCTCCTGATGCTCTGAAGGTTCTGGACTCCTCAGACCTGGGGAACAACCTCCCTGCATCCTGGACTGTTAATCCCTTTGGGAATTTCGTATGCAGCAAGAAGATCTCCTCTCACTCTTCTCAACATGAGAGAATAAACAGTACTGTGCAAAAGTACAGCTCGGGTGCCTGAGACTCTCACACAGTCCTGTATTTGTCAACGTGGAGCGGACAGCGTGTTTGTAAATCTGGCGGGAGCAAAGGATGTGGGGAATGGTGGAGCGCCACAAGAGGGGTGAGGGGCAGGTGGCAGAGAAGGAGTGTCAGGGGTGGGTACAGATGTACCCAGCCCTGAGACACCAGCCAAGGTCATTTGGTTCCAAACAATTGGTTTATTGATCATTACAGAATGTCTCTCTGGTGCTTCCCACTCCCTCCCCTCTCCCTTCCCCTTTTCCCAACCATGATTCCCCTCTCCCTGCCCCCTTCCCACTCTCAGTCCACAACAGAGACCCAGATCAGAATCAGGTTTATCATCACTCATGTATGTCATGGAATTTGTTTTGTTTTTTTGTGGCAGCACTACCATGCTGGTCCTTTAAGGTTGTTGTAACCAGATGTGATAATGGGGACAAGCTCCCACCATCTATTAAATGCTCCCAATGACATGCACCTCAAATAGCCTCTGAGAACCCATTCCAGCTCCTGGCCTTCACGGGTGGCGGAGCTGCTAAGTCCAGCAGAACTGTTTCTACCGACAGGGGGAGGGGAAAAGGCCGGTTAATGGCGCCTTAAAACCAGTCACTTTGGGCAGACAGGTCTCGTCAGCCGTGGTTGGCAGCTCATCTAGGAGAAGGAAAACTCTGATCCCAAACCCCCGCTGCCTTGAGCCTGTACCCTCTCTTGGGAAAGGCTTCAGGATTAAACCCCGAGGAAAAAGTCCAGAGTTGGAGTCCCTAAGGCAGTCTTACCTTGAGTTCAACGCTGACCGGCAACTCCTGTGACACCGCTGGTGCCAAACTGTATCGGTCTCTGCCGTTCCTTTGGGGTCATCAGATGCGTGGAGAGGGAAAGCTTGCTACTTTGACAACAGGTTACTCTCCATATTGTACTGTCCAAGCTTCCGTATCTGGACACTTAGGACACAACATCCATGGTCAACCCTGTCTGATGGAGGCTTCAGTGCTGAGCAAAAGTCTTAGGCTCCCTAGATATATATAGATATGTACCTGGGACCTTGGCGCACGACCGCAGCACAGGAATTAGGCCATTCAGCCCATTGAGACTCTCTGCAAAGGCTTGTCCTTTTTTCCCTGAATGGCAGTGCTCTGGTCAGACAGAATACTGCAGCTCAGTGTCGACCAGGGAATGATAAATGATTCAGCAGAGCATTGCGGTTGTCTGTATATAAAGAATCTCGTTATGCTTTTTGAACAGCCTTCAGAACTAATCGTGTCATCCTGAAATGTTTCGGGAATGCGAAGTCATCATTTTTGCTGCATGCTCTAAGGATGTAATTTAGTGTCCTTTGCTTCCTCACACACTGCCTGACCAAGCTGTTCCTTCCACCACTACACGCTGCCAATCTACCCATTTCAACGCCAGCAAGACCAGGCAATTGATTGTAGACTCCAAGAAGGGGAAGTTAAGGGAGCACACGCCATTTCTCATGGGTGGAAAGGGTGAAAGTTTCGAGTTCCTGTGTATGAACTTTTCAGAGGATCTATCCTGAGCCCAACACATTGATACAACCGCACCACCAGCTATACTTCACTTGAGATTCAGGAGATTTGGAGCAATACTGTGCAAAAGTCTTAGGCAAATATTTATATATACACACGCACACACACACACAGTGTCATGGGCACATGGCCAAGTGGTTAAGGCATTCGACTAGTGATCTGAAGGTCGTGAGCTGAGGCAGCGTGTTGTGTCCTTGAGCAAGGCACTTAACCACACATTGCTCTGTGACGACACTGGTGCCAAGCTGTATCGATCCTAATGCCCTTCCCTTAGACAACATTGGTGTCGTGGAGAGGGGAGACTTGCAGCATGGGCAACTGCTGGTCTTCCATACAACTTTGCCCAGGCCTGTGCCCTGGAGAGTGAAGGCTTTCCAGGTGCAGATCCATGGTCTCGCAAGACTAACGGATGCCTTTACTTTACACACAGTACTGTGTAATTTTATGTATTGCACTGTACTGGCTGTCACAAAAAAAAACAAATTTCATGACAGATGTGAGTGATGATAAACCTGATTCTGATATGGGTCTCTATCGTGGACTGAGAGTGGGAAGGGGGCAGGGAGAGGGGAATCATGATTGAGAAAAGGGGAAGGGAGAGGGGAGGGAGCGGGAAGCACCAGAAAGACATTCTGTAATGATCAATAAACCAATTGTTCGGACACCTTGCCTGGTGTCTCAGGGCTGGCTGTATCTGCCCCCACCCCTGGCACTCCTTCTCTGCCACCTGTCCCTCACCCCTCCCATGGTGCTCCACCCTCACCATTCCCAACATCCTTTGCTCCCACCAGATTTACAAACTCACTCTCCACTCCATGTTGACAAATACAGTACTGTATGTCAGCGAAGACACTCGTAAATATCTACAGATGGATGGTGGAGAGCATTCTGACTGGTTGCAACAACGTTTGGTGTGGAGGCTCCAATGTCCAGGGTTGAAAGAGGTTTCAGAGGATTGTAGATTCAACCAACTCCATTACGGGCACAACCCTCCCCACCATCCAGGACAACTTCAAAAGATTATGACTCAGGAAGACAGCATCCTTCATTAAAGAATCTCATCATCCGTGACATACCCTCTTCTCATTTCTTTCATCTGGGTGGAGGTACAGGAATCTGAAGACCCACACTCAAGGTTTTAGGAACAGCTTCACTGTTCCCTCACTGTTCTGTATAGGCTGCACAGCTGCACAATAATGAAAATGTTCCCACTCACTTAGCTCTTGTATGCTGCACAGATACAATTTTCTTTTAAATAATGTTAATATAATTTTGAAATCTATGGGAATACAATTGTGAGATACTCTGTAATTACGTGTTAATGAATATAATCCGTAAATTTTCCAAATAATCAATGTACCACAATCTTTACTTCGAAACATTTTGGAACCTCAATGTATTTACATTGTTAGTGTTTCAAGTTACAATACTGTTGCAAATTGTGACAATAAACACAGAATGGAAGTCGATAGCTCACTGTCAATACACTACCGGCTGATTGAATGCCGGCACCATCTGGACAAAACAATTTACTTTTGCCATTGTGCCTGTCAGTTGTTTTGACTGCCTGACATAACGGTTATTTGTGTTGTGAGTTGTTGTTTGTGCTTGTTTGATGTGCATATTACAAAAACAAACATTTAGCGTGCCTCACAGTTTTCAGACCTTTTAAAAATTTCCTGCTGAGAGCTATATTGGGCCGTGCAGCAATAAATAGCAGTTAGAGGGAACGTTGCTCTCCAGCATTGGATTTCTGAAAGGTCCACAAACCCATGAACACTTCCTCACTATTCCTCTTCAGCACTATCTATTTATTGTAATTTATAGTGATTACTGGTAGAAAGCAACAAATATCCCGAGTTATGTCACCTGTTTCTGATTTGATTGCTGAATCCTCACAGTTTCTGACATTCCAGAATTCAGTCATCTATATTCCCAAGCCAGGGATACTAATCTCTATTACTAGTCGTTTTGTCACCCAGGAAGCACCATAGTCACAGAGTCATAGAGAAGTACAGCACAGAAACAGGCCCTTCAGCCCATCTACTCCATGCCAAAACTATTTACACTACCTACTCCCATTGACCTGCACATGGACCGTGGCCCTCCATACTCTTACTATTCATGTACATATCTGTACTTCTCTTAAAGGTTGAAATCAAAATCACATGCACCACTTGCACTGGCAGCTCGTTCCACACTCTCACCACCCTCTGAGTGAAGGAGTTTCCCCTCATATTTCCCTTAAACATTTCACCTTTCACCCTTAACCCATGACCTCTAGTTGTATTTCCACCCAACCTCAGTGGAAAAAGCCTGCTTGCATTTAGCCTGTCTATACCCCTCATAATTTTCTATCAAATCTCCCCTCAATCTTCTACGTTGTAAAGAATAAAGTCTTAACCTATTCAATCATTGCTGATAACTAAAGTCCTCCAGTCCTGGCAACATCTTTGTACATTTTCTCTGTACTCTTTCAACCCTGTTTCTATAACAAGTGTGCGCCCGCTCAGAATCAACTGACTTATGTTGTGAAACTAGTTGCTTTGTGGTGGCAGTAACATATGAGGCAAAAAAATTGCAGTAAATCGCAGTAATTTATTATTCTTGGTCAGTCTGGCATCAAAGGGCACAGGGAGAAGGCAGAAGATTGGGGTTGAGAAGGATAATAAATCAGTCGTGATGGAAATAGCAGAGCAGACTTGATGGGCTGAGTGGCCTAATTTTGCTCTTACGGTCTTATAATGAAGAAGAAGAAAGCCCTTAACTTATAATGAAGAAGAAGAAAGGCCTTAACTCTGAGTGGAGTCATCGGGACGCTGTCATGACGGCGATTTTTTAGCAGGCTTTCTTATTTTTATGAGGCTGAGTTGCTAGCTCGACGCTCAACCCAGCACGGATCGGAAGTGTGCAAGGGAGCTGGCTGGATTCGAACTCGGGAACCTTCACTCCGAAGTCTGGCGCTGATGCCACTGCACCACCAGCCGGCTAAGGTCTTATAATACAAATACATAAATCAACAGGTAAATGAACAGACAAAGAAACAAATAGATAAATAGTGTGGAAGAGGAGTAGTGAGGTAGTGCTCATGGGCTCCTGGGTCATTCAGAAATCTGACGGTAGAGGGGGTGAAACATTGAGTGTGTGTTGCTGTGCCAGCGCAGAGTATGATGGATGCCACCTCCTTGGGGCATCGCCCTTTGTCGATGGTGGTGAAGCTTGTGCCCGTGATGGACTTGGCTAAGAAACCAATAGGTTCTGCTTTTCCCTGAGTCAGTTGGTTTTGTATCTGAATCTTGCATGCCAAATCTAAGTACAAGGCCCCTGTCTCTTTAGAAATGCAGGGGCACTATGGTAACGTAGCAGTTACAGCTAAAGTGTCAGAGTTCAGAGTTCAATCCCAGGGACCCCTGTATTGAGTCTGTACCTTCTCCCTGTGGAATGCATGGAGTTTCTCCGGGAACTCCTGTTTCCTTCCACAGACACACCACTTGGTAGGTTACTGTCACGATGAGGCCACACTCAGGTTGGAGGAGCAACACCTTATATTCCATCTGGGTAGCCTCCAGTCTGATGGCATGAGCATCGATTTCTCGAACTTCCCACCAAATCTGTTTTACCTTTCCTCACTCCCATTTCGCTCCCTCACCTTACCTTCTTAACTACCCATCACCTCCCTTTGGTACTCCTCCCCCTCTTCTTTCTTCCCTGGCCTTCTGTCAGACTGCTCCTTCTCCAGCCCCGTATCTCTTTCACCAATCGACTTCCCAACTCTTTACTTCACCCCTCCCCCTCCCGGTTTCACCTTTCACCTTGTGGTTTTCCTCCCCTCCCCCCACCTTCTATCTCTGACTCCTCGTCTTTTTCTCTCCAGTCCTGCTGAAGGCTCTCGACCCAAACTCTTTTCCATAGATGCTACCTGGCCTGCTGAGTTCCTCCAGCATTTTATGTGTGTGCTGCTTGGTAGGTTAATCGGCCATAGTAAATCATCCTGTGGTTAGGAAAGGGTTAAATCAGGGATTGCTGGGCAGCAGGACTCCACAGGCCAGAAGGGCTGTAACCTCAATACATAGATATCTCTCATAAGACGTGCACTTAGGATGGAAATTACTTCAGAGCAGATACAAAATACTATGTAAGTAGCCTGATTTAAATTTGTTCCCCTCAAGGTTGCCAGAATGAATCTGTCCCCAAATGCTCATCTCCATCAATCTAGTGTATCCCTGGAACACAATTCATACAAATCGAAGATTCAGGACAGTAAAAGGATTGAACTGTTTCTCCCAGTTCCATTTATAATTGATCAGTGGACAGCGCGTTTTCTGAGAGGATTAACAACCTGAATTCACTCAACTAGTTTAAGGGAAGGGAGAAATGCAGAGTCTACAAATGAGCACACTTAGTTGTTGAAACCGTTTCATAATCCGCAGGTAACTACTCAACCAGGGAGTGAACATGCTTTCGAAGAGGATTGATGGGACAAGTGGATGTGCCAGGCAATGTTCCCTCGAAATATTTTACCATTGCTCCAAACAACACCTTATATTTGACGATGACAACGTTCGACGTTCCCTCCCCTCCCTCCCTCCGAGCAGGAAATTGTTACACAGCCTGAAAACTGTGTGACACTCCAAAGAAACTTCATAGACAGTACCTTGAAAAAGTATTCAGCCCCCACAACAGTTTTCATATCTTACTGTCTCTTTTTTCTAAATTTAAAATATATTGAAGCAGGATATTTTAAGCTAATCTACAAAACATTGTGCATCATGTCAAATCAAAAGAAAAATTCCAAAACCTACTAACAATTAAAAACCAAAATTGTGAGGATGAAGAAGTGTTAATTCCTTTTGTAATTACTACGCTAACTTTCCCCAGGTACAATACTGTGTATTACCTTACCAACTTGCACAATGCATTGACACATAAAATTCGAAGATAAGCTGCTTTCAGCGAATTCATAAGAATAAATATCCCTTCTTTCTGGAAAGTCCAACAGTATGGTAGATTTTCAACAGACTAAACCAAAATGAAGACAGGAAAATGATAATAGAAAATCACAGATCTGGGATGGGTACAAGGGCACTGAATGTATCTCAGAACTCAGCGTAGTCCATCATGAAAAAATATGAAACCACAGCCACACTGTCCAGGTCAGGCTGCCCCTCTAAACAGTCACCGGAGAAGAATGGCACTTGTAAGAGAGACTACACGATGCCAACGGTCACTCTGAGTGAGCTGCAGAGGTCAGTGGCTGCAACTAGAGATCCGGTTCATTGCTCTACTACAACCTCCAAAGCCTTGCACTAAAGGTATTTATCGAAGAGTGGCAAGGATGAAGCCCTGGCTAAATAAAAACATGTAGACACTTTGCACTGTCACGTAGAAGATACTATAACGATATGGAAGAAGATCTTGAGGTCAGATGAGACTAAAGTGGAACTTTTTGGACGTAACATTAAGCAGTCATGTGGTGTAAATCGAATACTGTGCATCAGCCAGTTAACACCATCCCAACTGTAAAGTATGATGGTACCATCATGCTATGGGGATGCTTTTCAGCAGAAGGGACTGGCACTTAGACAGATCTGATGGGAAGATAAATGCTGTTACATACAGTGAGGTCTTGGATAAAAACCAGCTAGCCTCTGCCAGAAAGCTTAAACTGGGGGGTAAATTCGACTTTCAGCAGGACAACAACCCAACGCACACCACCACAACAACCGTGGAGTGGCTGTAACTGAACAAAATCCACGTCCTTGCATGGCTTGGTCAGAGTCCTGACCTTAATCCGATCCAACATCTCCGGCAAGGCGTCAGGATTGTCATCCACCGGTGCTCCTAACTAAGCTGGCACAGCTCGAGCAAATTTGCCAGAAGGAATGACCAAATCTTGCTCCACCACATTGTGCAAAGCTAACAGAGAGTTAACCAAAAGAGAGTACTGGCTGCAATAGCCATGAGAACAGGTTTACTGAAGGGCGATGAATACGTTTGAGCTGCTCCCATTTCAGGTTTAGAATTTTTATTTTCATGCTTTATTATTTTCCCTGTTTCTTTGGGCTCGACTGTGGCAAAAAAGCATGTGATTCACAACTAAAAATTCTCAGTTGAATTGAACAAAATCACTAGTTGTAATACTCATTTATGTGAACAAGGGACACAGTGCTGAATACTTTTACAAGGTAATGGATCTGTAGTAACTTCATAGGGTGGCGGGCTGGAGATTCGTCTTTGCCAAGATGCTCCTTCCCTCCGCTAGCCTGCAGGTCACCCTTGGGTAAGGTGTATCACCTGTTTAGCCCCCGATCAGGGTCATGTGAAGCCGTGGGATCAGGTAGTGGATGGTCGTATGAGCAGCCGGTGCAGATCACAAGTCCTGGTTATGTGACCACTGACACCAGGCAGACAATCTCTGAAGGGTATTGATAATGGCTGGGGTCACCCGTCTTGTAAAGACACTGCCCAGAAGAAGGCAACGGCAAACCACTTCTGCAGAGAAATTTGCCAAGAACAGTCTTGGTGACAAGAAGGCATACAAGAGCGAGACAGATGAGCTGGTTCAGTGGTGCCACAACAACAACCTTGCACTCAGTAAGACAAACCAATTGACTGTGGACTTCAGAAGGGGTAAGATGAGGGAACACACACCAGTCCTCATCGAGGGATCAGGAGTGGAAAGGGCACACAGATCAAAGTTCCTGGGTGTCAACATCTCTGGGGATCTAACCTGGGCCCAACATAGCGACGCAATCAGGGAAAAGGCACGACAGCGGCTATACTTCATTAAGAGTTTGAGGAGATTTGGTTTGTCACCAAAGACCCTCGCAAATTTCCACAGATGTACCATGGAGAGCATTCGGACTGGTTGCATCACTCTCTGTCATGGAGGCTCCAATGCACAGGATCCCAAGAGGCTACAGAAGCCTGTACATTCAGCCAGCTCCAACACAGGCACCACCCTCCCCACCACCGACGACATCCTCAAAAGACAACAGCTCAAGAAGATGGCATCCATCATTAAGTTTTCTCACCAACTGGGACATGCCCTCTTTTCATTACTACCATCTGGGAGGAAGTACCCACACTCAATGTTTTAGCAACAGCTTCTTCCCCTCTGCCTTCAGATTTCTAAATGGACCACGAACTTATGAACACTACCTCACTACTCCTCTTTTGCACTATCCATCCATCTGCCTGCATTTGGCCGGCCTCTCTCTCCCTCTCGTTTGACGTTCCTGCAGTCTCGGGTCTTGGGCAAGGTTTAATCAAAGTGGTTTGTGGATTAGACTCTGTAGTTTATGTAGAATGTGTTTCTGGCTTCTGGTAGCTCTACTGTTGCTATTTTGTGCGATTTTGAGTGGGGCAGAGTGGCTCCGCGCCTCACAGTCAACGAACGACGCAGAGCTAAATTGGACAGAACTAAACTAAACTGAGCATTCCTGAATGGTTTCAAGGACTTTGCGGTTTGATGTTTTATATTCCGTGTGCTTTTGGGGTGTTTTTTGCCGTTTGCACAATCTGTTCATTTTTTGCGTGTTGGGCGTTTGATGTTTTCTTTGAACGGGTTCTCTGGTGTTTCTTGTTTCGTGGCTGTCTGTGGGAAGACTAATCTCAGGGTTGTATACTGCATACATATTTTGATAATAAATGTAGTTTGAATCTTTGATTTATTTATTCATTTGCTTATTTATTGAAACTTACTGGTATTTGATAACCACTGAACTGCCGCAAAATAATTAAAACGACCTACTACAGTGACAATAAACTTGGGTCTACAGAGAAAGAACGTATCCAAAGAAGAGGAGAGATTCAGGAACAGTTACGACTCCTCAGCCAGTTCACTCAACTTCACTTGCCCCATCACTGAAATGTTCCCACAACCAATGGACTCACTTTCCAGGACTCTTCATCTCATCTTCTCGATATTTATTGCCAATTTATTAATTATTATTATTTCTTCCTTTCGTACTTGCAGAGTTTGTTGTGTTCTGCACTTTATTGAACACCTAAACTGGGCGGTTTTTCATTGATTCTGCTTTGGTTATTATTCCATAGATTTAGAGAATGCCCTCAAGGAAATGAACCTCAGGCTTATACTGTATCTACTTTGATAATGAATTTACTTTGAACTTTGAGGTTCAGGGGGTAAATCCCTAAGCTTCGAGCGCTGGGTTTTGAAATTATCATGCAACTGTGGAGCCAAGAAAATGAAAAAAATGCAGAGCTAAAAATCTAAAATGGAAAAGAGGAATGCTGGAAACATGCACCAGGTCAGACAACATCTGTGGGAAGGGAGTCATTAAATTAATTTCTAGGATGAGCAAGGCCCCAGATCTACAGCTGTACAGAGTTTCAAGCCAATCCGCAAAGATGTGCGGGTAATTATTTTACGGATATGGTTATAGGGCCGCAGGGAGCTCCAGAGACATGAACAGATTTTAAAAAAAGATGTGAATTTTAAAATGTAGTCATTGCTTAAGTTTAAATTTAAGCCCGGCTCTTCCTCTCAGTGAGACGGTGAAGATTTAATAGGTCATGCACAAATAATGCTGCAGGTTTGAGGCTCTGCCAGGCCGCACTTCCCCACCCTCTAGAAATGGGCCTGATTGTACAAGCGAAACACAGCCGCTGAAATCAGTGTCTTCATCTTTGGCGGGAGGAGGTTTCCGCAGTCGCAGGCTGCAGAGCGGACCTTACACAAACAATGCCATGCCTCTGGTGACCACGGCCACAGCCTTCCCACCACAGACAGCACCAATCACAACAGCCAGATAAGGAATTTTATTTAACTTGGAGACACAACGTGGAACAGATAATTCCAACCCAATCAGCAGCAACACACCTACTCGAGGCCCTTTGATAGTCGACGTTGACTGCCGATGTTGTGTGCCTGCCGCGAATCAGGGCAGTACGACATGGAGAGCAAGCTGTGCCCACGTAGCAAGCTCCCCCTCTCCGCACAGCTGATGAACCCAAAGCAATGGCAGAGACTGACAGAGAGTTGCCAGTCAGTGTTGTAGGACTGCCTTAGGGACTCCAGGTCCGGATTTTTCCCACGGGGTTTACTCCCAAAACCTTCCCCGTGAGTGGGTGTAGCCGCAAGGCAGCTGAGGTTTGAGATCAGAGTTTTCCTTCTCCTAGATGAGCTGCCAACCATGGCTGATGAGACCCATCTGCCCGAAGTGACTGGTTTTAAGGTGTCAGTAACCCGCCTTTCCCCCTTCTCCTATCAGTAGAAGTGGTTCTGCCAGGATTAGCAGCTAAGCCACCTGTGAAGGCCAGGAGCTGGACTGGGTTGTCAGAGGCTATTTGAAGTGCGTGTGCTCCCAATATTAGTGGGAACTTACTCCCACCACCATTGGCTGACTATCACAGTGTGCACTGACTGTTTGACACTCACACCATTGGGAGTATTTAATAAGTAGTGGGAGCTTATCCACACTACCACACCCGGCTGGCCAGGGTGAGACCCTTCACCTCGACGGAAGATAGCTAGAGTAACGAGTTGAAGGGAAGGGGAGGGGCTAGAGCTGGCAGGTGACAGGTGGATCCACAACATCGTGACCCAAAAGGCCCATCACTACGCTTCCCCCTCATATGTTCCATGTCCAAGCTCTAAGTTGGACAACGAAAGATGACCAGAACACAGAAGCAGCAAACTAAACTGCCAGATTTCACCTACTAACTCCTGGCTTCTTCATTCCCTCTCCCCCCTCACCTGGGCTCACCTGTCACCTGCCGGCCTGTACTCTACCTCCCACTCACCCACCTCTCCCCTCACCTGGGCTCATCTGTCACCTGTCGGCTTGTACTCTACCCCCCACTCACCCACCTCCCCCCTCACCTGGGCTCACCTGTCACCTGCCGGCCTGTACTCTACCCCCCACTCACCCACCTCCCCCCTCACCTGGGCTCATCTGTCACCTGCCAGCTTGTACTCTACCCCCAACTCACTCAGCTTCCCCCTCACCTGGGCTCACCTGTCACCTGCCGGCTTGTACTCTACCCCCACTCACCCAGCTTCCCCCTCACCTGGGCTCACCTGTCACCTGCCGGCTTGTACTCTACCCTCCCCCACTCACCCACCTCCCCCCTCACCTGGGCTCACCTGTCACCTGCCGGCCTGTACTCTACCCCCCACTAACCCACCTCCCCCCTCACCTGGGCTCATCTTAAACCTGCCAGCTTGTACTCTACCCCCAACTCACTCAGCTTCCCCCTCACCTGGGCTCACCTGTCACCTGCCGGCTTGTACTCTACCCCCACTCACCCAGCTTCCCCCTCACCTGGGCTCACCTGTCACCTGCCGGCTTGTACTCTACCCTCCCCCACTCACCCAGCTTCCTCCCCACCTGGGCTCACCTGTCACCTGTCGGCTTGTACTCTACCCCCCACTCACCCACCTTCTCATACTGGTTTCTTTCTCTCCCTCCCCCCACTCTTCCTTTCCAGTCCTGATGCAGGGGTTCGGCCTGTCACATCAGCTCTTTATTCCTTTCTGCAGATGCTGCCTGGCCTGCTGAGAGACCTCGGCAAATTACGATTGTTAAAACAAACAACACCCATCCATGAAATTACTGAAGGCGATTAAACAAAGGGGAATTTTATGTATTCCACTGTACTGCTGGCACAAAAAAAGAACAAATTTCATGACGTGTGAGTGATGATAAACCTGATTCTGATCTGGGTCTCTATTGTGGACTGAGAGTGGGAAGGGGGCAGGGAGATGGGAATCATGGTTGGGAAAAGGGGAAGGGAGAGGGGAGGGAGCGGGAAGCACCAGAGAGACATTCTGTAATGATCGATAAACCAATTGTTTGGAATCAAATGGCCTTCCCTGGTGTCTCAGGGCTGGGTGTGTCTGTACCCACCCCTGACACTCCTTCTCTGCCCCCTGTCCCTCACCCCTCCCATGGTGCCCCACCCTCACCATTCCCAACATCCTTTGCTCCCGTCAGATTTACGAACTCTCTCTCCACTCTCCACTGTATTGACAAATACAGTACTGTGCAAAGGTCTCAGACACCCTAGCGATATATATATGTGCCTCAGTCTTTTGCACCATACTGCACGTCTTATGGAAGGTGGAAGGGCTTATGAAAGAATGTACACGCTAACTATGGTTCTTTACAGGAATGGGACCCGCTCTCGGGATTTCACGATCGACTGTTGTTGTTCAGCACGCCAATAGCCTGACTGAAGAGTCCGGCTTGGATTCAGATGCCTAGGATCTTGGGGCTCTAGAGACGGGTGGATCGAGGATCGGTGTTACGACAGGTGACCTGTGTGTCGTCGGGGGAGTTGGGTTATCTGCGACTGTGCGCCTGGAGACCCGGGATCTTTGCGATCCTCAGGCTCAGAGCTCGTAACAAGCGACCTTTAACATCGTAAACCAGCGAGTAGTTTGTTATGTCTCTCCACTCACTGGGAAAATGGAGACACCTCTTTCTCCCTTATTAGGGAGAGAGAGAGCCTGTGGTATGTCAAATACTGGGTGAAACGCAAAGTCTTTGGAGTACTGCAATTCTGTGCCTTTGCTGTTGCCTTGCTCACACTTCAGTGCTCGGTGGCGGGTGCCAATGCTTTTTTTTGCCGGTGAGGGGGAGGTGGATTGTTGCTTGCTGCCACTTACACACGGGAAAGAGAGGAGCTGGGGGGGGGTACTTCGGGGTTCTAATATTTAACTGTCATTCATTCTTTGGGGCACTCCTCTGTTTTCGTGGATGGTTGTGAAGAGAAAGCATTTCACGATGTATATTGCATACATTTCTCTGACATTATTGTATACATTCCCTCAGGATCAATAAAGTATGACTATGACTATTAAATGTACCTTTGGAATCTGCCAGATAGGTGTGAGGTAAACTGTGTCTCTGTGAGAAGATGCACAGCACGCCTCATGAACTTCAAGCCCAGCTGATAGAAGATTTAAGCAACACACACAGAAAGTTGCTGGTGAACGCAGCAGGCCAGGCAGCATCTCTAGGAAGAGGTACAGTCGACATTTCAGGCCGAGACCCTTCATAGAAGATTTGCTTTTTTACCCTTTAGTTCATAATCTGAAATCAATATACATATGTAGTCAGTATAAACAGCTGAACCCCCTTGCTGCACTGGTTAATAAAACTGTATGCTCAGTGGCCTCTGTATTGGGTACCTCCACTACTAGTAAAGTGGTCATTGAGTGTATGTTTGTGGTCTTCTGCTGCTGTAGCCCATCCACTTCAAGGTTCGATGTGTTGTGTGTTCCGAGACACTCATCTGCACACCACTGTTGTAACCTGTAGTTATTTGAGTTACTGTCACTTTCCTGTCAGTTTGAACCAGTCTGGCCATTCTCCTTTGACCTCTCTCATTAACAAGGCATTTTCTCCCACAAAACTGCAACTCACTGGACGTTTTTCTTTGTTTATAAACTCTTCCTTTCCCTGTAAACTCTGGACTGTTGTGTGTGAACATCCCAGGATGTTTCGGAGATACTCAAACCACCCCTTCTGGCACCAACAATCATTCCATGGTCAAGGTCACCTAGATCACATTTCTCCCCCATTCTGATGCTTGGTCCAAACTACAACTGAACCTCTTGACCGTGTCTGCATGCTTTTATGCATTGCCACGTGATTGGCTGATTAGACACTTGCATTAACGAGCAGGTGAACAGAGTATAGATGTGGAGCTCACTAGGCCAAAATTATCTCTGCTTTCCCACAATAGATGCACTTGCTTCAAAATCACCTGCTGGTCTGGTCTGGTTTGAAAGCACAGAGGGAGAGTAATGGAGGCGGCACGGTCACTTTGTGGTTTGCACAACACTTTACAGCACCAGTGACCCAGGATCAATTCCCCACTGCTGTCTGTCAGGAGTTTGTATGTTCTCCCCGTGACCGCGTGGGTTTCCTCCGGGTGCTTCGGTTTCCTAAAGACGGACTGGTTGGTAGGTTTATAGGTCATTGTAAATTGTCCCCTGATGAGGCAAGGGTTAAATACTGGCTGGCACCACTCAGAGGGCCTGTTCCGCACTCTACCTCAATAAATAACACAAAATAATATCAAAGCGATCTCTGCATGTGTAACTGTGAGCTGGACACCATTCAGAGACAGAGGTGCTTAGTTCAACGTATCTTGCTTGCTCGCTCAGTAATGGGCGTTTCACACCCATCAAGTCAACCACAATATCCCAAAAAATTCCTCCGCCTTCGGCAAACCAGAAAATCCAGCTGTGAACAGAAGATGCTGCCTCAATGATCTTGAGAAGCGCTTCTTCCTCTCTGCTCACAGATTTCTAAATGGTCCATGAACCATTAACACTTCCTCACTATTTCACTTTTTATTTATTTTTCTAACACAGTAACTTCTTGGGTGGCGAGGGTGGAGATATGCCTCTACCAAAGGTGCTCCTTCCCTCTGCTAGCCTGCAGGTCACCCTTGAGCAAGGTGTGGCACCCCGATCAGGGAGACGTGAAGCCGTGGGATCAGGTGGTGGGTGGTCGTATTAGCAGCCGGTACAGATCACAAGTCCTGGTTATGTGACCACTGACACCAGGCAGACAATCTCTGAAGAGTATTGATGATGGCTGGGCTCACCTGTCTTGTAAAGACACTGCCCAGAAGACAGCAATGGCAAACCACTTCTGTACAAACATTACCTGCTCATTTCTCTCCACGGATGCTGCCCGACCTGCTGAGTTCCTCCAGCGCTTTGTGTGCGTGGCTCCAAGTTTCCTTTCTGTTCTGCCCTACTCACTAAAGGATGAGCGGAACAGCTGATTCAGATAAACACTTCCTCCATGATTGTCAGGTAAATTTTCCCTTTCAAACACTTACAGCTTTTCTCTGCTGCTTCAATGAAAATAAATCTTGACATTGTTGGGAGAAATAACAGGACTAAACAAACTGACGCCTATAAATTTTCGAGCTTGTATGATTTACTGTCAGGATTGGAGAGGCTCTCTATCCAGATTGCTCCTGTGAGTCAGGCAGTTGTCAGCAGAGCTGTATGCAACAAATTGACTCCTCACAAATGCTGAATATTTAGCCCGCAGAAGCATGTTGCACTGTCAAAGGACATCAACAGATCGAGATAACTCCTTCCGCCTGACGTGGATAAAGCTCTCCTTCCTGTGAAATGAATAACGGTTGCACAGGTGTGTAAACTCATTATTCACAGAAGTCCAAGTATTTTAGCAAGTGCAGAAGAGCTGACTTCAGCACCCTGCAGAATGCTATAAGGCCATAAGACAAAGGAGCAGAATTAGGCCATTTGGCCCATCGAGTCTGCTCCACCATTCAATCATGGCTGATCCTTTTTTCCCCTCCTTTCATGGCTGATCCTTTTTTCCCCGTTATTCATTTCACAGCTGCATGTGACAACAAATTGCACAAATTCATCACCTTCTGCCTAAAGAAATTTCTCCGCATTTTGGTTTTAAATGGATGACCCTCTATCCTGAGGCTGTGCCCTCTTGTCCTAGACTCCCTCACCATGGGAAACATCCTTTCTACATCTACAAAGTCTAAGCCTTTCAACATTTGAAAGGTTTCAATGAGATCCCCCCTCATCCTTCTAAATTCCAGCAAGTACAGACCCAGAGCCATCAAACGTTCTTTGGATGATAACCCCTTTCATTCCCGGAATCATCCTTGTGAACCTCCTCTGGACCCTCTCCAATGCCAGCACATCTTTTCTAAGATGAGGGACCCAAAACTGTTCATAATATTCAAGGTGAGGCCTCACCAGTGGCATCAGCTTCAGCATCACATCCCTGCTCTTGTATTCTAGACCTCTTGAAGTGAATGCTAACTTTGCATTTGCCTTCCTCTCAACCCACTCATCCTGCAAGTTAACCTTTAGGGTGTTCTGCACAAGGACTCCCAAGTCCCTTTGAATTTCATATTTTTGGATTTTTTCCATTTAGGAAATAGACTGCACATTAATTTCTACTACCAAAGTGCATGGTCATGCATTTTCCAACACTGTATTTCATTTGCCACTTTCTTGCCCATTCCCCGGATCTGTCAAACTCCTTCTGCAGCCTACCTGTTTCCTCAACACTACCTGCCCCTCCACCAGTTTTCGTATCACCTGCAAACTTGGCAACAAAGCCACCTATTTCATCATCTAAATCATTGATATACAGCATAAAAAGAAGCAGTCCCAACACCGACCCCTGCGGAACACCACTAGTCACTGGCAGTCAATCAGAAAAGGAGCCTTTTATTCCCACTCACTGCTTCCTACCAATCAGCCAATGCTCTGAACCATACCAGTAACTTTCCTGTAACACCATGGGCTCTTAATTTGGTTAGCAGCCTCATATATGGCACTAAGTCAAAGGCCTTCTGAAAATCCAAATGTACAACCTCCACTGCATCCCCTTTATTTGTCCAACTTGTAATCTCCTCAAGGCATTCCAACAGGTTCATCAGGCAAAATTTTCCCTTAAAGAAACCATGCTGACTTTGTCCTATCTTGTCCTGTGTCATCAAGTACTCCATAACCTCGTCCTTAACAGTTGACTCCAACATCTTCCCAACCACTATGGTCAAGCTAACTGGTCTCTCATTTCCTTTCTGCTGCCTCCCTCCTTTCTTAAAGAGTATTCGTTGCCACAACTTCAACCACCCCCCACCCATCCAATCAAATTGGGGAAGATAAGCTAGCAAGTTGAAGGACATACTGGGCCTAACAGCTGGGTGTCACAATCGCTGGAGGTAAATCTCAGCAAAGACTAAACTTCACAGCACACATGCTCAGCAGCCACTTTATCAGATGCCTCCTGTATCTAATGATGTGACCTCTGAGTGTACACTCTTTGCCCATCCACTTCAGGGTCTGTCACGTAGTGCATTCAGTGATGCTCTTCTGCAAGTCATCTTCTATAGCTTGGCTATTCGAGTTACTGTCAGCTTGAACCAGTCTGGCCATCCCCATCGGACCTCCCACATTAACAATGTGCTTTCGCCCACAGAACTGCCACTCATTGGATTTTTTTCCCTGTTTTTTGCGGTGTTCTCTATAAACTCTGTAAACTCTAGAGATTGTTCTGTGTGAAAATCCCCAATCAGCGGTTTCTCAAACCACCCCGTCTGGCGCCAGCAATCATACTGCAGTCAAAGTCATTTAGATCATATTTCTTCCCTCATTCTGATGTTTAACAACTGAAGCTTTTGACCATGTCTGCATGTTTTCATGCATTGTTGCTGTCACATGATTATATATTTGCGTGAATGAGCAGGCGTACAGGTGTACTGAATAGTGTGGCCCCTGAGTGTAGATGTGAATTTCAGCAGGGATTATGACAAACTACTTGAAGATTACTCAATGCTGAAGGTTCATGGTGTGTTGAAGAGAAGCCCTCATAAAGATCACAACCGATGGAGGGATTCACCGGTGCAAATGATTCGGATGATGGAATTGATGGCTTTGTTGCAAAGTTTGCAGACGATGTAAAGATAGTTGGAGGGGTGGGTAGTTTTGAGGAAGTAGAGAGGCTACAGAAGGACTTAGACAGATTAGGCGAATGGGCAAAGAAGTGGCAGGTGGAATACAGTGTCGGGAAGTGTATGGGAATGCACGTTGATTGAAGAAATGAAAGGGTTGACTATTTTCAAAATGGAGGGAAAATCCAAAAATCTGAGGCACAAAGGAGTCCTTGTACAGGATTTCCTAAAGGTTAATGTGCAGCTTGAGTCTTTGGTAAGGAAGGTGAATGCAATGTTAGCATTGATTTCAAGAGGACTAGAATATAAAAGTAAGGATGTAGTGTTGAGACTTTATTAATTGGGGTACTGAGTTCAATATCGCAAGGTAATGTTGCAACTCTATAAAACTTTGGATAGACCACACCTGGCATGTGTTCAGTTCTGGTTGCCTCATTATGGGAAGCATGTGGGTGCAGAGGAGATATGGCAGGATGAGAGAACATGTCCTAAGAGGAAAGGTTCACCAAGCTTGTGCTTTTCTACTTGGAGAAAAGAGTGAGAGGTTACTCGTTAGAGGTGTACAAGATATTGAGGCATAGATCGAGTGGACAGCCAGCAACACTTTCCCAGCCAAGCATTGGCTAATACAAGATGATAGCATTTTAAGGTAATTTGAGGCAAGTTTATGGAGGGTGTCAAAGGGTGCTTTTTTACACACAGACAGTGGTGGGTGCATACAACACACTCCCAGAGGTGCTGATAGAGGCAAATACATTAGACATAGTTAAGAAATTCTTAAGTAGGCACACATGGATGAAAGAAAAGTGGAGGGCTATGTGGGAGGGAAGGGTTAGATTGATCTTAGAGTAGGTTAAAAGGTCAGCACAACATTGTGGGCCAAAGGGCTTGTCCTGTGCTGTAGTTTTCTATGTTCTCTGTTCTCTCCATACATAACGGAGAGTATCCTAACTGGCTGCTTCATGGGCTGGTATGGAAACACCAAAGCCTGGAAACATAATAGATTGTAGAAAATGGTGGATGCAGCCCAGTCCATCAGAGGCAAAGCCCTCCTGACCATTTCTACGGAGTGACATTGCAGGAAAGTAGCATCCATCATCAGTGATCCCAAACGTCCATGCCCTCTTCTAGCTCCTACCATCGGGCAGGAGGTACAGGAACCTCAGGTCCCACACCACCAGGTTCAGGAACAGTTATTACCCCTCAACCATCAGGCTCCTGAACCAGAGAGGATAACCTCAACTCTGAACTGATTCCATCGGGAAGGAGGTACAGGAGCCTCAGGTCCCACACCACCAGGTTCAGGAACAGTTATTACCCCTCAACCATCAGGCTCCTGAACCAGTGAGGATAACCTCAACTCTGTACTGATTCCAATGGGAAGGAGGTACAGGAGCCTCAGGTCCCACACCACCAGGTTCAGGAACAGTTATTACCCCTCAGCAATCAGGGTCCTGAACCAGTGAGGATAACCTCAACTCTGAACTGATTCCATCAGGAAGGAGGTACAGGAGCCTCAGGTCCCACATCACCAGGTTCAGGAACAGTTAT
The DNA here is from genome assembly GCF_030028105.1 of Mobula birostris. Classification (NCBI taxonomy): domain Eukaryota; kingdom Metazoa; phylum Chordata; class Chondrichthyes; order Myliobatiformes; family Myliobatidae; genus Mobula; species Mobula birostris. The sequence continues at coordinate 40,654,690 of NC_092397.1, forward strand.
TACCCTCAACCATCAGGATCCTGAACCAGTGAGGATAACCTCAACTCTGAACTGATTCCATCGGGAAGGAGGTACAGGAGTCTCAGGTCCCACACCACCAGGTTCAGGAACAGTTATTACCCTTCAACCATCAGGCTCCTGAACCAGTGAGAATAACCTCAACTCTGAACTGACTCCATCGGGAAGGAGGTACAGGAGCCTCAGGTCCCACACCACCAGGTTCAGGAACAGTTATTACCCCTCAACCATCAGGCTCCTGAACCAGTGAGGATAACCTCAACTCTGAACTGATTCCATCGGGAAGGAGGTACAGGAGCCTCAGGACTCACACCATCAGCTTCAGGATAAGTTATTATCCCTCAACCATCAGCCTCCTGAACTAGTGAGGATAACTTCACTCACCTCTGAGCTAACTCTATGACTTACAGACTCACTTTCAAGGACTCTTTACAACTTGCATTCTCATCTTTTCTATTTGTACAGTTTGTCTTCTTTCGCAAAGTGGTTGTTACAGCAGTTAATAAAATTCTACTATTTTTTTTCCCTATAAATGCTTACAAGAAAATTAATCTCTTAATATGTGGCAGCGGGGAGATGGATTCCAAGCTTTGGTGGAGGATTGTCTTTGTACAACAACAGCAAAGGTTGGGCGACGTCTAGTGTATGATTCCCAACTGGGAACACCAGTGGAGGTCAAATGCCCTCGTTAGATGAGCACGGCGGCAACAGAAGGCAACGGCAAACCACTGTTGAAATTTTTGCCTGGTCAATCATGGAAAGAAACAAAAGAAGAAGACCAGACAACAGCATGAATGGGGTTGATTCTAATCAACAGAACAAGACCTCGCTCGGTAGGGGTAGTCATGGGCTGCAGGTGACACCAGACCATCATCCAGAAACTATAAGCAATAGGGAAGGGCTAAGGGTAGCAACATGGAACATCCGTACACTTTACCAGAAAGGAAAATTGGACAACACATTAAATGAAATGAAAAGGTTGGAAGTTGATATCTTAGGCCTGTCAGAAATTCGATGGACTGACAGTGGCAAATTCACTAAGAATAGTTCTCTGATAATGTATTCTGGAGGTCAACAGCATATGTATGGAGTTGGAATTATTTTAAACAAACAAGTATTAAGATGTCTTATGGGATATTGGACGATATCCGATCGGCTGCTTTTAGTTAAATTTAAGGGGTAACCCTTTTAACATTAGCATAATCCAAGCCTATGCGCCAACAAATGATGCGGATGGAGAGGATATCATCAAGTTTTATGAAGATCTCGACAGTGCTTATGAGCAATGTAAATCTCAGGATATAAAACTAGTCATGGGAGATTTTAACACCAAAGTTGGACAGGAAAGTGTTGATAACACTATAGGCCCCTTTGGATTAGGGGAGAAAAATGAAAATGGAGAAGGGTTTACTGATTGGTATGTCAGAAACAATCAAGTGATCACCAATAGATTGTGTACTTGGATTAGCCCTGGAGATAGAACAAGGAATCAAACAGATTTCATTACCATCAATGAACGCTTTAGAAATAATATAACAAATTCTAAAGCCTACCCAGGAGCAGACTGTGGTTCAGATCACGATCCAATAATAGCTACCAATAAAACAAAATTAAAGAAACTGAAACGTGGAAAAAAGAGAAAGAAGTATTTGAAGAAGAAAGAGAACATAAAAAAGATAGCATACTTAAGCAACAATTCAAGACAGCTGTAAAAGAACACCTCAACGAAAACGAAACAACACCTATTTGGGACAGATTTAAATATGCTATACAGCAATCAGCAGAGGAGATAATCCCAGTACAAGAAATCCAACACACCAACAAGCGGTGGATAACCCAAGAAATTCTAGATCTGATGGAACAAAGAAGGTTAGTGAAGAATAATGATGTACAATACAGAGAGCTAGACAGACAGACCAGACAATGGCTGAATCAAAAATGCAATGAAGTAGAAGGCCATATTAACAACAGCAAAGAAATGCACAAGAAAATTAAAGAAATTACTGGAATTAAGAAAACCTCCTCTACAAGATCAGCAGATGGATCCAGACTAACAGATCCACATAAAGTATGTGAGAGGTGGATTCAGTATATAGAGCAGCTGTTTGAGGATAACAGAGGGGAACCCCCAGATATTAAACACCGTAATTCTGGCCCTCCTATTACCAAAGGAGAAATAACTAAAGCAATGAAAAGCATGAAACATGGTAAAGCCACTGGACCTGATGAAATTTCAGTGGAAATGATACAAGCCCTAGAAGATCTGGGCGTAGATATTCTTTTTGAACTGTTTAATGGCATATATGAGTCTAGTATATTGCCTGACGATCTCTTGAAATCAGTATTTATAACTCTGCCAAAAATTTCTGGAACTATTGACTGCGAAGATTATAGAACAATCAGTCATATGAGTCACATAATAAAGATTTTGTTGAGAATTGTTCTGAGTCAAATTAAAAACAAGTTAAGTCCAGAAACTTCTAAACTACAATAAGGGTTTATTGAGAATAGAGGAACTAGGAAAGCAATTTTCATACTACGAATGCTTTCAGAAAGGGCAATTGAATATCAAAATGATGTCTTTTTATGTCATTGATTTCACTAAAGCATTCAACAAAGTGCAACATGAAAAATTATTTCAAATTCTCGCTAAACTAAACATTGACGGAAATGACCAACAACTGCTTCAAAATTTATATTGGAATCAAACGGCGGTGGTAAAAATTGATGATAATATAAGCGGTCGGACTAAAATTCAAACAGGAGTTAGACAGGGATGCGTTGCCTCACCAGAATTGTTTTATATCTATAGTGATATGATTCTCAGAGAAAGGGAAGACCTAGATGCGATAAAAATTGGAGGTGTTAACATCAACAATACCACCCTAATAGCAAGTGCTGCAGAAGACCTACAAATCCTCCTAGACAAAGTAGTACAAACAAGTGCAGATTTTGGTCTAACCATCAACTGTAAAAAAAACAAATGTATGGTAATATCAAAAGAGCAGGATACTCCCAACTGCCAGTTGTACATCAGTACCCAAGAGATTGAACAAAAGACCAGCTTTAATTACCTTGGTAGCGTTATATCACAAGATGCTAGAAGTAAAGTAGAAATAAAAAGAAGAATTGCCATTGTCAAAATCAACTCCAAAAAATGAAACGCATTTTTACCAACAGACACATTTCTATGACAACAAGGCTTAGGCTACTAAAATGTTACATCTGGTCAATCTTGCTGTTTGCTTCCGAAACATGGACTATCACACCAGAACTCCAAAGAAACTTAGAAGCAACAGAAATGTGGTTTCTTGGAAGAACGCTGAAAATATCCTATAGAGATAGGGTAACTAATGAGACAGTACTCCAACGTCCCATACAAAAAGATCTTTAATGTGAACATTAAATGAGAGGAAACTTGAATTCCTGGGCCATGTTATCAGAAAGGGAGAAATAGAATGCCTTACATTACAAGGCCGTATGCCTGGGAAACACGGTAGAGGAAGGCAAAGGAGAGAATATATGGACACTGTGAAAGAACTGACAGATCTAAGTGTGCAAGATATCATTGACGCTGCATGGGATTGTTTGATGTGTAAAACCATGATCGCCCAAGCGTGTAACGCACACGACACATGAAGAAGAAGAATATGTGGTAACATATGGGTACTTCAGTAATAACTTGAGTTATTGGTCATAAGTTCAAAGTTCAACTTTATTTTCAACTTTGAACTTATCACCAACTCCCACAATACTCACAAAATGCTGGAGGAAATCAGCAGGTCAGAGAATAGAGAAATGAATAAACAGTTGACGATTTGGGCCAAGACCCTTTTTCAAGACACTTTTGTCATCCGGAAATGAGGAAAAGAAGCTCGGTGCAGCCATGGTAGTGTAGTGGTTAGCACAATGCTTTACAGTACCAGCGACCCGGGTTCGATTCCCACCGCACGGTAGTGTAGTGGTTAGCACAACGCTTTACAGTACCACTGACCCAAGTTCGATTCCCATCGCTGTCTGTAAGGAGTTTATACGTTTACCGAGACCGCGTGAGTTTCCTCCCAAAATGCAAAGTTGATGTTTAATTGGTGAACGTAAATTGTTCAGTGATTAGGCTAGGATTGAGCTGGGGGATTGCTCAAAGGGCTAGGAGGGCCTATTCTGTGCTGTATCTCAATAACTAAATAATCTTACCGCACAAGCAGATTTCTGCATTCACCTCACTTCTATAGCTGAGTCTAAAGCTTTGTCCCTGTTAATGGTTAACTGGCCCATGTTTCCATTGAAAATGCTTGACTAACATTTGTCACGCTTTGACTCAGGCCTCAGGCCTGAAGAAATGGCAGAGAGATGTAACTGGGACCTTCATAACTTGCCACAGTGTTGTGGGACCTTGGAGCCCTGCTCCGGCCCAGTGAGCCCACACCCACTAGAAATTCCCATCCAGCTCTGGGTTGTGGGAGAGACCAGAGCACCCGGAGGAAACCCACGCGGTCACGGGGAGAACATACGAACTCCTTACAGACAGCCGCGGAATTGAACCCGGGTCACTGGCAACATAATCACTTGCTGGCAAGGTCGAGTCTGTGGTAACAAAGGCAAATGCAACGTTGGCATTTATTTCAAGAGGAATAGAATATAAAAACAAGGAGATAATGCTGAGCTTTTATAAGACACTAGTCAGGCCGCACTTGGAGTATTGTCAACAGTTTTGGGTCCCATATCTCAGAAAGAATGTGATGTCATCGGAGAGAGTGCGGAGGATGTTCACGAGAATGATTCCAGGAATGAAGGGGTTAAACTATGAAGAGCGTTTGCCAGTTTGGGCCTGTATGCACTGGAATTTAGAAGAATGCGTGGGGATCTCATTGAAACCTACCGAATATTGGAAGGACTAGATGGGGTGGATGTGGAGAGTATGCTTCCTATGGCAGGGGTATCCAGAACTAGGGGACACAGCCTCAAAATTGAGAGGCGACCTTTTAGGACAGAGGTAAGGAGGAAATTTTTAGCCAATGTGTGGTGGCTCTGTGGAACGCTCTGCCACAGACTGCCGTGGAGGCCAAGTCCATGGGTATATTTAAAGTGGAGGTTGATAGTTTCCTGATGGGTCAGGGCACCAAAGGAAATGGCGAGAAAGCAGATACAGGGTTAAATGGCATCTGGGATCAGTCATGATGGAATGCAGAGCATACTCGACGGGCTGAATGGCCTAATTCTGCTCCTATGTCTCATGGTTACGCTACGCTAGGCGGTTATACTTAGCGCCTGTATTTTCAGAATCAAGTTTATTATCACCAGCATGTGTCATGGAATTTGTTAACAGCAGCAGCAGTTGTAAGTTTCCATATGTATATTGAATAGATTAAAAGAGCAAAAATAGAAATAATATGTATTAAAAAAGCAAGTGTTCATGGGTTCAATGTCTATTTGGGAATGGTATGGCAGAGGGGAAGAAGCTGTTCTTGAGATCCATCTGGGATACAATGGTTGTGTCTTCAGCAAATTTACAGATGCTGTTTGAGCTGTGCCTAACCACACAGTCATGTGTATATAGAGAGTAGGGCAGTGGGCTAAGCACGCACCCCTGAGGTGCGCCAGTGTTGATCGTCAGTGAGGAGGATATGTTATCACCAATCCGCATAGACTGGTCTTCCCGTTAGGAAGTCGAGGATCCAATTGCACAGGGAGGTACAGAGGCCCAGGTTCTGTAGCTTATTGGTCAGGACTGTGGGACTGATGGTGTTAAATACTGAGCATACAGTCTACATTCTATATTTAACGGTCCATATTTTCAGAGAATGTTATTCTCTAAAAATAACTTTTAGAAGTGTAGAGATGAAAAAATGGAACTAAAAATGCTGGGAGAACTCTGCAGGGTTTTTGGCGAAGCCTCACAGACCTGATACATTACCTCTTTCTCTCCCCACGTATGATGGTCGGCCTGCTGCGTTGTTTCAAGTAGGGTTTGAAGAATCAAGGTAAGCTTATTATCGAAGTATGTATGCAGTATACAACCCTGAGATTCATCTTCCCTCAGCCATGAAATGAAGAGTCACCATGGAAGCATCAAACACCCAATGCACGCAAAAAAACAATTCAGAATCTGAATCAGCTTTAGTATCACCGGCATGTGTCGCAAAATTTGATAACTTAGCGACAGCGGTACAATGCAATACATGATAAATATAGAAAAGAACTGTGAATTACAGTTTGTAACTACAGATACATATATATAAAATAGTTAAGTTAAACAAGTAGTACAAAAATAAAAATTAAAAGAGTAGTGAGGTGGTGTTCACTGGTTCAATGTCCATTCAGAAATCTGATGGGAGAGGGGAAGGAGCTGTTCCTGAGTCGTTGAGTGTGTGTGTCTTCAGGCTCCTGTACCTCCTCCCTGATGGTAGCAATGAGAAGAGGGCCTGTCCTGGGTGACGGGGGCCCTTAATGATGGATGCCACCTTTCTGAGGATGTCTTGGATAGTGCACGTGGCCAAGTGGTTAAGGCATTCATCTAGTGATCTGAAGGTCGCTAGTTCGAGCCTCAGCTGAGGCAGCGTGCTTGTGTCCTTGAGCAAGGCACTTAACTACACATTGCTCTAGTGTCTGTGTGAGGAGTGGCACCCCACACAGACTTCCAATCTGCACCTTGTAAGGCATGAAAATGCCCAAAGCAGGCCTCTCAAGGTCTGACTCGACCTTCCCTCCCTCCCCTTGGATAGTGTGGAGACTGGTACCAATGATGGAGCTGAGTTGTTTTACAAATTTCTGCACCTTACTTCAATCCTGTGCAGTAGTTCACCCCCCACCGCCCTCCACCATACCAGACAGTGATGCAGCCTGTCACAACGCTCTCCTCGGTACATCTGTAGAAGTTTTCGAGTGCCTTAGGTGACAAACTGAATCTCCTGAAACTCCTGATGAAATATAGCCGATGTCTTGCATTCTTTATAGTCACATCGACATTTTGGGACCAGGTTAGATCCTCAGAGATACTGACACCCGGGGAATTGAAATTGTTCACTCTCTCTGTTTCCAGTATGAAGATTGGTCCGTGTTCCCTTGTCTTACCCTTCCTGAAGTCTAAATCTGCCCTTTGGCTGGTCTTACTCACGCTGAGTGCGAAGTTGTTACTACAACGCCACTCAACTAGCTGGTATATCGCGCGCCTGTGCGCACAAAAGAGCAATAAAGTAGGAGTAACATGAACTTTAAAGTCCTCGAAAGCAATCCACAAACCGTACCAATCAAACCTTGCCCAAGACCCAAGACTGGAGCACCTTCCTTCGTCAGCAGCAAGTGAGAGTGAGAGGGAACTTCCTGCTCTTGTCCTCATTGATTTAATCTTGCTCCATGCTTTACTCAGCAAGTTGGTTGAGAATCGGAGCAGATCATGGGTTCACGCTCCGCCATTAGGTTGCACATTCCCTTCTCAAACACGCCAAATTCCCTCTGAGGCTGCAGAAGTGCCAGGTCGCTCAATCGGCCCAAAAGTGCCAGGTCGCTCAATCACATTGTCAAAATTGTGACGAGAATACACATAAATTAAGATGTTTGCTGGCCTGGGCTAGCACCAGTGGCATCGGCAGTTGGTCTGCCACCTGTCCTCGGGGGAGGGAGAGATAAGGAACAATGAAGCAGCATGTGGAGATGTTAATGAAGGAGCCATCAGTCTGGGTATTGCCAAGATCGGCTCCCCCTTTGAACCCTGAACTGTTTGAAGTGATGGACAGACGATCTGGAGATGTGTAATGAAGGGACGGGAGAGAGAGCTGTCTGGATCGGCTCCCCCTTTGAACCCTGAACTGTTTGAAGTGATGGACAGGCGATACCCCAGCAGGGGGATAAAAAGGGACAGATTCGCTAACGCAGGACACACACGACACCCGAGGTAACGAGACCCTGGAAGCGGTGCGCCTCTCACGAGTCGGTGGGAAGTACCGGACAACGCACAGGGTGGAAAGGTACGATCAGCGGGAACCCGGTGTGTGTCCGCCCTCGCTTGGGTGCCGGGTTCACTGCAGAGGATCGACCGCATCTGGAGGAGGAGTCACAGTCGGTGACCTCCGGTGACATCACAAAGGACCCGCCCGGAAGCTGCTTGTGAGCAATATCACCGGTCTGTGAGTGGAAGCCGTGTCTGAATGATCAGTCGTTCCCGTTCTCTCTCTCTCTCTCTCTCTCTCTGCTCCCCACGTTGTCCATCGCCATGGCAACGATTACTGCGAACTGAACTACTAAATTGGACTGAACTTTGTGTCACTTTGAAATTGGTCATTTATCCCTAGACAACGATAGAGCTTGATTGATGCTGTTATCTTAATTCTGTGCACATGTGTGTTTATCATTGCTGAACTGTTGCATTTATTATCCTTTTGATTACTGTGTTGCTTGTTTCTTTAATAAAACTTTCTTTGTTCTAGTAACCCAGACTCCAACTGAGTGATCCATTTCTGCTGGTTTGGCAACCCAGTTACGAGGTACGTAACAAAATATAGAGGCGCGCCCATTTAAGACAGAGATGCAAAGAAATTTCTTTAGCCAGCCTCAGAAGAGATGGCCGTCCATTTAAAACCAATATCTTCAGGCAGAGGGTGATGAATTCGTTACCACAGGCAGCTGTGAAGGCCGGGTCATTGGCTGAATTTAAGCTGGAGATTGATAGCTTCTTGATTGGACACGGCATCAAAGGGTACAGGGAGAAGGCTGGGGAGTGGGGCAGAGGAGGAGAAAAAAGGATCAGCCATGATCGAATGGTGGAGTGGACTCAACAGGCCAAATGGCCTAATTCTGCTTCTGTGTCTGATGGTCTAAACTGCAAGCTCCGGTTGCACGCAGATTAGTAGCAGAAGTGCATTTAAAAGGGGAAGGAGAAGAAAGAGTAGTTTTGTGAAATGTCTGCAGGAAGTCTCCAATAGTCGCGATGGTCGCTGGCACCATCTTGTCCATTTTTAAAATAGTTTTTCATAAGAAGAGTTAACCAGAAGGTGACACAGCTGTTGATTTACATTGTATGAGATGATGATGAAGGCAGAAACACTCTGCTCATTTATTTTAACTGTGAATACCACCCTGATGATCCAGAGTTGCATAGCAGGCCCCAGAAGAGCATTTGTGGAACAAGTTATGTTTGGGCTTGAGTTGACAGGCACATCACTATGATAATGACAATCACAGCAATGTTTCACCAGCTGGCTGACTGAGCATTGAGATCTCCTCATAACTTCCCTCCTGGGCCAAGCAGTCGATTCATCTCTCTTCTCCCCTAGGCCCCACCGCCTCGTACCATCACTCCACGAAAAGGTCTAGTTAGCAGTTTCTGATTGTTGCGAAAGTCAGTGCCTTGCATTCAAATCGAATTCAGAACGCATGGAAGTGAACGTAATTACTGTGCGAGCTTGCTCTGCACATTCGTCAGGTTCAGCCACTCGTTGCCATCTGCCGCCTTTTACTCAGGAAACGATTGAAGGGCAGCCCGGCCCGGCCAGCATCATGGCATGCCAATCCCGTAAGAGCTCAAATTCCAACAACAGGCCGGTGTGAACCCCAGCTCCACATCTTCCCCGCGATACAACTTGGTGATCTGTCCCGGGCCCAGCACAAGCGAGATTTCCCATCAGTTAAGAAGGTTCAGCTGTTCGATGAAGATGCTAATAAATTTCTATAATGGTATTGCTCAAAGTATCCTGACGGGGTGCACATCTGCCCTATAAATCACAGGCAACATCGGAAGGTGTTACCTTGGGAAGGTGATATCCGTCCTCACCCTCCGGGCCAGGCCATCTTCTCACAGCTCCCATCGGGCAGGAGGGACAGAAGCCTGAAGTCCCTCACCACCAGGTTCAGGAACAGCAACTTCCCTTCAACCATTCAGTTTTGAACCAAGCGGCAGAACCCCAATCACCATCTCAGCACTGTACTGACCACTTTGTACAAAAATGGACATTGCTTCTTGTCTTCTAATTGTGTTCCTTCTTGAAGAAAGGGGCACGGAGAGGGGGATCATGGTTGGGAAAAGGGGAAGGGAGAGGGGAGGGAGCGGGAAGCACCAGAGAGACATTCTGTAATGATCAATAAACCAATTGTTTGGAATCAAATGACCTTGCTCGGTGTCTCAGGGCTGGGTGTGTCTGTACCCACCCCTGGCACTCCTTCTCTGCCACCTGTCCCACACCCCTCCCACCGTGCCCCACCCTCACCATTCTCAATATCCTTTGCTCCCGCCAGATTTACAAACTCACTCTCTGCTCTGCGTTGACAAATATAGTACTGTGCAAAAGTCTTAGACACCCTGGCTACAGGATGTGTCTAAGAGATTTGTACAGTACTGCATATGTCACCCTGAGGTCACTTACTTGCAGGCATTCACAGTAGAACAGAGGTATAGTAAAATCAATGATAAACAACCAATGTGCAAATGAGGTCAAACTGTGCAAATAAGTAATTAAATATTACTGAGAACATGAGTTGTAGAGTGCTTCAAAGTGAGTCCATAGGTTGTGGAATTGTTCAGAGTTGAGGTGAGTGAAGTTATCCTCTCTGGTTCAGGAGCCTGATGGTTGAGGGGTAATAACTGTTCCTGAACCTGGTGGTGTGGGACCTGAGGCTCCTGTACCTCCTTCCTGATGGAATCAGTTCAGAGTTGAGGTTATCCCCTCTGGTTCAGGAGCCTGATGGTTGAGGATAGTAACTGTTCCTGAACCTGGTGGTGTGGGACCTGAGGCTCCTGTACCTCCTTCCCGATGGAATCAGTTCAGAGTTGAGGTTATCCTCACTGGTTCAGAAACCTGATGGTTGAGGGTAATAACTGTTCCTGAGCCTGGTGGTGTGGGACCTGAGGCTCCTGTACCTCCTTCCCGATGGCAGCAGTGAGAAGAGAGCATGACCTGGGTGGTAGGGTCCTGAATGATGGATGCTGATTTCCTGTGACAGCACACCGTGTAGGTGTGCTCAGTGATGGGGAGAGTTTTGTCTGGGATGGACTGGGCCACATTCACCACGTTCTCTTTTACTTTATTGTAATGAGATACAGTGCGGAATAGGCCCTACAGACCCTTCGAGCCCCACTGCCCAGCAGCCGCCCGATTTAATCCTAATCACGGGACAATTTACAATGACCGATCAGTAGGCTGGGAGGAAACTCGACCACCCGGAGGAAGTCCACACAGTCACGGGGAGAAGGTCCAAACTCCTTCCAGGCAGCAGCCGGATCGCCTGTACTGTAAAGCATTGTGCCAACTGTCAGGCTTTTCCATTCCTGGTCCCTGGTGTTTCTGTACCAGACCGTTCTCCTCCGTCAGATAGTAAGGACTGTGCTTTTTGTCTCAGTTCAGCGAGGTTGAAATCTCAATGCAAATTAATTTGCTTTTTACAGACCTGTTAGGAATCACCTGAGGGTTTTGTGCATCGAGAGGAAGATGCCTGCAGGCCGCAACGGATGCCAGACAAGCAGAAATGACTGCATCATGGCTCCTGATTCGGTTGTTAGTTGCTAATGATGATACTAATCTTTTTGGAACCGTGAAAGTGAATTTACAGTGTCATCTCCACATTATCCCATCAAATCCTTTCAAAATATTAAAGCCCTCGAGTCTTATGTTATCGCTGATAGTCCTAAACTGTCTTCAGAATCTGAGATGTCCAAAAGCCCTGGTAGGGAAGCGAACCTTCTTGCTAGGATGGGGAGGGGATGAGAGGCCAAAATAAAGTTCAAAGTTCAAAGTAAATTTATTATCAACATATCTGTATATCACTATATATGTTATTGTGCAAAAGTCATAGGCACATATCTTGGGTGAACGAGGTGATCCAAACAATTGGTTTATTGATCGTTACAGAATGTCTCTCTGGTGCTTCCCGCTCCCTCCCCTCTCCCTTCCCCTTTTCCCAACCATGATTCCCCTCTCCCTGCCCCCTTCCCACTCTCAGTCCACAATGGAGACCCAGACATACAGCTAGAGTGCCCAAGACTTTATCAGTATTAGACATACCCCACATGGTTATATGCCCTTCTGGCCCAGTGAGCCTGCACCAGCCTGCATTAACCGTAGCTCTTTAGAAAGCTGGATGAAACTGGTGCACCCAGAGGCTCCCCATGCAGCCACGGGGAGACCGTAGAGTGGCAGAATAGAACCCAGCCACCTGGAACTGTAAAGTGTTTCACTAACCACTGCGCTACCGGGATGCCTCACAGTATAAACGGCACGTGGAGCCGTAGCGGTTAGCGTGAAGCTATCACAGCTCGGGGAATTCCGGATTTCGCAGTTCAATTCCGGTGCTGCTCCATAAGGAGTCTCTGTACGGTCTCTCCATGGAATGCGTGGGTTTCCTCCGGGTGCTCCAGTTTCCTCCCACAGTCCAAGACGTTCCGGTTAAACTGGCCATGTCAACTGCCCTGTGATTAGGTCAGGGTTGTTGGGCGCTGCTGGGACGGTGTGCTTCAAAGGGGCAGAAGGGCCTATTTCACGCTATATTGATAAATAAATATGTAAATTCAGGACTGTGGAAAAGTCTCAGGCATATATCTACACTTAGGGTGCCGAAGACACTTACACAGCTCTGTATTTGTCAACGTGGAGCGGAGAGTGAGTTTGTAAACCTGATGGGAGCAAAGGATGTTGGGAGTGGGTCTCTATTGTGGACTGAGAGTGGGAAGGGGGCAGGGAGAGGAGAATCATGGTTGGGAAAAGGGGAAGGGAGAGGGGAGGGAGCGGGAAGCACCAGAGAGACATTCTGTAATGAGCAATAAACCAATCGTTTGGAATCAAATGACCTTGCCTGGTGTCTCAGGGCTGGGTGTGTCTGTACCCACCCCTGACACTCCTTCTCTGCCCCCTGTCCCTCAACCCTCCCGTGGCACCCCACCTTCACCATTCCCAACATCCTTTGCTCCCACCAGATTTACAAACTCGCTCTCCACTCTATGTTGACAAATACAGTACCGTGCAAAAGTCTTAGGCACCCTCTCTATATATATGCACACAGTACTTTACATTGACAAACAGAGCTAATCTCTCTAATTTCACTGGTAGGGAGAAGTCTCAAAGATAGGATTTATCTTCACTTGAAAGCAGGCAAAAATTAAATATGGACAGTCAATGGGGAAATCTTGCCTCACTAAATCGACTGAATATAAACCCTTTTGAGGAGGGCAGTGTGGCAAATGTTGCGGATGAGGCCTTCAGTAAGGCTTCTGACAATGTCCCATAAGCCCTGCTGGTTCACTGTGCCATCTTGCCCTTGGTTTGATATTGGATTAGTAATGGAGGGTGCCTCTGATTGGAGGTCTGTGACCAGTGGTCGGTGCAGGGAGAGCTGAGGTTGGGGCAGCACGGTCGGGTACTGGCTAGCATAATGCTTTACCATGCAGGCAACCCAGGTTCAATCCCTGCCACTGCCTGTAAGGCGTTCGCACGTTCTCTCCCGTGACCACGTGGGTTTCTTCCAGGTGCTCAAGTTTCCTCCCAAAGTCCAAAGATGTGTTGGTTGGTAGGTTAACTGTCCCGTGATTTAGCCAGGATTGAATCAGGGGATTGCTGGACAGCGCGAGTCGAGGCCAATTCCGCATTGTATCTCGATAAATTTTAAAAAGCACTGTACGCTAATGGCCTGGATGTGAATTTAAGAAGTATGATCAATAAGATCTAGATTTAGAAATAAGGCCCAGTAAGGCCTTTCTGGCCCAACGAGCCCGTCCTGCCCAATTACACCCATGTGACCAATCAACTGACTAACCCATACATTTCTGGAATGTGGGAGGAAACCAGAGTACCCAGAGGAAACCCACATGATTATAGAGAGAGCGTACAAACTCGTTCACATCGTGTGCAGGAATGAAATCCCCTTCCCTTGGCAGGCTTTGCTCCAAGGACAAATGGAGAGGTGAAGCTGACAGTGGCTGACAAGACGTCAAACCTCGAAGGCAAAACTCATGGGATGTATGTCCAGGAATATTTTGTCTTCTCACACTGCAAAATGCAACTCAGAATTCAGGCCGCTGCCAAAACAATATGGCTGTCTTCAGCTTTCTATGGGTCTGATTGGAACAGGCAGCTTCATTGAACTTTAATGGGTTTCATGTTGGGAAAAGCTGCCTGAACTTGGTTTCTTCGGGCAGCACATTTTTCACTGCTGTCTTTCACTCAGTCTACTTCAATCAAACGGATGAATAAGTTCCCCTTGGATAAATAACCCAGGTAAGCGCTGGCAGTCACAAGAGAGAGAGAGACCGAGAGAGTGAGTGAGAGAGAGTGAGGGAGAGTGAGAGAGCAAGGGAGAGAGTGAGAGTGAGAGAGAGAAAGAGAGAGAGTGAGAGAGAGAGAGTAAGAGAGAAAGAGAGATCTAAAAGAGTTACGTAGTCACAGAGTTACACAGCGAATCACAGGCTCCCTACCCTGCTGGCTATCTCAACCATATCAATCCCATTTACCAGCGTTTAGCTTGTAGAAGACAAGACGTAGATGATTCCAACGTCTTTGACTCCACACTAGCAGGTTCAGGAACAGTTATTACTCTACAACCATCAGGCTCCTGAACTAGTGTGGATAACTTCACTCACTTCACCTGGGTGCACGGTAGTGTAGTGGTTAACACAACGTTTTACAGTACCGGTGACCCGGGTTCGATTCCCATCGCACGGTAGTGTAGTGGTTAACACAACGTTTTACAGTACCGGTGACCCGGGTTCGATTCCCATCGCACGGTAGTGTAGTGGTTAGCACAACGTTTTACAGTACCGGTGACCCGGGTTCGATTCCCATCGCACGGTAGTGTACTGGTTAACACAACGTTTTACAGTCCCAGCGACCCGGGTTCGATTCCCGTCGCACGGTAGTGTAGTGGTTAACACAACGTTTTACAGTCCCAGCGACCCGGGTTCGATTCCCATCGCACGGTAGTGTAGTGGTTAACACAACGTTTTACAGTCCCAGTGACCCGGGTTCCATTCCCATTGCACGGTAGTGTAGTGGTTAACACAACGTTTTACATTACCAGCGACCCGGGTTCGATTCCCATCGCACGGTAGTGTAGTGGTTAACACAACGCTTTACAGTACCAGTGACCCGGGTTTGATTCTTCCCGCTGCCTGTCAGGGGTTTGTACATTCCCCCCGTGATCGTGTAGGTTTCCTCCGAGTGCTCCAGTTTCCTCCCACAGACTAAAAATGTACAGGTTAGTAGGTTAATTGGTGATTGGAAACTGTCCCGAGATTAGACTAGGATTAAATCAGGGGATTGCTGGACAGTGTGACTTGAAGGGCTGTACTGGCGTACTCCACACTGTATCTCCATAAACAAATAAATAAGTAAGACTGAACTGATTCCACAACCTATCTTGAAGGAATCGACAACTCATGTTCTCAGTATTATTTATTTGCTTACTTAGTATTTGCATAGTTTGTCTTCTTTTAGAGCCACGTGAAAACAGGCCCTTTGGCCCATCTTGTTCATGCTGACCTAGATGCCCCTCTAAGGGAACATCCAGGGTACAAAGTTAAGCTCTTCCTAAAACTGAATGCTGAGTGTCGTGTCAGATGGTGTCTCGATTTTTCATAAAGGAGAAGCAATTGACACAAGCGAACCTTCTAAACCTACCCGGTTCATGTACCTGTCCAAGAGACCTTTAAATGCTGTTACTGGTACCCGCTTCAAATATATCCTCATGCAACTGGTTCCATATACACACCACTCTTCATGAAGAAAATGCCCCTCACAGTCCCCTAAAAGTCTCTCCCTTCTCAATTTGGATGTGGAGGGGATGCTTCCTAGGACCAGAGGGCACAGCCTCAGGATCGAGGGATGAGCAGGAATTTCTTTAGCCAGAGGATGGTGAATCTGTGGAATCAGCAATGAGATTTCCTCCCCACGTCACGATTGTACCTGCGGGTTTCTGAGGCTTTGCGACCCTGGGAACGGGCTGAGTTGAAGCCAGTGCCACCGACTGAACCATTGCGGGAGAGAACGCAACAGCGGATCGGCAGTCTAATGCTCTGTTGGTGTTAATTGTAATGGTGGCACTGGTAATCTGATGTACCTGTGCCTTGGTGCCGAGGTCCCGACTCAGACCCGTGGGGATGCTTCCTAAAATGAAACCAGATTCTGAGTACGATGAAGATGCTTGCTTAAATATACGACCTCGGGCCCAGATTATGAAACTCCGTATCCGGACGATGAGGAAGAGTAGGGTTGATCTAGCGATCAAAAAGGAGACTGGAGGGGCGGACTGTGGAGGAAAAGGGTTAAGCTTGAGGACTAGAGTTCAGGGAGATGGGAACCAGACTGCCAGAACAGCTAGTAGAGAGGTTGTGGAGGCAGACGTAGGGAAGACGTCAGACAAAATTAGGAATCAAAAGGTTGAGCATGGTGCGACTTGTGTCCTGAGCTGCCTAGATTTCAATGCAAGAAGTATCGTAGGAAAGGTGCTGAAGATGAGGTAGCTGGTTTACAGAGGCAATGTGTAGTGAGGAGAGGCTGTTGATAGGGCAAAATTGCAGTCAACAGGATGAGTTGCAATGTAAAAGGCGGACAAATCGAAGAGGGTGTTATTGCTCAATATAACAATACGCCTATTGGGCCCTGGGAAATGAATATCCACAAGTCTCGCCACATATTCCGGGGCCAGGGCAGCATGCCCACCTTGTTCGCAATATCTCAGAGCAGCATGCCCACTTTGTTTTCACACACACTCAGGTTCTCCGGCACCTTTTATCAGAACTGGGAATGCTGAACTCAATTCACTCTGCAGTTCACCTGGTGGTAGAACCTCTAGCGCCATGTGACAGAGAGCACCCAGTAAGTGCACTACTTACACACGCACACACTACTTACACACTCACACACTACTTACACACGCACACACTACTTACACACTCACACACTACTTACACACGCACACACTACTTACACACTCACACACTACTTACACACTCACACACTACTTACACACACACACTCACACACACTACTTACACACTCACACACTACTTACACACACTCACACACACTACTTACACACACACACTACTTACACACTCACACACTACCTACACACACACACTACTTACACATGCACACACACTCACACGCGCACACACACGCGCGCATGCATACATTCACATACACAAGCACACACACGCACACACGCGCGCACGCATACATTCACACACACACACACACTCACTCTCATACACGCCCACACAAACACTCACACACACACTCACATCGGTTAGATTTACAAATTTTCTTTCTGCCCCACATTGATAAACACAGTACTGTGCTAAAGTCTTCGGCACCCTGGCTATATAATGTGCCTGAGACCTTTGCAGATATATATAGCTCGCATGCCCAAGACTCTTGCACAGTACTGTTTCTACGTCAGATAGGACTAAAAGTACTCTTTAGAGTTTGGGGATTTGCAGACAGGGAACCCAATACCATTACACCCCGGCACATCCTTAAGTTGAGTTAGTTGTTAACAGGATAAGGACATTCCACTGTATGTTTCGCTGTCCACGTGATGAATGAATTATTGTATTTCTCTCCCAGAAGACCTGCTGAGAATTTCATCATTTGTAATGGTTATAACACAGCAACATCCTTGTTAGTCCTGACGAAGGGTCTCGGCCTGAAACGTCGACTGTACCTCTTCCTAGAGATGCTGCCTGGCCTGCTGCGTTCACCAGCAACTTTGATGTGTGTTGCTTGAACATCCTTGCTCCTTTCCACTGACCCCATTACAGGCCGTCCTGGTCCATAAAACCTCATCGGATCAGTTAAAAAGCAACGTTACATTGAATGGACTCTTAACATAGCTTGGCTTCTCTTTGAAGTGAAACATCAAGGCAGCACGGTGAAGAATCAGAGGACTACCCCTGTGCCTGATAAAGTGGCCACTGGGTGTATGTTCGTGATTTTCTGCTGCTGTGGCCTGTCCACTTCAAAATTCAACATGTCGTGAATTCAGACACTCTTCTGCACACCACTGTTGTAACGTGTGGTTATTTGAGTTCCTGTCACCTTCCTGTCAGCTTGAACCAGTCTGGCCATTCTCCTCTGACCTCTCTCATTAACGAGGCATTTTCACCCACAGAACTGCCGCTCACTGAATGTTTTCTGTTTTTCACACCATTCTCTGTAAACTCTAGAGATTGTTGTGCATGAAAATCCCAGGAGATCAGCAATTTTTGAGACACTCAAACCACCCTGTCTGGCACCAACAATCATTCCACGGTCAAAGTCACTTAGATCACATTTTTTCACCACTCTGTTCTGATGCTTGATCCAAACTACAACGGAACCCCTTGGCCATGCCTGCAGGCTGCCACGAGATGGCTGATGAGACATTTGCATTAACGAGCAGGTGTACAGGTGTCTCTGAGTGGCCACTGAGCGAAAGTAGATTGATGTCCTTCAGTGAAGAGGTTGAACGCAGATCCTTCGTCAGTTTATTCAGCTCTCTGGAAGTACTAGTAGGAAAGTTCAAAGTAAACTTATTACTGAAGTTCCTACAATCCTGAGATTTGTTTTCTTGTGGGCATCCTCAGTAAATCTGAGAAACACAACATAACCATTGACAGACCACACCCAACAGGACGGATGAGCAACCGGTGTGCAAAAGACAACCAACCGTGCAAACACAGAAGCAAGAAATAATAGTAATAAATAAGCAATAAATATCAAGAACATGAGATGAAGAGTCTTGAAAGCGAGTCCATAGGATGTGGGAACATTTCAGTAATGGGACGAGTGAAGTTATCCCATCTGGTTGATGGCTGAGGGGTAATAACTGTTCCTGAACCTGGTGGTGAGATGCCTGAAGCTCCTGTACCTCCTTCCTGATGGCAGCAGTGAGAAGAGAGCAGGACCTAGGCGTGAGGTCCCTGATGATGGAGGCTGCTTTCCTGCGACAAGGCTTCGTGCAAATGTGCTCAATGGTGGGGAGGGCTTTACCCATGATCGACTGGGCCGTATCCACTACTATGTGTAGGACTTCCGTTCAAGCACAGTGAACAGAATATAATAATAATTAATTATTTATAGAGCACTTTTCATACCGTCAATGTAGTTCAAGGTGCCTTACAATGGGATTAAGTGCAAACATGAAAATAAAATGTAAAAATGTTAGTTAAAAGCAAGGTTGAGCAGGTGTTTAAAAGTGTCAACTGAGTCTGCAGCTCTTACAGTTTTAGGTATTGAATTCCACAGTTTAGGAGCCTACTTCAAAAAAAGCTGACCTCAAAGGAGATTGTTTAAATTTAAGAGACCTGAGAGTTCGAGCAAGATTATAAAACAAAAGTGATTCTGTGATGTCCTCCAGTCCCAGACCATTGAGAACTTCAAAAACAAGTAAGGGAAGTGAAAAATCACTTGTAAAAGATGCAGGAAGCCAAAGCAGAGAGAATGTATTGAATGGTTCAATACAGATACAGGAAGATACAGGAAGCCAATGCAGAGAAGCCAGGGTGGTACCTCGTCCTATTGCCTGAACTTTGAAACACGGTAGCAAGTACTGTGTAAAAAAGAGCAGTTTCAAGCACACAGCACAGCTCGGACTAAACTATCATCAAAAAGGTTAATAAAAAGCATTTAAATTGCAGTGATCAGCGATGAAACAACGAACTGGTTTCTCCTCAAACATTAAACTGGTGGCTTCTCTGTCACAGATTTAATTCACGAATTCAGACCCCCAGATTCGCTCCTGTCCTTTTGTAATAGAGCAGTGTATTGGAAATGATGTCTGTCTTCACAAAGACAGCTGCCAAACACACACAAGGGAGCCCCAAAGGATGCTCGTAATGATATGGCTCAGTTCCAAATGCTCTGAATGACCAGCTGGAAGGATGCCTGCCCAAGAACAAAGATGGCCATCGATCCCTGAATATTAACAAGTCTGGGATATGCACAGCATGAGGTGCTGATAATTGACAACGAGTGCACATGCCAGTGAAGAGCCAGGTTATATTCTGCCGCAGCTGGGGAGGCGATAGCACTGGAACAGAAAGTTGGGGAAAGGGTGAACCCTGAAAACTTTTCCAAGCTTAGGAAACACTTGTGGATCATTGAGGATGCGACAGCAATGAAAAATGTTCCCTTCTCTTGTTTTCTGATCCACCCCAGCCATCTCATATATTTGAGTGTGTATGTGTGTGTTTGAGTGTGTCTGTGTCTATGACTGAGTGTGTGTGTGTCTGTGTGCATGTGTGTGCGTGTATGAGTGTGTGTGTGTGTGTGTCTGTGAGTGTGCGTGTGTGTGTGTGTTTGTGTGTCTGTGTGCGTGTGTGTGTGTCTGTGTGTCTGTGAGCATGTGTGTGTCTGTGAATGTGTGTGTGTCTGTGAGCATGTGTGTGTGTGAGTGTGTGTGAGAGAGTGTGTGAGTGTCTATGTGTGTGTTTGAGTGTGTCTGTGAGTGTGTGTGTGTCTGTGTGTGTGCGTGTGTGTGTGTCTGTGAGCATGTGTGTCTGTGAATGTGTGTGTGTCTGTGAGCATGTGTGTGTGAGTGTGTGTGAGAGAGTGTGTGAGTGTCTATGTGTGTGTTTGAGTCTCTGTGAGTGTGTGTGTGTCTGTGTGCATGTGTGTGTATGTCTGTGAGTGTCTGTGTGCGTGTATGAGTGTATGTGTGTGTGTGTGTGTGTGTGTGTGTGTGTGTGTGTCTGTGAGTGTGTCTGTGAGCATGTGTGTGTTTGTGTGTGTGTGAATGTGTGTGTGTGTCTGTGAGCATGTGTGTGTGTGAGTGTGTGTGTATAGTGGTGAGCATTTGGTCCATAATGACAGATGAGGAAGCTCATTAACTCAACAACCATTTTGTTGTTTTTTTAATTTCAAATTATACCTTATTCAAAAATAAAGGATGATGGGTAGTTAATTGGATTAGTAAGTATGCAGATGATACTAAGATAGGTGGCGTTCTGGATAATGAGGTAGATTTTCAAAGCTTGCAGAGAGATTTAGGCCAGTTAGAAGAGTGGGCTGAAAGATGGCAGATGGAGTTTAATGCTGAAAAATGTGAGGTGCTACATTTTGGTAGGACTAATCAAAATAGGACATACATGGTAAATGGTAGGGCATTGAAGAATGCTGTAAAACAGAGTGATCTAGGAATAATGGTGCATAGTTCCCTGAAGGTGGAATCTCATGTGGATAGGGTGGTGAAGAAAGCTTTTGGTTTGCTGGCCTTTATAAATCAGAGCATTGAGTATAGGAGTTGGGATGTAATGTTGAAATTGTATAAGGCATTGGTAAGGCCAAGTTTGAAGTATTGTGTACAGTTCTGGTCACCGAATTACAGGAAAGATGTCAATAAAACTGAGAGAGTACAGAGGAGATTTACTAAAATGTTGCCTGGGTTTCATCTCCTAAGTTACAGAGAAAGGTTGAACAAGTTGGGTCTTTATTCTTTGGAGCGTAGAAGGTTGAGGGGGGACTTGATAGAGGTGTTTAAAATTATGAGGGGGATAGATAGAGTTGACGTGGATAGGCTTTTTCCATTGAGAATGGGGGAGATTCAAACAAGAGGACATGATTTGAGAGTTAAAGGGCAAAAGTTTAGGGGTAACATGAGGGGGAACCTCTTTACTCAGAGAGTGGTAGCTGTGCGGAACGAGCTTCCAGCAGAAGTGGTTGAGGTAGGTTCGATGTTGTTGTTTAAAGTTAAATTGGATAGATATATGGACAGGAAAGGAATAGAGAGTTATGGGCTGAGTGCAGGTCGGTGGGACTAGGTGAGAGTAAGAGTTCGGCACGGACTAGAAGGGCCGAGATGGCCTGT
The DNA here is from genome assembly GCF_030028105.1 of Mobula birostris. Classification (NCBI taxonomy): domain Eukaryota; kingdom Metazoa; phylum Chordata; class Chondrichthyes; order Myliobatiformes; family Myliobatidae; genus Mobula; species Mobula birostris. The sequence continues at coordinate 40,676,470 of NC_092397.1, forward strand.
TTCCGTGCTGTAATAGTTATATGGTTATATAAAATTATATACAATTAACCATTCAATGATTCTCAATCCTTCACAGGTGTTTCTATTACAGGCTTTACATTTCCACACTTTTAGCCACCAACGTGTCTCTGTTGTTTACTCTTTCCACACCATTGCTGAGGGGCATACTCCCCGCCCTGACCCACCCCCCACTCCCATGGGAGAAGAACCCTAAATGGTGGTCCTTCCCCACCGGGCCCTTGTGGTGGCTGCACCAAGTTTCAAAGCGTCCCTCAGCACGTACTCCTGCAGCCGAGAATGTGCCAGTCGGCAGCATTCTCCCACAGACATCTCCATGTGCTGGTAGATCATCAAGTTTCGGGCCGACCAAAGAGCGTCTTTCACCGAGTTGATGATCTGCCAGCAGCACCGGATGTTGGTCTCCGTGTGCGTCCCCGGGAACAGCCCGTAGATCAGAGAGTCCTCTGTTACACAGCTACTGGGGATGAAACGTGACACTAGCCCGTCCATCCTCCTCCACACCCTCTCTGCGAACTGACAGTCTGCAAAGAGGTGAGCATAAAACGGAACGGGCACCACGACCTGGAGAGGGAACACAACACAGACGGGGGAGGTGACCATCACACATCCCGGTTTCAGTCAGGGTGACCCACAAATACACAAGTGAACAACTGTATAACTCAAGCTAAAATGTAACAATAAATCAACTGGAACTTCCCGCCGTAATCCGACAAAAGCATTTTAACACAAGAACAATAAATGGTACCGGTCATTAGAGATGCAGGAGTCGGCTGTCAACCCCCTCCCCCACCCCCACCCCCCCGGGCATCACAAAATCTATATCTATATTTCATTTGGAGTTTGAGGAGATTTGGTTTGTCACCAGAAACACTCACAAGTTTGTACAGATGGAGAGCATTCTGACTGGCCGCATCACCGTCTGGTATGGGGGGGCGGTCACTGCACAGGACGGAAATAAGCTGCAGAAAGATCAGTCAGCTCCATAGGAACCAGCCTCCCCAGCATCCTCAAGGAGCGATGCCTTTTGTTGTCGTTTGCACTCCGGTTGGTACGGTCTTGCATTGATTGTATTATCGTTATTACTCTACTACGAACTTACCAAGTATGCCTGCGAGAAAGTTAATCTCAGCGTGATATTTTGCACTTAGATAATAAATTTATTCAGAAATTTGAACGCAGGCAAGTAACCTCTTCCTCAATGCCAGCACGACAAAGGAGAGGGTTATTGACTTCAGGAAAACCCACCACACTCACCCAACTTCCAGCGGTGAAAACTGCGGGCAGTTTCAAACGGCTGGGAGTGCACACCTCGCGCAGCCCGTCCCAGAACACGTCCTCCACAGCCAGGAAAGCTTACCAATGCCTCCACTTTCCGAGGAGGCTGAAGAGGGCTGGACGATGCACACTAACACTCACGAGTTTCTACAGACGTGTAGCAGACAGCATTCTAACATGCTTGGTATGGAAACTGAACCGTGCTGGACAGGAAGGCCCATCATCGGGTATCAAAACTGTCTAAGGTATCACCGGCACCAGCGTACCCGCCAAGGCCAAACACAGAGAAAGGGCTAGCAATATCAGGCAGCATCTTTCTTTTTCTCCCTCTGTCCCTCTGTCTCCCCTTGCCCATCCTCTGGATCCCCCCCCCCCCCGTCTTTCTTCCCGGACCTCCTGTCCCATGATCCTCTCGTATCCCCTTTTGCCTATCACCTGTCCAGCTCTTGGCTCCATCCCTCCCCCTCCTGTCTTCTCCTATCATTTTGCATCTCCCCCTCCCTCTCCAACTTTCAAATCCCTTACTCACTCTTCCTTCAGTTAGTCCTGACGAAGGGTCTCAGCCCAAAACGTCGACTGTACCTCTTCCTAGAGATGCTGCCTGGCCTGCTGCGTTCACCAGCAACTTTGATGTGTGTTTCTTGATATCACAGATATGTCTGGTATATTCGTAAGTGCTGTAATCCCTAAGAACCTGTTCAACTGGAATTCAGTACATCAGGCAACCAGGACGGTCTGCTGATAGGATTGTCATTACTCCATTAAAGCAACGTAACTCAACCAGAGAGGTTGTCTCAGTGAATTCACAGCTGCCCACTCTGTGCTGGGGATTGAGGATTGACGTTTCTGTCCGTAGAATTGGGTTGACAACTGTCATTCGTTTGGGTGTTAAGGTCTTGAATCTACCTCTTTGAAACTATCCTGACAAATCAAAACAATGGTCTGTTCTCGGGACAGACGAGCTACTGACATCACACTGAAGAGAGCAAATCCTCTTGGCAAGAACACTGACGGGCGGTCTGACGCGTCACATCGCATTGCCGCTTCCATCCCCTATCATCGCACTCACCGTGTGCGTGCTGTGAAACTTTGGACGTCCCTGCCTCAGTAACTCGGCTCTCTGTTGGACAAGCATACTTCAAAGGAATTTGACGGGGCCTTTGCACAGGATCTGAAAAATCTACATAAAGTTGTAAACTTTGTCACCTCCATCATGGACACTGGCCTCCCTAGCATCAAGAACACTTTCAAAAGATGACACCTCAGAAAGGCAGCATCCCTCAGTAAGGACCGCCATCACCCAGGACAGGCCCCCTTCTCATTACCACCATCAGGGAGGAGGTACAGGAGCTTGAAGACACACAGCGATTCAGGAACAGCTTCTTCCCCTCTGACATCCAATTTCTGAATGGGCAATGAACTCATGAACACTACGGCAGTATTATATTTCCCTGTTTTTGCACTAGTCATTGAATGCAATCATCTTTTTTCTATATATTTATAGTAATTTATAGTTATTATTATTTTGTGTTGCATGTACAGTTACCTCAAAACAACAAATTTCACGACCTCCAGTACTGTGCAAAAGTCTCAGGCACATATATAAAGCTAGGGTGCCTAAGACTTCTGCACAGTACTGTATTTGTCAACGTGGAGCGGACAGCGAGTTTGTAAATCTGGTGAGAGCAAGGGATGTTGGGAATGGTGAGGGTGGGGCACCGTGGGAGGGGTGTGGGCCAGGTGGCAGAGAAGGAGTGTCAGGGGTGGGTACAGACACACCCAGCCCTGAGACACCAGGCAAGGTCATTTGATTCCAAACAATCGGTCTATTGATCATTACAGAATGTCTCTCTGGTGCTTCCCGCTCCCTCTGTGCGAAAGTCTTAAGCACACATATAATAGCATGCCTGACCCCTTTGCACAGTACTGTATGTTATCAGTAACACTGTTGAATCCCCGATAAACAATACCCAAAAAAGACTGACGACTAACCAAAGTGCAAAAGGAAACAGCTTGCGCAGAAAGAAGTACTGAGTGCATGAGTTTCACTCTGTGATCATGCGGGTTTCCGCCAAGCGCTCTCGCTTCCTCCCACAGTCCAAGCTGTAGGGGTTAGAAGGTCACACACACAACATGCTGGAGGAACTCAGCAGGCCAGGCAGCATCTATGGAAGAGAGTAAACAGTCGATGTCTCAGGCCAAGACCCTTCATCAGGACTGGAGAAAAAGGTGAGAGGTCAGAGATAGAAGGCGGGGGGAGGAGAGGGGAGGGAGAAACATAAGGTGAAAGGTGAAACCAGGAGGGGGAGGGGTGAAGTACAGAGCTGGGAAGTCGATTGGGGAAAGAGATACTGGGCTGGAGAAGGGGAACTCTGATAGAAGAAGACAGAAGGCCAGGGAAGAAAGAAAAGAGGGAGGAGCACTAGAAGGACGTGATGGGTGGGTAAAGAGATAAGGTGAGAGAGAGAAAAAAAATGGTGAAGTGGGGTGGGGGGGCATTACCAGAAGTTCAAGAAATTGATGTTCATGCCATCCGGTTGGAGGCTACCCAAACGGAGTATAAGGTGTCGTTCCTCAAACCTAATTGTGGCTTCATTGTGGAATTAAAATGGGTGGCCACTGGGAAATCCAGCCTTTTCTGGCGGATGGAGCGTAGGTGCTCGGTGAGGCAATCTCCCAATCTACGTCAGGTCTCGCCTCCCCCAGTCCCGGTTTCACCTTTCATCTTGTGTTTCTTCCTCCCATCCCCCCACCTTCTCCCTATCTTCTTCTCTCCAGTCCTGGTGAAGGGTCTCAGCCCGAAACATCAACTGTACTCTTTTCCCATAGATGCTGCCTGGCCTGCTGAGTTTCCCCAGCATTTTGTGTGTGCTGCTCTGGATTTCCAGCATCTGCAGATTTTCTCTTGTTTGGGGTTAATTGAAAAGAAGATGGCGGCGCGACGCAGCTGGCAGCGGCCACTCCGGTGATGAATATCTGTTATTTGTCAAGTAGGATGCTCTGCACAATCCTGATCTGATGGAGACGGACGTGAGAGCACGGAGGAACATCTGGTGAAACTTCTGAAATGCCCGTTTCGCTGCCGCTGCTACTGTGCAATCGAGAATCTCCGGAGGAGAAGGCCCCGAGTCCTCGGCTTTGCTTGTTGCTTGGCAGCTGGGGCGGGGTCAAAGCACTCGGCAGAGATGGTGCTTGGTGCTCGGTGTCGGAGGGCTGGTTGGAGCCTCGAAGTTTTCAAACGGACTCAGAGTCGGCTGCGGTCGGGTGCTTCCAGGGTGCTGCATTGGCAAGTTTGTGGCACTGGAGGTTCATGGCAGGGAGAGTTTCTCCCTTCTACCGTCTGCGTGAGATGATGAGGCTATCGGGACTTTGAGACTTTTTTTTACCGTGCCCATAGTCTGCTCTTTATCAAATTACGGTATTGCTTTGTACTGTTGTAACTATATGGTATAATTATGTGGTTTTTGTCAGTTTTAGTCTTAGTTTGTCTTGTGTTTCTGTGATATCATACTGGAGGAACATTGTATCATTTCTTAATGCATGCATTTCTAAATGACAATAAACGAGGACTGAGTGTCCTCATAATCTAATCTAATCTAATTGGTCACATGGATGCATCTGGGCTTCGCAGCCTTGTGGGCTGACGTGCCCTGTTACCGTGTTGGGTCTCAAAATAAATCAAATTATGACAGTCTGTAGGGTGAGGAATCAGTTCAGAGTTGAGATTATCCTCACTGGTTCAGGAGCCTGATGGTTGAGGGGTAATAACTGTTCCTGAACCTGGTGGTGTGGGATCTGAGGCTCCTGTACCTCCTTCCTGATGGAATCAGTTCAGAGTTGAGGTTATCCACACTGGTTCAGGAGCCTGATGGTTGAGGGGTAATAACTGTTCCTGAACCTGGTGGTGTGGAACCTGAGGTTTCTCTACCACCTGCCCAATGGGAATAGTGAGAAGAGATCATGCCCAGGATGGTGGGCCCTTATTCATCTGTACATCAAGTGCAGTAATGATATCAACATTGGCCGTGTCTTAAGGTCCTTTCCCTCCCCGATGACCTACACCGGCTTCTATCTCTCTGAGTTCCCATGAGCACTTCCGGAAAAATCTCTTGACTTAAACGCACAATGTCAACCGAGCCAATCTGTGCTCAGCAGGCGGTCTGCCGTGCTGTGTAAGCAGGGAAGACTTGAACTCAGCATCAATAGCGAGCACAGAGAGTGTGGTTCATTACCAACAGGAGGCTCAGAGGAGGAAAAGCGACCCACACAGGTCACCTTACACCTTGAGGAAGCTGGTAATGGAACCTTCTAGAAGGAAGGGATGTGGGAAGAGCAGCTGATAGAACTCAGTGCAGACAGCATATCAGAGGTAGCATCTGCTCCAAGGTCAGGTGATGGTGCCAAAAAAGTTGCGTGAAGCAGCTGCTGGGATAGAATCCGCAGCACTTCCCACTGGCAGCTTGGCATACGGAATCAAACAAAAAAAATCACTGGCACAATCTGAAAGAAAGCGACAAGTTCGACTCAAACTGGGATTCCAAGTCTTCCAAATGTCCCGAGTAAGCTGCTGGAGTGTATCCATCACTACTTCTGGAGGGACGTGTCAGAAATGGAACAGTGACAGACAAGTCACAAAAGGTATGGCACAAGGAATTATCCAGCACATCAAATCATTCCTGTCATCCCCATCGGATACATCACCCACTCAGCGGATACATCATCACAACCCATGCCCCTGTCAGCTACATAATCCCAACCCATCCCCCTGTCAGATACATCACCCAACCGATACATCATCCTAACCCATACCCCTGTCGGATACATCATCCCAACCCACCTCCCCATCCGATACATCATCCCAACCCAAACCCCTGTTGGATACATCATCCCATCCCATCCCATCCCCCTATCGGATACATCACCCCATCCCATCTCCCTATCAGATACATCACCCCATCCCATCTCTCCATTGGATACATCATCCCAACCCCCCCATCAGATACATCATCCCAACCCCCCCATCGGATACATCTTCCTATTCCATCCCCCCAACTGATACATCCCCCCATGGGATAAATCATCCCAACCCATCCCCCATGGGATACATCATCCTCCCCCCCCCATCAGATACACCACCCCATCCCATCCCCCCATCGGATACACCATCCCATCCCCCCCCATCAGATACATCAACCCATCCCATCCCCCCATCGGATATATCACCCCAACCCATCCCCCCATCGGATATATCACCCCAACCCATCCCCTCATCTGATAAATCATCCCAACCCCATCCCCCCATCGGATAAATCATCCCAACCCCATCCCCCCATCGGATACATCAACCCATCCCATCCCCTCATCGGATAAATCATCCCAACCCCATCCCCCCATCGGATACATCAACCCATCCCATCCCCCCATCGGATACATCAACCCAACCCATCCCCCCATCGGATATATCACCCCAACCCATCCCCCCATCGGATAAATCATCCCAACCCCATCCCCCCATCGGATACATCAACCCATCCCATTCCTCCCATCGGATACATCACCCCATCCCATCCCCTCATCTGATAAATCATCCCAACCCCATCCCCCCATCGGATAAATCATCCCAACCCCATCCCCCCATCGGATACATCAACCCATCCCATTCCTCCCATCGGATACATCACCCCAACCCATCCTCCCATCGGACACATCATCCCAACCCATCCCCCCATCGGATACATCAACCCATCTCATCCCCCCATCGGATACATCATCCCAACCCCCCCATCAGATACATCATCCCAACCCCCCCATCGGATACATCACCCCATCCCATGCCCACATCGGATACATCATCCCATCCCATTCCTCCCATCGGATACATCACCCCAACCCATCCTCCCATCGGACACATCATCCCAACCCATCCCCCCATCGGATACATCAACCCATCTCATCCCCCCATCGGATACATCATCCCAACCCCCCCATCAGATACATCATCCCAACCCCCCCATCGGATACATCACCCCATCCCATGCCCACATCGGATACATCATCCCATCCCATTCCTCCCATCGGATACATCATCCCATCCCATCCCCCCATCGGATACATCATCCCAACCCCCCCCCATCGGATACATCATCCCATCCCATCCCCCATCGGATACATCATCCCATCCCATCCCCCCATCGGATATATCATCCCAACCCCTCCCCCCGCCCATCGGATACATCATCCCAACCCATCCCCATCGGATACATCATCCCATCCCAACCTCCCCATCGGATACATCATCCCAACCCCCCCCCCCATCGCATACATCATCCCAACCAATCCCCATCGGATACATCATCCCAACCCCCCCCCCATCGGATACATCATTCCATCCCATCCCCATCGGATACATCATCCCATCCCATCCCCCCTATCGGATACATCATCCCAACCCCCCCATCGGATACATCACCCCATCCCATCCCCCTATCGGATACATCATCCCAACCATCCCCATCGGATACATCTTCCTATTCCATCCCCCCAACTGATACATCACCCCACCACCCCCCATGGGATAAATCATCCCAACCCATCCCCCATGGGATACATCATCCCACCCCCCCCATCAGATACATCACCCCCCATCGGATACATCACCCCATCCCATCCCCCCATCGGATACATCAACCCATCCCATCACTCAGACCAGTTTTATCTCTCTCAAGATATCATCCTCTCTCTCTGCATATTTCTCCCCCTCCCTCTCTCACTCTGTGTATCCCTCCCCCTCTCTCCCCCTCCAACTCTGTGTATCCCTCCCGTCTCTCTCACTATGTATCTCTCCCCCCTCTCTCTCTGTATCCCCCCTTTCGCTCTCTTCCTCTCTCACTCTGTGTATCCCTCCCCCTCTCTCCCCCTCCAACTCTGTGTATCCCTCCCGTCTCTCTCACTATGTATCTCTCCCCCCTCTCTCTCTGTATCCCCCCTTTCGCTCTCTTCCTCTCTCACTCTGTGTATCCCTCCCCCTCTCCCCCCTCTCCAAATCTGTGTATCCCTCCCATCTCTCTCACTGTGTATCTCTCCCCCATCTCTCTCTGTATCCCCCTTTCCCTCCCTCTCTTCCTCTCTCACTCTGTGTATCCTTCCCCTCTCTCTCACCCCTCTCCCCTTCTTACTCTGTGTACCGCTCCCCCTCTCCAACTCTGTGTATCCCTCCTGTCTCTCTCACTGTGTATCTCTCCCCCTCTCTCTCTGTATCCCCCCTTTCCCTCCCTCTCTTCATCTTTCAGTGTATCCCTCCCCTCTCTCTTTCTTTCACTGTATCCCCCTCTCTCTCTCATTCTCTTTCTCACTCTGCATATCCCACCCCACCATTCTCTTTCTCACTCTGTGTATCCCTCACCCCCTCTCTCTATCTGCATATCCCTCTTTCTCTCTGTGTCTCTCACTCTCTCTCGCTTTGTCTCTTCTCTCTATGGCATGAAAAATGTGTCTCTTACTTAAGATGTCAGTCACCAAGTCGAAAGTCTCTTTGTCTCTGTGCCTGATTGACTTCCGTCCCCCTACACTGAACGAGTTGTGTTGTTGTTGGGCTTGTGTGTTTCTGCAGGCAATCCGCTGACGACAGCGTTTACTGAAGCTATCTCGGATAAATTGCATTACATGATGTGCTTGTAGGAAGATCCGTGAATATGGTGATTTATTAGGCGGCTGCTTAAGAGAAATGATTATCTTAATCATCTGTTTTTGCTCAATATGCTTCCTCTGGCCATGTGCTGCAGTGGGCCTGTGGGAGAGACGTATTTGTGCAGCAGCCTGTTGGACAGGTTCACCTGCTTTTTCAGATTCTGCTCTGTGCGTTAAATGTTTCAACACTGTGATAGACACTCAGCAAAACCGCACTAAAGTACAATTTCCTTTGGGAAGACACAGGAGTAGAACAAGACTATTCAGCCCATCAAGTCTGCTCCACCATTCCATCATTTTTATCTCAAGCCCATTCTCCCGTCTTCTCCCTGTAACCACTGACTAATCAACCTCTGATTTATTAAAGTTGTATAAGACACTGGCGAAGCCTAATTTGGAGTATTGTGCACCGTTTTAGTCACCTACCTACAGGAAAGATGTAAATCAGATTGAAAGAGTACTGAGAAAACTTACAAGATGTAAATCCTGTGATTAGGCTGGAGTTCTTTTTATTGAGACACAGTACGGAATAGGCCCTTCTGGCCCAACAACCCCTGACCTAACCCTCGCATAACCATGAAACCAATTAACATCCCAATCGGTGTGGCTTCGGACTGTGGGAGGGAACCAGAGCACAAGGAGGAGACCCACACGATCACGGGGAGACCCACAAGATCATGGGGAGACCCACATGATCACAATCACGGGGAGACCCACACGATCACAGGGAGACCCACACGATCACGATCACAATCACCGGAAGACCCACACGATCACGATCACAGGGAGATCCACACAATTACGATCATGATCGCAGGGAGACCCACACGATTATGGTCACGATCACGGGGAGACACACACGATCACGATCACAGGGAGACCCACACGATCACGATCACAGGGAGACAAACAGGAATTGAACCCGGGCTGGTAAAGTGTTGTGTTAACCACCACGCTGCCCTGACACCCCTTAAATCAGTCGGCTGTTGGCTGTGTGGTTCAAGGAGTTGGAGGGCCTATTCTGTGCTGTATATCAATAAAGAAATGTAAATAAATAAATAAGTCCATACCGATCACCCGTTATCAGAAAGAAGGTACAGGAGCCTCAGGACTCACATCACCAGGCTCAGGAACAGTTACTACACCTCAAGCATCAGGAAGAAGGTACAGGAGCCTCAGGACTCTCATCATTAGGCTCCCCTCAACCATCAGGCTCTTGAACCAGAGGGGATAACTTCACTTGCCTCATCATTGAAATGTTCCCATAACCGATGGACTCACTTTCAAGGACTCTTCATCTCGTGCTCTCGATATTTATTGCTTATTTATTTATTATTATTATTATCCTTTTTTTCTTTCGTATTTGCACAATTTGTTGTCTTCTCCACACTCTCCTCCCAATTGGTGCAGCCTTTCATTGATTCTCTTTTGGTTGTTGGCTGAGTATGTCTGCAAGAAAACGAATCTCAGGGTTGTATCTGGGGACAGATGTGGACTTGGACATTAAATTTAGCTTGAGATTTAAACTTTGAGCTTTAGTACTGGACAGGAACCAGCCCGGTTCACGAGGTGATGTTACAAGGTATGACATGAGGTGACCTTTCTTTTTATTAATTTATTCAGTTACAGTAAGAGGCCCTTCTGACCCAATGGGCCTGCGACGCCCAGGTAACACCAGCAGCAGTATCGCAGGCTCCGAGCAATTCCACACAATTTCTACAGGGAAGAGCATAAAAAGAAACAGATTTTCATTTTAGTGTAAATTGATTAAAATGGTTATAATATTGCTATCAAGATTCCCTCAATTCTTTTACAGCTGCGTGTACCAACCACTGCTCTGAGCAGGGCAATTTATACACGGCCTGAAAACTGCACAGTACTTTAAATGTTTTTTGTAATATGCAAACTATGAAAATTTTGAATGAAAATTCAAAAATCGCATACTTTAGATTTTATTTATTAATTGAAGGGTGTAATGAGATACAGTATAATAAAGAAAATCTTTCACGTTTCAGAAACGTTTTCTAACTCCGTCCAATTCCAGTTGCATGGCAACGAAGGCTATGTGCACGGGAGCATTTCAGTTACTCCGCTGCCGCGCACCTGCACAGCTCAGAGAGCGCGGTGGGATGGCTTCTATACTGCGGTTGTGATTAAGGCTGTGCTGGTTTGTTCAAGAACCGAACAGCTGAAAGGAATTAGCCATTATTGACGTTAAAGGCTGTACTGTGGCTGGGTTGACAGCAAACATCAGAGAGGAAGAAATATCAGAAGCCAGTCCTGCAAAACATCATACAGACATCGTTTAGTGTGTGATGTGGGTCAGAGCGCAGAAATGAGGGTTGGATGATCTGAGGCTTCCTGACATGAACTGACAACGCTGAATATCACAGCACATGTAGAGTGCTTGCAATGCCGGACACTTTAGCTTGAGAGCTGGTGTCATGGCAAACTTGAAGTGAGGTCTGAAGTATATTACAACATTAAATTTCTTCTTGTTTGGCTGGGAAGACTAAATATATAATTTATAACCACTATATTGGCGATCCAGCTTGTTGGCTGTATCAACAACTCAGCTAATTTCTTTGTGTTTGCTCATGGATGTAGAAATTGCTGACAAAACTGACTCCTCAAAGTGGAAGTTGGGTAATGAACAGTACCGTGAAAATTCTTAGGCAGGTCTATAGCTAAAGTGGCAAACATTTTTTCACACTGCTGTATTTGTCCACGTAAAGCAGAGAGCAACTTTGTAAATTTGGTGGGAATAGTAAGGGTGGGGCACCGTGGGAGGGGTGTGGGACAGGTGGCAGAGAAGGAATGTCAGGGCTGAGGGGAGGGTTCCACGGGTGAAGACAATCCCAGCTCTAAGACAGCGGGCATTTTGATTCCATAAAATTGGTTTATTTATCATTACAGAATGTCTCTCTGGTGCTTCCCGCTCCCTCCCCTCTCCCTTCCCCTTTTCCCAACCATGATTCCCCTCTCCCTGCCCCCTTCCCACTCTCAGTCTACAACAGAGACCCAGATCAGAAACAGGTTTATCATCACTCACACATGTCATGAAATTTGTTTTTTATGGCACAGCAGCACAGTGAAATACCTAAAATTGCTACAGTGCAGTGCAACTGCTTTAGGCACCCTAGATAGATAGATAGATAGATAGATATACAGTGTATATGCCTAAGGCTTTTGCACAGTGCTGTAAAGAGTAAACTCAGTTGAGATTTCAGGTTTATTTCCCTGGAAGACATTACTAATCCATAAAACATTTCAGTGTTTCATGTTAACCAACATTCTGGGAACGAAAGGGTTAACTTATGAGCAGCGTTTGATGTCTCTGAGGCTGTACTCACTGGAGTTTAGACGAATGAGGAGGGATCTCATTAAAACCTATCCAATATTGAAAGGCCTAGATAGAGTGGATGTGGAGAGGATGTGTCCTATAGTGGGGGAGTCTAGGGCCAGAGGACACAGATAGAGTGGATGTGGAGAGGATGTTTCCTATAGTGGGAGAGTCTAGTGCCAGAAGGCACAGCCTCAGAATAGAGAGATGTCCATTTTGAACAGAGATGAAGAAGAATTTCTTTAGGCCGAAGGTGGTGAATTTGAGGAATTCATTGTCAAAGATGGCTGTTGAGGCCAAGTCATTGGGTACCTTTAAAGTAGAGTTTGATAGGTTCTTGATTAGTCAGGGTAGCAGAGGTTACAGGAATGGAGTTGAGAGGGATAATAAATCAGCCATGATTACGAGTGGCGGAGCAGATTCTAAGGGCTGAATGGCCTAATTCTGCTCCTACGTTTACAGTCTAATATTCATGATCACTTCAATTCACTGACCCTGTGTCTCTGGAACAGAGACAAAGCTGGAGGGTTTGTGTCAGAGATCTTTCAAAGTGCTGTGGGAAGTGGGAGCTGGTTTGAGGATCTGGAGGAAAGAGGGGGAGGGGGGAGGAGGGAGGAGGGAGGAGAAGACACAAGGTACTGTTGCTGCTCTATACGACCCTGGTATTCGTCATTTCTGGTCTCTTCATTGTAGGAATGACGTAGAAGCTTCAGAGAGGGTGCAGAGGAGATTCAATAGGGGGCTGACTGGATTAGAGAGGGTGCAGAGGAGATTTACCAGGATGCTGCCTGGATTAGAGAGGGTGCAGAGGAGATTTACCAGGATGCTGCCTGGATTAGAGAGGGTGCAGAGGAGATTTACCAGGATGCTGCCTGGATTAGAGAGGGTGCAGAGGAGATTTACCAGGGTGCTGCCTGGATTAGAGAGGGTGCAGAGGAGATTTACCAGGATGCTGCCTGGATTAGAGAGGGTGCAGAGGAGATTTACCAGGATGCTGCCTGGATTAGAGAGGGTGCAGAGGAGATTTACCAGGATGCTGCCTGGATTAGAGAGGGTGCAGAGGAGATTTACCAGGGTGCTGCTTGGATTAGAGAGGGTGCAGAGGAGATTTACCAGGATGCTGTCTGGATTAGAGAGGGTGCAGAGGAGATTTACCAGGATGCTGCCTGGATTAGAGAGGGTGAAGAGGAGATTCTCCTCTGACCTCTCTCATTAACGAGGTGTTTTCACCCACAGAACTGCCGCTCACTGGATTTTTTCTGTTTTTCACACCATTCTCTGTAAACTCTAGAGATTGTTGTATGTGAAAATCCCAGGAGATCAGCAGTTTCTGAGATACTCAAACCATCACGCCTGGCACCAACAACTATTCCACGGTCAAAGACACTTAGATCACATTTCTTCCCCATTCTGATGTTTGAACTGAACAACAGCTGAACCTCTTGACCGTGTCTGTATGCTTTTACGCACTGAGTTGCTGCCATGTGATTGGCTGATGAGATATTTGCATCAACGAGCAGGTGTACAGGTGTCCGTAATGACTGTACTTCAGCAGGATTAACAAGTCCATGTGCTCTGACCTCGTTGGCCATGCTCCCGAAATGGAACCTCACTTCAAGTTTTCTGAAATTTCCAAACTATCGTGACAGGATCCCTTTAAGATAGGATTCTCAGGTCTCACGCGACCAGGTACATCGGTCAGGCTCCTGAACCAGTGTGGGTTACCCTCGCCACTGACTGCGACACTGAACTGAGTCGACTGGTTGGTGCAACTGTAACGAAACCCAATTCCCCTCGGGATCAATAAAGTATGACTATGACAGCCCACGGACTTCCTCTCACAGACTCAGAGAGAAGCACAGAAACAGGCCTTTCGTCTCACGCCGATTAGATCTTTGCATTAACGACTGAGTGTATATCCCTTCACCGTTCCGACCATAATTTTGGTCCGTGTAGGAATAACAGCCTTGGTGCTATACTGTTTGTACACATGACTGTGATACTTACTGCTTCCTTCAGGTTGTTATCGCCGGGGAGAGGTAGGAATAAGTTCCCACTACCTATTAAATGCTCCCAGTAGCCTGTGCCTCAAATAGCCTCTGACGGCCAGTCCTAGCTCTGGCATTCATGTATGGCTTTGCCACTAAGCCCAGCAGAGGCGTTTCTACTGACAGGAGATGGGGAAGTTATCGGCACCTTAAAACCAGTCGCTTTGGGCAGACGGGGCTTGTCAGCCGTGGTTGGCAGCTCATCTAGAAGGAAAACTCTGATCGCAAACCTCCTGCTGCCTTGCGGCTACACCCTCTCATGGGAAGGCTTCAGCAGTAAACCCGAAGGAAAGGTCTGGAAGTCCTACATTAAATGGCAACTCCTGAGACGGTGCTGGTACCATACAGTCTCGGTCTCTGCCTTCCTTTGTGATCATCAGATGAGTGGAGGGGGCGAGCTTACTCTCCATATCGTACTGCCCTGGCTTGCAAAGCTAGACCGCCAGGACCCAAGATGGATGGTTCACCCTGCCCGTCGGAAGTTTGAACTCAACACGATAATTTGCTCTATTACGGGTCTATGTGAATGTGAGATATTGTTGCAAAGCAGTTAGTGAGCTCTGTCTCCCACTGAAAGCTCTGATCACACAAGAGCTCAGTGTTAGTATTACACAACAGATTAACTTTTCATTTCATGCGCTCTGCACCATAAGAAAACAGTTCTCATGCTGAGCCAGTCAGACTATCGATGTCAAAGCTAAACAATCTCACCGCGTCAAAACGGGGAGAAGATCCTCTTAAAGAAAAAGAAAAATCAAAATCTCTTTTTAAAAAATCAATACAGCATTTTATTCAAATTCTCTGTAGCGTGTAGCAAATATAACCTTTGCACAGAACAGCAATGGGATTCATTAAGTTAGAAGTATTGACAATATTTGCATTTGGAACTCAAATTGAAGTGCTGGAACAAGCACCCTGCAGTGCCGTACAAAACAGTTTCCAGCCCAGTGAGTGGGGATTTGGCAAGTTTGCAGACGACACAAAGGTTGGTGGTGTTGTGGATAGTGTAGAGGATTGTCAAAGATTGCAGAGAGACATTGATAGGATGCAGAAGTGGCAGATGGAGTTCAACCCGGAGAAGTGTGAGGTGGTACACTTTGGAAGGACAAACTCCAAGGCAGAGTACAAAGGAAATGGCAGGATACTTGGTAGTGTGGAGGAGCAGAGGGATCTCGGGGTACATGTCCACAGATCCCTGAAAGTTGCCTCACAGGTAGATAGGGTAATTAAGAAAGCTTATGGGATGTTAGCTTTCATAAGTCGAGGGATAGAGTTTAAGAGTCGCGATATAATGATGCAGCTCTATAAAACTCTGGTTAGGCCACAATTGGAGTACTGTGTCCATTTCTGGTCACCTCACTATAGGAAGGATGTGGAAGCATTGGAAAGGGTACAGAGGAGATTTACCAGGATGCTACCTGGTTTAGAGAGTATGCATTATGATCAGAGATTAAGGGAGCTAGAGCTTTACTCTTTGGAGAGAAGGAGGATGAGAGGAGACATGATAGAGGTGTACAAGATAATAAGAGGAATAGGTAGAGTGGATAGCCAGCGCCTCTTCCCCAGGGCACCACTGCTCAATACAAGAGGACATGGCTTTAAGGTAAGGGGTGGGAAGTTCAAGGGGGATATTAGAGGAAGGTTTTTTACTCAGAGTGGTTGGTGCGTGGAATGCACTGCCTGAGTCAGTGGTGGAGGCAGATACACTCGTGAAATTTAAGAGACTACTAGACAGGTATATGGGAATTTAAGGTGGGGGCTTATATGGGAGGCAGGGTTTGAGGGTCAGCACAACATTGTGGGCCGAAGGGCCTATACTGTACTGTACTATTCTATGTTCTATATTTGCCAACGGCCCCATAACCATACACCAACACCCACACATTCCACTACTCTCCATCACTGTGCGCTCCCTCTCTCATCACAGTGTGATCCCTCACCATCACAGTATGCTCCCTCACTCGTAACCGTGTGCTCCCTCACCCATCACTCTGTGCTCCCTCACTTGCTCTGTCTCCCGACCCACAGGGCTTTCCCTGTCTCCTGCTCTGCAGTATTGTGCACCTGACCTCCCCCCTGGTCTGGCTTCCCCATGTTAATTTCCTCCATCACTCATGCCTGCCGGGGCCCTAGGCTGCAAATTTTCTCTCTCTCTCTCTCTCTCTCTCTCTGACTGCTCAAGCCTCTTTAAACTGATCTCTTCCACCAAGTTTTCGGTTGCCTGCTCTGCTAGCTTCCTCCGTGAGTTAGTGTTAAACTTTGCAGCTCACACTGCTGTGAATGCCCTGGGATATCTTGTTGCATTAAAGGTGGTCACATCAATAAAAATTGTTGTATCGATCAGCAGTCTGAAAAATGGTTAATAAACTCGTGCTCTGACTATTAATTATCCAATGTCATAGCTTTATAAGGACAAACTGGGTGGTGGAGTGGAGATACAGCACTGTGAAAAGAGGCACATATATATCGCTGGGGTGCCTAAGACTTTTACACAGTCCTGTATTTGTCAACATGGAGCAGAGAGCCAGTTTGTAAATTTGACGGGAGCAAAGGATGTTGGGAGTGGTGAGGGTGGGGCACCGTGGGAGGGGTGTGGGACAGGGGGCAGAGAAGGAGTGACAGGGGTGGGTACAGACACACCCTGCCCTGAGACACCAGGCAAGGCCATTTGATCCCAAACAATTGGTTTATTGATCATTACAGAATGCCGCTCTGGTGCTTCCCGCTCCCTCCCCTCTCCCTTCCCCTTTTCCCAACCATGATTCCCCTCTCCCTGCCCCCTTCCCACTCTCAGTCCACAATAGAGACCCAGATCAGAATCAGGTTTATCATCACTCACACATGTCATGAAATTTGTTTTTTTTTGTGGTAGCAGTACAGTGCAATACATCAAATTACTACAGTACTGTGCAAAAGTCTCAGGCACCCCAGCTATAATACACACACTCACACACCATAAGATATAAAGGAGCAGAATTCAGCTATTTGACCCATCATATCTGCTCCGCCATTTCACGATGGTTGATCCAATTCCCGCTCAGCCCCAATCTCCTCCCTGCTCCCTGTAAGCCTTCATGCCCTGACTAATCAAGAACTTATCAACCTCGCCTTATGTATACCCAATGACTCTGCTTCCACAGCTGCCTGTGGCAATGACTTCCACTCTCCGGCTGAAGAAATTCCTCCTGATTTCCATTCTAAATGGACATACCTCTACCCTGAGGCTGTGACCTCTTTTCTTCGACCCCGCCACCACATCCCATCCACATCCACTCCATCGAGGCCTTTCACCATTCAACGAGATCCAGCAAGTGTAAGCCCAGACCCATCAAACACTCCTCATATGATAAGCCTGGCAAACCTTTTCATGAACATCCTTCGAACCCTCTCATGTCATTGGGCTCCTTTCTGCTCACAATACTCCAAGTGAGGCCTCACCAGTGCCCCATAAATTCTCAACACTGCATCTTGGCTTTCATATTCTAGTCCTCTTGAAATGAATGCAAACATCGCGTTTTCCTTCCTCATCACCAACTGAACCAGCAAATTAAGACCATAAGATTTTTGCACAGTACTGTACTTAAACACCAAAGGAGGTGTAAGGTGCTCCCTCCATCCACTGGCCTGCAGGTCAACCTTAGGCAAGGTCTAGCATAGACCCCCTCCCTCAGTGGAAAAAAGTATCAGCCATGATTGAATGGCACAGCAGACCCAATGCTCCAAATGGCCTAATTCTGCACCTATCTTATGGTCTTATATCACAAGTCTTGGTTATGTGACCACTGACGCCAGGCAGACAATCTCTGAAGAGTATTGATAATGGCTGGGGTTGTGAAGACTCTGCCCAGAAGAAGGCAATGATAAACCACTTCTGTAAAAATATTTGCCAAGACATGATCACCCACGTCATATGACACAACACAGAACGATGATGTCATACAACAGGGCACATACTGATGATGTCATACAACAGGGCACATACTGATGATGCTATACGACATTGCACATAGTCAATAAGTGGACACATGGGAAGACGTAAACTATGTTGTTATTTTTCAAAGCAGTGCTGGTAATGATCCAGCATGTCTTAGCACTCACCAAATGGTATCTAGGAATAAATTAGTCAAATTCCTATGGGGAGGTGCAAGACAGATGAAGAATATGTGTAACATGCAGCTGTGAGGGTGGATGTCAGGGAATAATTGGACCAGGAATTAGAGATTTGATTCAGTGATTTACTTTGGAGCCTCCCCGTGTGCTGATACATTTTCATCACAAAATATCCCCAACTCTCTTTTCTCACAGAAAGAGCCTCAATAAACTTACACTTGTAATTCCATCCGTTATTCTCATTCATGATTAAATGGAAAATAGTTCAGACATTCACTTGTGTGTGTGTGTGACTGTGAGTCTGTCTGTCTATGTGCTTGCACATGCACGTGTCTGTGTGTGTGTGTGTGTGTGTGTATCTGTGTGTGTCTGTCTGAGTGAGTGTGTGTGAGAGCACTTGCATGTGTGCCTGTGTGTGTGTCTGAGTGAGTGTGTGTGTGAGAGCACCTGCGTGTGTGTGTGTGTTTGTATGTCCACTGTATGTGCAATGCATGTGCACTGCAGGCGTGTAGATATGTAAATCCGAGGCCACACTCTGTTTTTTCTGTAATGGAGGTAGTAACAAACACACTGCTCAGAAACACTGAGAACGTACAAACACCTTACAGGCAGCGGTGCGATGGGAATCGAACCCGGGTCGCTGGTACTGTAAAACGTTGTGCTGACCACTACACTACCGTGCGATGGGAATGGAACCCGGGTCACTGGTACTGTAAAACGTTGTGCTGACCACTACACTACCGTGCGATGGGAATCGAACCCAGGTCGCTGGTACTGTAAACCGTTGTGCTAACCACTACACTACCGTGCGATGGGAATCGAACCCGGGTCACTGGGACTGTAAAACGTTGTGTTAACCACTACACTACCGTGCGATGGGAATCGAACCCAGGTCACCGATACTGTAAAACGTTGTGCTAACCACTACACTACCGTGCGATGGGAATCGAACCCAGGTCGCTGGTACTGTAAACCGTTGTGCTAACCACTACACTACCGTGCGATGGGAATCGAACCCGGGTCACTGGGACTGTAAAACGTTGTGTTAACCACTACACTACCGTGCGATGGGAATCGAACCCGGGTCGCTGGGACTGTAAAACGTTGTGTTAACCACTACACTACCGTGCGATGGGAATCGAACCCGGGTCACTGGTACTGTAAACCGTTGTGCTAACCACTACACTACCGTGCGATGGGAATCGAACCCGGGTCACCGGTACTGTAAACCGTTGTGCTAACCACTACACTACCGTGCGATGGGAATGGAACCCGGGTCACTGGGACTGTAAACCGTTGTGCTAACCACTACACTACCGTGCGATGGGAATGGAACCCGGGTCGCTGGGACTGTAAGCCGTTGTGCTAACCACTACACTACCGTGCGATGGGAATGGAACCCGGGTCGCTGGGACTGTAATACGCTGTTCTGTAGTGCCACCCACATTTATTAGCAGTGATATTGCACTGAGTGGAACCACAGGAGCTGTAGGCACAAAACCGCTCCAGGCATGAACTCCTGAAGCTGAAGGAAGTAAACTGAAGAATTCTCACTTTCTGTGTCAAACTTACAAGTCTCCTGTCAGGTCTTCA
Source organism: Mobula birostris (assembly GCF_030028105.1). Classification (NCBI taxonomy): domain Eukaryota; kingdom Metazoa; phylum Chordata; class Chondrichthyes; order Myliobatiformes; family Myliobatidae; genus Mobula; species Mobula birostris. The sequence continues at coordinate 40,696,546 of NC_092397.1, forward strand.
ACTTGACTTGTTCACGACTTCCCTCTCCACAGACACTGCCTGATCTGCTGTCCACAGACAGTGATGAGATGGATAAGATAGATCAGCTGGTTGAGTGGTGTCACAGCAACAAACTCGACACTCAACCTCAGTGAGACCAAAGGGCTGATCGTGGACTTCAGGAAGAGTAAGGCCAGGGAAGATCAGTCTTCATCGAAGGATCAGAAGTGGAGAGAGTGAGCAATTTCAATATTCTGGGTGTCTGCATCTCTGAGGATCTGTCCAGCATCCAGCATATCGAAACAGTTACAAAGAAGGCACAAAAGCAACTATATTTCATGAGGAGTTTGAAGATATTTGCTATGTCACCAAAGACACTCACAAATCTCTAAGGTTTTCTGTGGAGAGCATTCTGACTGTCACCATCTGGTATGAGGGGGAGAGCACTGCCTAGCCTCAAAATAAGCTGCAGAGAGTTGTAAACTCCGCCAGCTCCATTAGGGACACTAACCTCCCCAGCATCCAGGATGTCTTCACGGAGCAATGCCTCAAAAAGGCGGCATCTATCATTGAGGACCCAACTTACCTTCCTCCAGTGCTCATGGCCACAAGAATGACCCCCTTCTCACTGCTACCATCAAATGGCCTTGCCTGGTGTCTCAGGGCTGGGTGTGTCTGCACCCACCCCTGACACTCCTTCTCTGCCACCTGTCCCACACCCCTCCCACAGCGCTCCGCCCTCACCATTCCCAACATCCTTAGCTCCCACCAGATTTACAAACTCGGTCTCTGTTCCAGGCTGGCGAATGCAGTACTGGGCATCCCAGCAATATATGTGTGCCTGAGATTTTTGCACAGTTCTGTACGTGTTCGGAACGGGAGAGGAAACCCAGCTGGTCACTGGGAGAATATAGAAACGGCAGGAATTGAACCCGGGATGCCGCAGCCGTATCATCGTTACGCTAACCGCTACTCTACGGTGCTGATGCTGTCCTTGCAGGGTTCTGCCTTACGAGGGAACATTCAGCCAAGGACGTGATTACTCCAGCCGCCATCTCACTGAGTGGCAGAACGGTGCGAGGGACCGTAGCTTCTAACCCAGTCCTATGTCACGCACCACAACTCCAGGTCTCTGCAGCTCAGCATCGAATGAAACGTGGCAGCTCGACTTAAATTCAATCACCGAGAAACATTAGCAAAGGACTCGAGCAAAAACAGACGACAGGAATAAGATGCAATTTAAAAGTGAAGCGTCAGTTATTACTGCAGGGCGTGCCGATGCAGGAGAGGTGAAAAAGATTTAAACGTTAGAGTTGATCAGGCAGGATCACCGAATTCTCCGGATAACTGGACAGCAGCCAAAGAAACCACTTCTGGAACAAATGACTAGACTGATTAAAATGAAAGTGACACGGGAAAAATACGGAAGGCCTCCAGGGGCGAGAGATCAGAATGTTGGGCTGAATACTGATGAGTGGCGGCGAGCTCGGTCACAATGGGAAGATGGGACTTGGCCCAGCAAGGGTGACTCTGGCACCAAGGACAGCTCTGGGATGGGTCAGGGGCATCACCTTCACCACGGGCAGCATGAGGGGCAAGGGGGCCATAGTCAGAGATGGAGAGGAGGGAGGGAGGTGACTGGTGATCGCAGAGGAGGCTCGGGGCATGGGAGGGGAGAGGACAGCTGGATACAGGGGAAAGCGAGAGACTGGGGAGGGAGGGGGAGAGGGGACACTGGAGGAGGGGAAGACTGGGCAGACTGGCGGAGGGGGAGAAGGGACACTGGGAGAGACGAAGAGTGGGTGGGAAGGGAGAGAGCAGACTATATAAGTCACCGCATACAATACTGTGCAAAAGTCTTAGGCACATATATATACAGTGTCTAAGAGTTTTGCACAGTCCTATATTTGTCAACGTGGAGCAGAAGGCAAGTTTGTAAATCTGGCAGGAGCAAAGGATGTTGGGAATGGTAAGGGTGGAGTTCCGCAGGAGGGGTGAGGGACAGGTGGCAGAGGAGGAGTGCTGGGGTGGGTACAGACACAGCCAGTCCTGAGACACCAGGCAAGGTCATTTGATTCCAAACAGGATTAGTATGAAGCAGTAGAGTGTCTGGGTGGAGATACGTCTCTACCAAAGGAGGTGTAAGGTGCTCCTTCCCCCCATTAGCCTGCAGGTCACCCTGGGCAAGGGTGACACCAGGCAGACAATCTCTGACGAGTATTGATAACGGCTGGGGTCACCCGTCTTGTAAAGACACTGCCCAGAAGAAGGAAATTGCTGGCCAGTGGTGTAGAGGCATCTGCACCGGACTTCAAGGCGAGTGGTCCAGGGTTCGAATCCGGCCAGCTCCCTGCACGCTTTCCACCCGTGCTGGGTTGAGCGTTGAGCTAGCAACTCGGCCTCGTTAAAAAAAAAGCTAAGACATGGGAAGGTTATCACCTAATGAGACACCGACACCAACACCAAGACCAACAGCAAGAAGAAGGAAATGGAAACCACTTGGGTAGAAAAATTTGCCAAGGACAATCACAATCATGGAAAGACCATGATTGCCCATGTCATCTGCCATGGCACATAACGAACGAACAAGTCAAAAGGAGTGCTGGACATTGGTGCGGACCCAATAAGCCACAGACCCTTTTCCATGCTGTCTCCCTCTCGATGACTCCGGACTCCATAACGTGAGGAATTCAGGCGACCCTGAAGGCCTTGGCACCAAAGGTCGAGCAGTCTCTCTGGGCTAACAATCCAAATCCAAACGCTTGTTCACAAATTAATTGAAAGGAAAACACAATATTCTTTTGTGTTGTCCTGTTTTATATGTATCACTCAGAACTCCCATCTGTGCAATGTTTTAAAGCGAAGAATACTAATTATTTTCCACTCTTTGTTGAACACAGAATATCAACCTCTCCCTGATGTTAATTAGCTAGCAGGCAAATGCTTCCAATTGGGGAGATAATTGGACACTTACTGCCAATCCTATCATGAGGCACTTTAAAATTAAAGAGTACTCATTTTAAATCGGACCAGCTAGCTTGCCCTTTCCAAATAGATATTTCTGTTCAGTAAAGTTTTTGTTTAAAGTCCTATTAACAAGGAAATAATACATGATATTTCAGCGTTCTCTCACATCGATTTCTCTAATTTCCAATAATATTTCTCTCTTTTTCCATTCCCCATTCCGGCTGCCCTCTCACCTTCACCTGACCTGTGGATAACCTCTGGTCTCGCTCCTCCTCCCCTTTCTCCCTTGGTCCACTCTCCCCTCCTTTCAGATTCTTCTTCGCCCTTTACTCCTCCCAGTTCCCAGTTTATCACATCATCCACCCTTCCCCAGACACCCACCCACCTTCTCCTCACGTAAAACCTGTCACCTGCCAGCTTGTACTCCTCCCCCCACTGACCCACCTCCCCCCTCACCTGGTCTCACCTGTCACCTGCCAGCTTGTACTCCTCCCCCCACTGACCCCTCCCCCCTCACCTGGTCTCACCTGTCACCTGCCAGCTTGTACTCCTCCCCCCACTGACCCCTCCCCCCTCACCTGGCCTCATTTGTCACCTGCCAGTATAAGCTCCTCTCCCTCACCCACCCACCTTCCTCTCACCTGTCACCTTCTCACTTATACTCCTGCCCCCACTCACCCACCTCCCCCCTCTCCTGGTCTCACCGGTCACCTGCCAGCCTGTACTCCTCCCCCCTCACCTGTCACCTGCCAGCATGAGCTCCTCTCCCTCACCCACCCACCTCCCCCCTCACCTGGTCTCACCTGTCACCTTCTCACTTATACTCTTCCCCTACTCACCCACCTCCCCCCTCACCTGGTCTCACCTGTCACCTGCCAGCCTGAGCTCCTCTCCCTCACTCACCCCCCTCACCTGGTCTCACCTGTCACCTGCCAGCCTGAGCTCCTCTCCCTCACCCACCCACCTTTCCCCTCACCTGGTCTCACCTGTCACCTTCTCACTTATACTCTTCCCCCACTCACCCACCTCCCCCCTCACCTGGTCTCACCTGTCACCTGCCAGCCTGAGCTCCTCTCCCCCACTCACCCCCCTCACCTGGTCTCACCTGTCACCTGCCAGCCTGAGCTCCTCTCCTTCACATTCCTACTGTTATTTCATTACTGATTGACCGATACAGTGCAGAGTCGGCCCTTCGGCCCTCTGAGCCGTGCTGCCCCAGCAACCCCCTGGCTGACCAGACTGACCCTGACTGCATCACGGGACAGCTGACAATGACCAGTCAGCCTACCTGTAGCTGGCAGGAGACCGGAGCACCTGCACGTTTCATTCCCAGGACATTGAGAAACTCCTTACAGGACGGTGCCGGAATTGAACGCCCGAGCTGTCACGGCGTCGCGCTATCACACCTCCCCTGAGGATAGCTGTGGTACTGAGCACATATATATAGCAGGGCTGCCTGAGACTTCTGCACAGCACTGTAATAATTTTATGTATTGCACTGTACTGCTGATTCAAAAAAAAACAAATTTCATGGTATACGTGAGTGATGATAAACCTGATTCTGATCTGGGTCTCTATTGTGGACTGAGAGTGAGAAGGGGGCAGGGAGAGGGGAAATGGTTGGGAATACACAGATATGTGCCTTTACAGTCTGTCACCATACCCCATCCAGAGATTCACTTCCTTCATGCATTCACAGTAGAACAAAGACCAACCAATATGCCAAAGACAAACAGTGCAAAATGCAAAGTAATAATAATAATAAATAAATAATTCCGAGGACGTGAATTGCAGGATCCTTGAGAGTAAGTCTGTAGGTTGTGGAATCGGTTCAGTGTTGGGGAGAGTGAGGTCATCCATGCTGGCTCAGGAGTCTGATGGTTGACTGTTCCTGAACCTGGTGGTGTGGGGCCTAACCAATGTGGTTAATCCGCTTGCCATCACGTTCCCGCATGGAGGGAGCTGACTGCAAGGGAACAGGCAGCCACATTCTGTTCTTCAGACACCGGTATACCCCAGGGGCACAATGCCTTCGAAAGGGTGTGGAGAGAACCAAAGGAGAGCAGCTGTGCAGAACTGAGCTGAGATTTTCCAGTCCAGGCTCAGGGGGTCGGCAAGGTAGCAAAGTGCCTTATCCAAATTCAAAGTATGTCTATTCTCAAAGAATGAATGCCATATACAATCGTGAGATTCAACTTCTTGCAGGCAGCCACAAAAAAGAGAAACAGCATAGAATCCACAAAAAAACAGCCCAAAGACCGTCAAACGGCCAATTGTAAAAAAAAGAACAGAGTGCAAATGAAAAAAAAGTAAACAATCAACACAAGACATTAAACTCAGAATCCCTGAAAGTGAGTCCAAAGTTACAGTTACAGTCCAGTGTTGTAACTGGTCCTGGAGCCTGATTACTGCAGGTCACAGTTACAGTCCAGTGCTGTAACTGGTCCTGGAGCCTGATTACTGCAGGTCACAGTTACACAAACAGCTCAGTGCTGTAACTGGTCCTGGAGCCTGATTACTGCAGGTCACAGTTACAGTCCAGTGCTGTAACTGGTCCTGGAGCCCAATTACTGCAGGTCACAGTTACAGTCCAGTGCTGTAACTGGTCCTGGAGCCCGATTACTGCAGGTCACAGTTACAGTCCAGTGCTGTAACTGGTCCTGGAGCCTGATTACTGAAAGCCACAGCCACGAACCCAGGTTCATCACTGAAGGTAGTGCCATTCCATAACAAATTATTAAACCCAACAGGTTTAATTATCCGTTTAAAAAAAAGTGCAAACCTGTGTGTACTGGAGGGCTTGTGACAGTGTAGTGTGTGCCTACGCACGTGTGTACTGTATTTGCACAGCCAAGCACACACAACTCTGTACTCATTCTATCACCTGTGTTTCGACTTGCCACTCCACTGAGGCTGAAATGAGGAGGGATTTTTTCAGATCTGTGGAATTCTTTGCCACGAGGAACATTGGATGACAGATCACTGGGTGTGCTTAAGGCAGAGATTGATAGGTTCTTGATAGAGAGGTTAAGAATTAGGGGGAGAATAGGGTTTAAAAAAAAGCCACAATTGATTCGCGGAGCAGACTGGATGGGCTGAATGGCCTAACTGTGCTCTCAAGTCTTCTAGCCTTGTTCCCACGATAACAACAGAGTGCCCTTCCTTGTCACCTGCTGCAGGGGAGAAAATACCGTGGGGCAGCATGGCTAGCACAATACTTTACAACGTCAGCGAGCCGGGATCAATTCCCACCGCCTTCTGTAAGGAGTTTGCCCACCCTCCCCATCCCCTCCGGCTGCTCCGGTTTCCTCCCCCAGTCCGAAGACGAGCAGGTCAGTAAGTTAATCGGTCACATGGGTGTAAGTGGGAGGCGCGAGCTGGTTGGGTCGGGAGGGCCGGTTACAGTTCCGTAACTCCAGATAAAATCCTGCAAGCCAGTGGGAACCAGATCTATCTTGTTTAATATTTAATGTTTTAAGTTAAGTCCATGAATAATTTCCTGCTACTTTAACAGAACATCATTTTTTATATTTAAAAAAGCTAAAAGCATTTGGGATGGAAAGGGGAATTGCATTAGTCTAAACTCATATACAAGAGGCAGTAATGATCACCAGCAACCCTACAGATAATCCAATGAATAATGCGAAAAGCACCAGGGCCAAATGCATTACCAAATCAATTAGTCAATCAATTCTCTGACAGAGAACCCCCAACACATCTGAAACACACCTCATTCTCGACAATTGCTCATCCTCGGATCTTCACCACATATTGTCTTCTGTGGAATCCAATATTGATTGATCAGTCTATTAATACAATACAGTCTATAATGATTATACTCCTGTGTGTTCTTATCAATGACTATGTAGTCTAGACTCGCAGATCCACATTTTCACCGGCCATGCCACAACTAGACCCCTATCGCCTGGGAACTCAAGCTGCTGGCTCACACTCAGCATCACGTCAACATAACAGCCAGTGAGTGACAGAACCATGGAACCGTGACACGCAAAGCACCCTGGCATGTCATGGAACAAGCATGGAGGTGCTAAAGAAAGTCAGATCTTTCCTCCTTGTTTCTAAAGGAGCAGAGAAGGTTTCAGCAAAAAAAACAGGAAGTGTTGAAATACCCCAGGGTCCTGTGGGAAGGGAGGGAGGAGATCGCTAATCCTCTGGCAATGACTTTTGCATCATCAATAGGGAAGGGAGAAGTACCGGAGGATTGGAGGGTTGCAAATATTGTACCCTTGTTCAAGAAAGGGAGTGGAGATAACCCAGGAAATTATAGACCAGTGAGTTTGACTTCAGTGGTGGGCAGAAGACAGAATATAATATAAATGGTAAGACTCTTGGCAGTGTGGAGGATCAGAGAGACCTTGGGGTCTGAGTCCATGGGACATTCAAAGCTGCCACACAGGTGGACAGTGTAGTTAAGAAGGCATACGGTGTGTTGCCATTCATCAACTGTGAGATTGAGTTCAAGAGTTGTGAGGTAATGTTACATCTATATAAGACCTTGGTCAGACCACACTTGGAGTACTGTGTTCAGTTCTGGTCGCCTCACTATAGGAAGGATGTGGATACAAAAGAGAGAGAGTGCAGAGGAGATTTACAAGGATGTTGCCTGGATTGTGGAGCATGCCTTATGAGAATAGGTTGAGTGAACTTGGCCTTTTCTCCTTGGAGTGACGGAGGATCAGAGATGACCTGATAGAGGTGTATAAGATGACGAGATGCATTGATCATGTGGATAGCCAGAGGCTTTTTCCCAGGGCTGAAATGGCTAGCATGGGGGGGGGGGGGTATATTTAAGGTGTTTAGAAGTAGGTACAAGGGGGATGTCAGAGGTATGTTTTTGACACAGAGAGTGGTGGGTGTGCACAATGCACTGCCGGTGACTGTGGTGGAAGTGGATACAATAGGGTCTTTTAAGAGACTCTTGGATAGGTACATGGAGCTTGGAAAAATAGAGGGCTATGTGGTAGGGAAATTCTAGGCGGTTTCTCGAGTAGGGTACATGGTCGGCACAACATTGTGGGCCGAAGGGCCTGTAATGTGCTGTAGGTTTCTATGTTCTGTGTTCTAAAATACTCAGCGGGTTGAGCTGTACATGTAGCAAAATACACCAAGTCAATGTTTTCAGCTGGAGTCCATTCTGGTCTGCCGAGTTCTTGCAGCGTTTTCAGTTGTTGTTGGTGGAATGGTACAGCAGCGGTTAGTGCAGCTCTATTACAGCTCTAGCAACACAGGTTCAATTCCCGCCAAGGTCCGCTAGGAGTTTGTTCACTCTGGGTGCTCCACTTTCCTCCCACCTTCCAAAGATGGACGGGCTAGCAGTTTAACTGGTGACATGGGTGTAACCAGGTTCTGCCAGCTTCGTAGTGCAGAGCAGCCTGGCACAGTGCTGTATAGTAATACGTCTGTACATCTCCAGGATATCATCTGATTTTCACAAGATCTGCGTGTTCCTAAATAACATTTAGGCAACTGCACAGAACATAGACCAGTACAGAACAGGAACTTTGTCTCACTACGTACACCAAATGATTCGAGGTATGAGGGGTGTAGACAGGGTAAATGCAAGCAGGCTTTTTCCACTGAGGTTGGGTGAGACCACAACCAGAGGTCATGGGCTAAGGGTGAAAGGTGAAATGTTTCAGGGGAACATGAGAGTGTACATCTTCACTTAGAGGGTGGTGAGTGTTGTGTATTTAATATTTCAGTAATATTTGAGTAATCTTGTAAATTCTGCACATTGTTTGATTAAGCATTCTTTGTTTTTTTTTCATTATGGCTATGTGTAACAATACGTGAAATGTATCCATCATGAAGCCAGCCCCGGACAAGTGCTTTGCTAAGTCTTGCAAGTGAGAGAACTAAGACTTGCATTCCTGGCCGCTCTAGTTTTTCTTCGAATTTATGAAACATAAGAGTGAGTGTGTGGAAGAGCTGCCAGCACAAGTGGTGGTGGATGCAGGGTCAATTTCGACACTTGGATAGGGACGTGAAGGGGTGACAGATGGACAGCTATGGCTCATTTCTGCAAGTGAGGCTGTCGGGAATCGAGGAGTATTATGTATTGGGGTCGGGATTGTTATTGTGGCTCTATTTTGCTGCGGGGGGGCATTTTGAGGACTGCCAGTTTTGTTTCTTTTCTTTTTCGTGCAGGGGGAAGTTGATGTCATTTCTTTCACCACGGTCTTTCTGTATGTCTGGGCTATCTGGAGAAGACGGATATCAGAATTGTATTGTGCATGCATACTTTGACAATAAAATTAACCTTTGAACCTTTTTAGTAACTTCATGTGTTGCACTGTACTGCTGCCACAAAAAAACAAATTTCATGACATATGTGAGTGATGATAAACCTGATTCTGATATGGGTCTCTATTGTGGACTGAGAGTGGGAAGGGGGCAGGGAGAGGGGAATCATGGTTGGGAAAAGGGGAAGGGAGAGGGGAGGGAGCGGGAAGCACCAGAGAGACATTCTGTAATGATCAATAAACCGATTGTTTGGAATCAAATTACCTTGCCTGGTGTCTCAGGGATGGGTGTGTCTGTACCTGCTCCTGGCTCTCCTTCTCTGCCACCTGTCCCACACCCCTCCCACAGCACTCCATCCTTGCCGTCTCCAGCATCCTTTGCTCCTGCCAGATTTACGAACTCGCTCTCTGCTCTATTTTGACAAATACAGGACTGTGCAAAAGTCTTAAGGCACATATGTGCCTGAGACCTTTGCACAGTACCTTATGTGCTGACATATGTACTTTGATAATAAATTTACTTTTTACTTTGGTTAAGAGTTCCAGAAATCTACACAGTTTACTGGGCACTCCCTCATCATACCCAGATGCCTATGGGTTCATGGACCTTTATACCCAAGACCCTCTGTTCTTCAAGGGTTCAAAGTTCAAACTAAATTTATTATCAAAATACATATATGTCACCATATACAACCCTGAGATTCATTTTCTTGTGGGCATACTCAATAAATCTATAGTCGAATAAAAACCATAATAGAATCAATGAAAGATCGCATCAACTTGGGCACTCAACTAGAGTGCAAAAGACAACAAGCTGCAAATACAAAAAGAAAGAAATAATAATAAATAAATAAATAAATAAATAAGCAATAGATATCACGAACATGAGACGAAGAGTCCTTGAAAGTGAGTGCATTGGTTGAGGGAACATCTCAATTACGGGACAAGTGAAGTTGAGTGAGGTTATCCCCTCTGGTTCAGGAGCCTGATGGTTGAGGGGTAATAACTGTTCCTGAACCTGGTGGTGGGGGACATGAGGCTCCTGTACCTCCTTCCCGATGGAATCAGTTCAGAGTTGAGGTTATCCTCACTGGTTCAGGAGCCTGATGGCTGAGGGGTAATAACTGTTCCTGAACCTGGTGGTGTGGGACCTGAGGCTCCTGTACCTCCTTCCCGATGGCAGCAGTGGGACGAGAGCATGTCCTGGGTGGTGGGGGTCCCTGATGATGGATGCTGCCGTCCTGCGACAACGTTTATGTAGATGTGCTCAATGGTGGGGAGGGCTTTACCCGTGATTGACTGGGGGGGAGGTTAAACATTAGTTATGTAAGATTTTCTGTTCAAGGGCGTTGGTGTTTCCATCCCAAGCAGCCAGTCAGTATGCTCTCCATAGAAGTTTGTCAAAGTTTTAGATGTCATGCCAAATCTTCGCTCAACAACAATCATTTCACCTCAGGACACACAGTTTCTCTGCAACTCCGACCACTCGGTGGGTTGCTAGAGTCAGCGGGGTGCTGAGAGACTCAGGGGACAACAGGCAAATTGTTCCTGTCGAGTTTGGGTTGGCAGATGGGTGGCAGAAGAGCAAGCATCTCAGTTTGCAACTTCCACAACACGCTGGAGGAACTCAGCAGGTCGGGCAGCATCTGTGGAATAGATCGGTGGAATAGAACCCTTCGTCAGGACTCGACCTGCTGAGTTCCTCCAGCCCCGACCTGCTGAGTTCCTCCAATGTGTTGTGAGTGTTGCTTTGACCCCAGCATCTGCAGATTATTTTGTGTTCAGTTTGCAACTTCTTTGCTTTAAGTCATCTTGTCAGGAATGTCGCAGGGCAAGGCTGTGGCTGCCAGGCTGATGAGCCTCTGAAGGAAAATCAGCAACAGGGAACTGAGCTGGAACAGTGTGCACTCCGGTGTCAGAGGGAGGTAAACCAGAAAGTCGAACTGTTCCCTCTGCCAGTTGCCCACACACCTGACTTGGCCTCCACAGCCACTCGTGGCAACAAATTCCACAGATTTACCACCCCCTACCTAAAGTAATTTCTCCACATCTCAGTTCTAAATGGACGTCCTTCAATCCTGAAGTCGTGCCTTCTTGTCCTGGACTCCCCTACCATGGGAAATAACTTTGTCATATTTAATCTGTTCAGGCCTTTTAAGATTCGGAATGTTTCTATGAGATTCCCCCCTCATCCTCCAAGGAATACAGCCCAAGAGCTGCCAGACATTCCTCATACAGTAACCCTTTCATTCCTGGAATCATTCTCGTGCTCCTAAAATATTGAGTGTGTGTCTTCAGGCTCCTGTACCTCCTTCCTGATGGTAATAATGAGAATTTTTACAGCTGTGCGGACCAACCATTGCTCTGTTCACGGACTGAAAGCAGCCCGGCACTTTAGTGAAGCATTGTATAAAAGGAAGCTCCAGCTATGTGCACGGGGGCATTTTAATTACTGCACGGCTGTGCACCCACAAAGGGAACAGTGGAGGGCAGGGACATCTTCAACGCCATATTCTTCATTTTGTTTTCCTATTTAGTACCTCAGTTTAATTATACATTGCCTGACACAGGGTCTCAGCCCGAAACATCGACTGTACTCTTTTCCATAGATGCTGTCTGGCCTGCTGAGTCCCTCCAGCATTTTGTGTGTGTTGCTCAGATTCCCAGCATCGGCAGATTTTCTTTTGCTCATACTTCGCGAGATCTGTTTGGTTGACATGCCGAGGAAAGTTTTTCACTCTATCTGAGGTGCACAAGAACATCATTTAGCAAGTGCACTCTCCTTCAGGCCATGTACAGTTGCCACCCGAACGACATCATTCCATCTGCGAGGAGGTTATGGGGAGCAATTGTTTGACAAAGCAGCTGCAGGCACACAAGAGACCAGATGTTCGACGATCACAGCGGCACTCTGATTTCCATAAATCGGCGCACATTAGCATAAGCACTCTCGGTGCCATTTAGCAGAGAGAAGCTGCAATCATGGGCCATAAACTGTCAGCAGCAAGAGAAGAGATCTATTCAACAAATGCCCCAAGTTCGTCTCCACGTTCCCACCACGTTTAAAGGCTAATTTGACGATAAATACAGGAGTGGCAATGGAAACAGACTTCCACCCATATGCCATTGTTAACAGCCGGCGCAGGGAGGCACCTGGAATTATTCCTTTCAATATTTTCCAGTGATAATTGCCACTGATGTTGGCTCTCTGGAGTATTGCCCAATTCCATTCTGCTGACAACAGCATTCTCCAAACTTAGATCAACAATTTAGCTGCATTTCCAGTGACATTTCAATTCTATTTTTCCTCTTCAATAAACAAAATAGATTTTGCCAACCCAAAAGGCAGAGTGATTCGATAGAACGATATTCAGCAGCTGAAATGAAGCTGCAACTTCAGACATCCAATTTAATTCAAACGTGCAATAATTTTGGTGAACTGTGCTATTTAGGAGCTTGGGGGCGAGTGTTGAAGGTGACCAGGAGCACCTGGAAGACTCAAGAAATAAAAGGGTGGATTATTTTCTAAACGGAGAGAAAACTGAAAAGTCTGTGGTTTAGAGGGACTTGGGAGCCCTCGTGCAGAATTCCCTAAAGGTTAACTTGGTGGTGAGGAAGGCATATTTAAAGTTAGCATTCATTTCGAGAGGACTAGAATACAAAAGCAAGGATGTAATGTTGAGGCTTTGGTGCGTGGCCAAGTGGTTAAGGCGTCGGTCTAGTGATCTGAAGGTCGCTAGTTCAAGCCTGAGCTGAGCAGTGTGTTGTGCCCTTGAGCAAGGCACTTAACCACACATTGCTCTGCAACGACACCGGTGCCAAGCTGTATCGGCCCTAGTGCCCTTCCCTTGGACAACATCAGTGGCGTAGAGAGGGGAGATTTGCAGCATGGGCAACTGCTGGGCTTCCATATAACCTTGCCCAGGCACAATCTTCCAAGGTGCAAATCCATGGGCTCACGAGTCTAACGGATGCCTATAAATGTTGAGGCTTTATGAACTTGGAGTAAGCTCTCACTCAGTTTTGGGCCCCCTTTTCTAAGAAAGGATGTGCTGACATTGGAGAAGCTTCAGAGGAGGTTCCAAGAATGATTCCAGGAATGAAAGGGCTACTACGTTTCATGGCTCTGGGCCTGACTCACTGTACTTCAGAAGAACGAGTGGGGAGGGGGATCTCATTGAAACCCATCAAATGTTAAAAGACTGCAGACACTGGAGATCCTGAAGAAGGGTCTCAGCCCAAAACATCCATAGATGCTGCCTGGTTGGCTGAGTTCCTCCCGCATTTTGTGTGCTTATTGAATGTTGAAAGGCCGCGATAGAGTGGATGGTGGAGAGGTTGATTCCTGTGGCAGGGGAGTCTAGGACCAGAGGGCACACCTCAGACTAGAGGGATGTCCATTTAGAATGGAGATGAGGAGGAATTTCTTTAGCCAGAGGGTGGTGAATCTGTGGAATTCATTGCCACAGATTACTGTGGAGGTCAGGTCATTGGGTGTATTTAAGGCAGAGGTTGATTGCTTTTTGATTAGTCCACGTATGAAGGCAGGAGATTAGGGCTGAGAGGCAAATGGATAGGCTATGATGAAGTGGCAGAGCAGGCTCGATGAGCTGAATGGCCTAATTCTGTTCCAATATCTTATGCTCTGACGGCTTTATTCTGTAGATGCTGGAAATCTGGAGCAAGACTCAGCAGGCCAGGCAGCATCTACAGAGGGGCATGGACAGTTGACGTTTTGGGCTGAGACCCTTCATCAGAACCATTAAAATAGAGGGAGGCAGCCGGTACAAAGAGGTTGGGGTGGAGGGGTGGAGCAGGAGCTGCTGGGTGATTGCTGGATCCGGGTGAGGGAAAGGGAAAGGTGTGAATAAAGCTGAGAAGTGATTGACGGAAGTGACAAAGGGATGAAGAAAGTGGAATCTGATAGGACTATGGAATAAAGAGAAGAAGGCAAGGTGGGGAACATGAGGGAAGAATTCAGAGTCAAATCAAATTCAAACCATAGATAGATATGGCTGAACAACACCTGCTCACCTGGTCTGCAGCAGCAGGCAAGCCCCCTGTTTGAGGCCTGGTCCTTGCTACAACCAAGGCAACACAGCTCCCATTTCACCTGTCCCCCCACCAAACAAGGGTAACAGGCCTGCAGCAGCTTACGTTATCACTATCGAACAGAGTGAAATGTCCGAGACAATCTCCCACAGTTATACTGCACCACTCTGATGTTTCCGACTAGCGGGCAGCAACATGGTCTGCAGCCAGGTCAGATCCTCCTCATCCAAAACAACTCCTCCGACATCCCGGCGGGCTCCATCTCCAACCCAAACCGGCCCCTCCGACATCCCGGCGGGCTCCATCTCCAACACCCCAGCCGGCCCCTCCGACATCCCGACAGTCTCCTTCTTCAACACAGTCTGCAGCCAGGTCAGATCCCTCAAACCCAAACCGGCCCCGCCGACATCCCGGTGGGCTCCATCTCCAACCCAAACCGGCCCCTCCGACATCCCGGCGGGCTCCATCTCCAACCCAAACCGGCCCTTCCGACATCCCGGTGGGCTCCATCTCCAACACCCCAGCCGGCCCCTCCGACATCCCGGCGGGCTCCTTCTTCAACACAGTCTGCAGCCAGGTCAGATCCCTCAAACCCAAACCGGCCCCTCCGACATCCCGGTGGGCTCCATCTCCAACCCAAACCGGCCCCTCCGACATCCCGGCGGGCTCCATCTCCAACCCAAACCGGCCCCTCCGACATCCCGACAGTCTCCTTCTTCAACACAGTCTGCAGCCAGGTCAGATCCCTCAAACCCAAACCGGCCCCTCCGACATCCCGGTGGGCTCCATCTCCAACCCAAACCGGCCCCTCCGACATCCCGGCGGGCTCCATCTCCAACCCAAACCGGCCCCTCCGACATCCCGACAGTCTCCTTCTTCAACACAGTCTGCAGCCAGGTCAGATCCCTCAAACCCAAACCGGCCCCTCCGACATCCCAGTGGGCTCCATCTCCAACCCAAACCGGCCCCTCCGACATCCCGGCGGGCTCCATCTCCAACCCAAACCGGCCCTTCCGACATCCCGACAGTCTCCTTCTTCAACACAGTCTGCAGCCAGGTCAGATCCCTCAAACCCAAACCAGCCCCGCCGACATTCCGGTGGGCTCCATCTCCAACACCCCAGCCGGCCCCTCTGACATCCCAGTGGGCTCCATCTCCAAACCAAACCGGCCTCTCCGACATCCCGACAGTCTCCTTCTTCAACACAGTCTGCAGCCAGGTCAGATCCCTCAAACCCAAACCGGCCCCTCCGACATCCTGGTGGGCTCCATCTCCAACCCAAACCGGCCCCTCCGACATCCCGCTGGGCTCCATCTCCAACACCCCAGCCGGCCTCTCTGACATCCCGGTGGGCTCCATCTCCAACCCAAACCGGCCCCTCTGACATCCCGGTGGGCTCCATCTCCAACACCCCAGCCGGGCCCTTCGACACCTTGGCCGGCTCCGCAACACCAATCAACAGGCAGCTCACAGATGGAGTATCCCTGCAGTACCCAAAGTTCTTGGAGTAGAATTGTCTTTAAATTATAAAAAAAACAAGCTTTACAAAGAAGAGGGCACCTTTGGGTGCCCCCTGAGAGGGACTGCACTCACATGCAGTGCCATCAGAATTAGGATTACTATCACTGGCATATGTCGCAAAATTTTTTGTTATATGGGAGCAGTGCGTTGCAATACAGAATAATAAAAACTGTATGTTACAGCAAGAAGTATATAGATATTAAACAAGTAGTGCAAATAGGAAAAAAGAGTAGTGTGCTCCATGTCCATTCAGAAATCTGATGGCAGAGGGGAAGGAGCTGTTCCTGAATCGCTGAGTGTGTGTCTTCAGGCTCCTGTACCTCCTCCCTGATGGCAGCAAACAGAAGAGGGAATGTCCTGGGTGACGGGGGTCCTTAAAGGTTGATCCCACCTTTGTGAGGCATCGCTCCTTGAAGATGTCCTGGATTGTGGGAATGGGAATGGGAATGAAAGAGGTTGACCAGTAGGAGATCCCAGTGGAGACAGCGAAGGAGCGCACCCAAAAGCACCTGGGTTTTTTAACTCACTCAAATGGGCAGGTTAAGGCAGGAGCTGAAAGAGGGAGAGTCAGGCACAATAAACACAAGTTCCACCCCAGGAACGTTCTCAGGGATGACCAATATGTGATGACAATTGCAGATCAATAACAGATCATTTATGAATACTGAATCATTGATGGCGTTGGAAATGCTCCTGGATAATTCATGAGGAGGACAGAAAGGCAGCAAAGTGGGACAGAATAAAGAGCTGAGCTCAGCTTTGGCACAAACTTCAGGCAAGATGGAGACGGTATTAGACGGATAAAAAGGGTTAAATTATAAGAAGAGGCTGTTGAAACTAGGACAATATTCCCCGGAGTTCAGGAGCCTGAGAGCCATTCTAGCCGAGATATTTAAAATGAATCAAAGGCAGATAGTGACATACACAACACGCTGGAGGAACTCAGCAGGCCAGGCAGCGTCTATGGAAAAGAGTGAACAGTCAATGTTTCAGGCCGAGACCTTTCAGCAGGACTGGAGAAAAAAAGATGAGCAGTCAGAGTTAGAAGGTGGGGGAGGGGAGGGAGAAACACAAGGTGAAAGGTGAAACCAGGAGGGGGAGGGGTGAAGTAAAGAGCTGAGAAGTTGATTGGTGAAAGAGATACAGGGCTGGAGAAGAGGGAGCCTGATAGGAGAGGACAGAAGGCCAGGGAAGAAAGAAAAGTGGAGAAAAGCATCAGAGGGAGGTGATAGACAAGTAAGGAGATAAGGTAAGAGAGTGAAAAGGGAATGGGGAATGGTGAAGGAGGTGGCATTACCGGAACTTTGAGAAATTGACGTTCATGCATTTGGGTTGGAGGCTACACAGACAAAATACAACGTGTTGATCCTCCAACGTGAGTGTGGTCTCATTGCAACAGGAGAGGAAGCCATGGAGTGACAACATTCCCATTCCGACATGGAATGGGAATGGGAAGTGGAATTAAAATGGGAGGCGTCTGGGAGGCCTGGCCTCGACAGGCGGGCTAAACCAGGTGAAAGCAGTCAGCAGCCTCGTGCCCTGGTGAGATAGGAACAGGCCTGCCCGAGCATGCATAGCCGCCTCTGGCGGACGGGATGGAGCAGATCTACGGTGAGATCCAATGGCCAGGGAGGTGGCACTGCAACGCTCCATGGAGAGCGAACGGCAGGACACGGCACAGAAGACGTCACGGTCATCTCCTGCAACCAAGGAAGAGCCCAGTTTGTGACGCTTGTTTGAACCACTGGATTTAGGCCAGTTAGAAGAGTGGGCTGAAAGTTGGCAGACGGAGTTTAATGCTGATAAATGTGAGGTGCTACATTTTGGTAGGACTAATCAAAATAGGACCTATATGGTAAATGGTAGGGCATTGAAGAATGCAGTAGAACAGAGGGATCTAGGAATAATGGTGCATAGTTCCCTGAAGGTGGAATCTCATGTGGATAGGGTGGTGAAGAAAGCTTTTGGTATGCTGACCTTTATTAATCAGAACATTGAGTATTGGAGTTGGGATGTAATGTTGAAATTGTACAAGGCATTGATGAGGCCAAATTTGGAGAATTGTGTACAGTTTTGCTCACCGAATTATAGGAAAGATGTCAATAAGATTGAGAGAGTACAGAGGAGATTTACTAAAATGATACCTGGGTTTCATCACCTAAGTTACAGAGAAAGGTTGAACAAGTTGGGTCTTTATTCTTTGGAACATAGAAGGTTGAGGGGGGACTTGATAGAGGTATTTAAAATTATGTGAGGGATAGATAGAGTTGACGTGGATAGGCTTTTTCCATTGAGATTAGGGGTAACATGAGGGGGAACTTCTTTACTCAGAGAGTGGTAGCTGTGTGGAACGAGCTTCCAGCAGAAGTGTTTGAGGCTTGTTCGATGTTGCTGTTTAAAGTTAAATTGGATAGATATATGGACAGGAAAGGAATGGAGGGTTATGGGCTGAGTGCAGGTCGGAGGGACTAGGTGAGAGTAAGAGTTCAGCACAGACTAGAAGGGCCGAGATGGCCTGTTTCTGTGCTGTAATTGTTATATGGTTATATTATATGATCCAGGCTTCTGAGACTGAGAGAGTGGAACTGCCCCAGTGCAACAACTTTTCCACTTTAAAAACTCTCCCGCACAGGTTTCCTGACAACGTTGGACAAGATGGACAACCGACCAACCAGGTTTCAATGAGATCTCCACACCTCATTCTTCTAAAATCCAGCGAGTACAGTCCCAGAGTCATCAGACACTCCTCATATGTTAACCCTTCCATTCCCGGGATCATTCTCATGAAGTCCCTCTGGAGACTCTACAGTGCTGGGGAAAGTTTCAATCGGGGTACACACTCATACTGAAAGGGGAAACGGTGTGAACCAAGAAACTCTCTGGAAAGTGTGACTGTGCCGCCGAGAGAAAGCAAACACAGTTAATAATAATAATAATGATAATAATAGTAGGGTAAAAGAACCATGGTGTACAAAGGATGTGGAAGTCTAGTTAAGAAGAAAAGAAAAGTTTACGAAAGGTTCAAGAAACTCGGTACTGTTAGAGCTCTAGAAAATTACAAGGTTGCCAGGAAGCGTGTGCATGGAGTCAGAGGAGATAGCGGAGGTACTTAATGAATACTTTGCTTCAGTATTCTCCAGGGAAAAGGATCCTGCAGATTGTGGGAATGACTTACAGTGGACTGAAATGCTTGAGCATATGTCAAGTCAAGTCAAGTCAAGTCAAGTTTATTTATAAAGCACATTTAAAAACAACCTATATTGACCAAAGTGCTGTACAACCATAACAGGTAGCTAAAATCACAAATACAAGAAACACAGATATAAACAACAAGGCACACAGTTTATAGGCACAAAATAAACAACACATGAGCCTAGGCACAAGCCAAAAATCAGCCACATCAGGAGGATTCAAACGCTAGTGAATTAAAGTAAGTTTTCAGCCTGGATTTAAAAGAGTCAATGGAGGGGGCAGATCTGATAGGGAGGGGAATGCTGTTCCATAGTCTAGGGGCTACAACAGCAAAGGTGCGGTCCCCCCTGAACTTAAATTTAGATTGCGGGACAGCCAGGAGCCCCAAGTCAGCCGACCTGAGGGACCTGGAAGCAGAATAAGGGGTTTTAAGGTCTGCGATATAGGAGGGGGCCAGCCCATTTAGGGCTTTATAAACAAACAGGAGAACCTTAAAATCAATTCTAAGCCGTACAGGTAGCCAGTGGAGGGAGGCCAGGATAGGAGTAATATGGTCCCTCTTCCGGGCACTGTCAGGAGCCTGGCCGCGGCATTCTGGACCAGTTGCAGACGGGACAGGGACGACTGACTAATCCCAGTAAACAGGGAGTTAGAGTAGTCCAAGCGGGAGGATAAAAGGGCGTGGATGACTTTCTCGAGGTTTTTAAAAGAGAGAAACAACTTGATTTTGGCAATAGTACGAAGCTGGAAAAAACTGGCTTTTACTACTGCATTAACTTGTTTGTCAAACTTAAAGGCGGAATCATATATCACACCAAGGCTTTTGACATTATGGACGTAAGAGGATGTGCGGGAACTTTTGAAAAGCATTAAGTTAGATAAGTCACTGGGTCTGGACAAGATATAGCCAAGCTACTGTGGGAAGTGAGGGAAGAGATTTTAGAGCCTCTGGCAATGATCTTTGCGTCATCAATAGGGACAGGAGAATTACTGCAGGATTGGAGGGTTGCAAATGTTGTTCCCTTGTTCAAAAAAGGGAGTAGAAATAACCCAGGAAATTATAGACCAGTGAAGTCTTACTTCAGTGGTGGGCAGGTTGTTGGAGAAGATCCTGAGAGGCAGGATTTATGAGCATTTGGAGACAAAATCTGATTAGGGATAGTCGGCATGGCTTTGTCAAGGGCAGGTCATGTTACGAGCTTGATTGAATTCTTTGAGGAAGTAGCAAAGCACATTGATGAAGATAGAGCAGTGGATGCAGTGTATATGGATTTCAGTATGGCATTTGATAAGGTTCCCCATGTGAGGCTCATTCAGAAAGTAAGGAGGCATGGGATCCAAGGGGACATTGCTTTGTGGATCCAGAATTGGCTTGCCCACAGAGTTGTTGTAGATGGTTAGTATTCTGCATGGAGGTCGGTGACCAGTGGTGTTCCACAGGGATCTGTTCTGGGACCCCTCCTCTTTGTGATTTTTATAAATGACCTGAATGAGGAAATAAAATGGTGGGTTAATTACTTTGCAGATGATAGAAAAATTTGGGGGTGTTGTGGATAGTCTGGAAGATTGTCAGAGGTTAAAAAGGCCATGGACAGGATGCAGAACTGGGCTGAAAAGTGGCAGATGGAGTTTACCCAGAGAAGTGTGAAGTGGTTCATTTCAGTAGGTCAAATTTGAAGACAGAATATAGTATTAATGCTGAGATTCTTGGCAGTGTGGAGGATCTGAGAGATCTTGGGGTCCGTGTCCATAGGCCACTCAAGGTTGCTATGCAGGTTGACAGTGTTTATAAGAAGGCATACGGTGTATTGGCCCTCATCAACCTTGGGAGCAAGTTCAAGGTCCGAGAGGTAATGCTACAGTTATATAGGATCCTGGTCAGACCCCACTTGGAGTACCATGCTCAGTTCTGGTCGCCTCTCTATAGGAAGGATGTGCAAACCATAGAAAGGGTGTAGGGGAGATTTAGAAGGATGTTGCCTGGATTGGGGAGCATGCCTTTTGAGAATAGGTTGAGTGAACTTGGCCTTTGTCCCAATGAGCGACGGAGGATGAGAGGTGATCTGATAGTGGTGTGTAAGATGATGAGAGGCATTGATTGTGTGGATAGTCAGAGGCTTTTTCCCAGGGCTGAAATGGCTAACACGAGGGGACATAGTTTTAAGGTGCTTGGAAGTAGGTATGAGGGGGATGTCAGAGATGAGCTTTTCACACAGAGAGCGGTGAGTAGGTGGAATGCACTGTTAGTGAAGGTCATAGAGGCGGATACAATAAGGTCTTTTAAGAGACTTTTAGATTGTACATGGAGCTTAGAAAAATAGAGGGCTATGCGGTAGGGAAATTCTAGGCAGCTTCTAGAGCAGGTTACATGGTCGGCACAACATTGTGGGCCGAAGGGCCTGAAATGTGCTGTAGATTTCTATGTTCTATGTAAAGGAACTATGCATGCATGACATCAAAGAGCATGTCGAACACTTGTGCGAATGTTTGTGTCGCACGTTCCTGATGGAGCAACACCAACAGGGCATTGTTACAAGCATCACACCCTCCTATGTCACAATCTAATACTTTGCTCTTGGACAGACGGTGAAAGGGCACAACACTGCTCCCAGTCTCAGGACTCTGTCTATCGGCTTGGCCTGCTTTGCCCTTTCTCACCAATCAGCTGTGCCAAAATGGTGTACACACCAAATCGCAAAAAGTTCAAGGTAAAGTACATGTATGTCAGCATATACAACCCTGAGATTCATTTTCTACTCAATAATTCCAATAACCATGATAAAATCAATGAAAGACCACACCAAATCATGCGGACAAGCAGAGTGCAAAAGACAACAACAGTGCAAATACAAAAAAAAAATAAGCAATAAATATTGAGAACATGAGATGAAGAGTCCTTTAAAGTGAGTCCACAGGTTGTGGGAACATTTCAGTGATGGGACAAGTGAAGTTGAGTTAAGTTATCCCCTCTGGTTCAGGAGCCTGATGGTTGAGGGTAATAACTGTTCCTGAGCTTGGTGGTGTGGGTCCTGAGGCTCCTGTACCTTCTTCCTGATAGAAGCAGTGAGAAAAGATCATTGCCTGGGTGGTGGGGATCTCTGAAGATGGATGCTGCTTTCATGCGACAATGCTCTGTGTAGATGTGCTCATTGTTGGGGAGGGCTTGATCCATGATGGGCTAGGCCATATCCAATACTTTTTGTAGGATTTTCCATTCAAGGGCAAAGATTTCCTCCTCAGTGCAGTTACACATAACAGCATGAGTTACAACAGAATTAAAGGAGCTGCAGGGACGAATCAGAGATGGGCAGCACGCTTTGTGAAAGGCAGATCCTGTCAGACCAACCTGACTGATTTCTTTTGAGAAGGTAACAAAATGCATCGACGACGGCAATGCAGTCGATGTCATTTTTCTTCTCCGAGAGTTGCTACCTTGTCGTGACGGAGAGGCTTGTGAGCTTCTGACATCCCGAGACATCCCTCCCATGCACCTTGGGGATCTCGGCTGGAGGGTGCTGCATAAAGCGGTGCCCTGCAATAAGTTCTTTAGTTTGTACACGGATCTCCCATCCGCGTGTCACTTCTGCGGGCTGGAGGAGACCGTGTTCCATATGTACGTGGAGTGTGTGAGGCTGCAGCCCCTTTTCGCGTATTTGCGTGGGCTGCTTCTCGCCTTCTGGTTGCATTTCAGTCCCACCCTATTCATATATGGTCATCCAGTAAGGAGGGGGGCACAGAGGGATGAGGATGTCCTTGTCAACTTGCTCCTGGGACTGGCGAAAATTGCCATCCGTGGCTCCTGGAAAAGGGTGGCAGGAGGTTCTCCCCGGGCGGACTGCCTGGCAATGTTTAGGGGGTATGTTCGTGCCCGAGTGAATATTGAAAAGGAATACGCGCAGTCCACGGCGACCGTCGAGATGTTCCGGGACCGTTGGGCTCTGCGGGGTGTAAATGCCATCATTGATGAGGATGCCAATATATTGGTTTAACATGTATTGTCTGTTTGTAGTATAGTAAATGTGTTAGTCACTGGGTTTGTAAATATTGTACAGCACCTACATTTGTAATAAAGAATTTTGTAGTTAAAAAAAAGGAGTTCAGCCATGGTAGGAAGGTCACAGGGGAGTTCAGCCATGGTGGGAAGGTCATGGGGAGTTCAGACATGGTGTGAAGGTCACAATTGAATTCAGCCATGGTGGGAAGGTCACAGGGGAGTTCAGCCATGGTGGGAAGGTCACAGGGGAGTTCAGCAATGGTGGGAAGGTCACGGGGGAGGTTCCAGGTAAAAAGCAATCCAAACAAGACAATGGCAGCCAGAATGGAGGAAGATTGCAGCAGTGAGTGCAGAATAGAGCATGACCCCATGCTGCTGGACCCTGACCCCAACCTGTCAGGTACCGTGCATTAGCCTGGTCACAACAAACAAAGTCACGTACAGGCGTTCCCCATTAAGAGAAAACTCCTTTGCAGAACATCATACTGGATAGGGAGAGAATACAGTACTGTGAAAATGTCATCGGCATTAGGGTGCCCAAGACTTTCACACAGTCCTGTATTTGTCGACATGGAGCGGAGAGCGAGTTTGTAAATCTGACGGGAGCAAAGGATGTTGGGAATGGTGAGGGTGGGGCACCGTGGGAGGGGTGTGGGACAGGAGGCAGAGAAGGAGTGTCAGGGGTGGGTACAGACACACCCAGCCTTGAGGCACCAGGCAAGGTCATTTGATTCCAAACAATTGGTTTATTGATCACTCTCTAACATGCTGGTAGAGAGAGTTTTATTTGGGTTTTTAGCGCTGGAAATAGTTACATCCCAACACGTGGGACAGAAGCAAGGTCGCATTGTGTATTCCAGGGACCAGCTGTTTGCGCTTATGCCGGCTGGTTTAGCGAGCAGAGCGGCGGACACCCCGGCTGAAATCTGGAGGAAAACAGACAGAGGATGCAGAGGGGGATCACAAAGGTGAGGAAAGAGGACCGGGTCAAGACAACAGAGACTTATGGAGAAGAGGAGTTCGGTGGGTAATAAAATGGACGAGTTCACGGCGCTAGCCAGGCGTCAGAGAACATTTCGGGAGTGCAGTGTAATGTGTTTTACTGAAACAGGGCTGCACGAGGACATTCCCGATCAAAACTTCTCCATGGACGGCTTCCAGACCGTTTGGGCTGACCGGAAGTGCACTGAGAGCGGTAAGCGTAAAGGAGTTGGGTGCTTGCTGTTCTGGTTAACAACAGATGGTGCAATCCGGGTCATATTACGATCGAGGAACGTGTTTGCAGCCCGGATATTGAACTTTTTGCTGTTGGACTTCGGCCACACTCCACCGAGATACAACACTGGGCAGCACGGGAGGTTATTCCTGCCTGTGGCCATCGAACTTGCAGCTCCTCCTGTGGAGGGTCAGACACCCTGAGCCAATAGATTGGTCCTGGACTTATTTTCCACCTGGCATAGTTTGCATTTTGTTGTTTGATTGTTTGTGGTTTTTGTATTGCTATGTTTACACTCTATTCTTGGTTGGTGCGGCTGTAACGAAACCCAATTTCCCTCCGGATTAATAAAGTATATCTATCTATCTACCATTACAGAATGTCACTCTGGTGCTTCCCGCTCCCTCCCCTCTCCCTTCCCCTTTTCCCAACTATGATCCCCTCTCCCTGTCCCCTTCCCACTCTCAGTCCTCAACAGAGACCCAGATCAGAATCAGGTTTATCTTCACTCACATTTGTCATGAAATTTGTTGTTTTTTCTGCAGCAGCAGTACAGTGCAATACATAAAATTACTACAGTATCGTGCTAAATCCTAGCTATATATATGTGCCGAAGACTTTTGCACAGTACTGCAATAACCTCGTTTTGCGAGCAGGCCTGATTTGGGAGAATTACGGCAGACACTTGAACATTCACGTTAATGGTCACACTTTCTGATTTCCTCCTTGGCACGTTGTCTATTTTATTTACTGCCCTGGAAAATACCTCAGGGCATTTTTCCATTAAAGGTAAAATATAAATGCAAATTGCTTTTGTTGTTGAATCTCAGTGAAGTGGAAAGAAATACTAATTCCCACACAAATACTGCTTCAGCATTTATAAATCTGAATGAGATTACACTCACTCCCCACATTGTGCTCTTGCACAGTTGCCGTTCACTGAAGCAGCTCTTCGTTAACACGGAGGAAATCACAGTGAAGCAGTGATGATCTGTTGATGAGATTCAATGGGCACACGTAAGAGGCAAATGTTGCACGGCTACAGGGAAATGCACTCAGTGGCCACTTCGTTAGGTCCCTCCTGTATCTAATAAAGTGGCCACGGAGAGTACGTTCGTGGTCTTCTGCTGCTGTAGCCCATCCACTTCAAGGTTCGATGCGTTGTGTGTTCAGAAATGCTCTTCTGCACAACACTGTTGTAACGTGGTTAATTTGAGTTGCTGTCACCTTCCTGTTGCTTGACCATCCAGTAGCACTCACATCTATGGTGATGAAATGCGTTGAGAGGTTGGTCACGGCTAGACTGAACTCCCGCCTCGGCAAGGACCTGGACCCACTGCAATATGTCTATGCCACAATAGGTCTACAGAAGACGCAATCTCAATGGCTCTTCACACGATCATTCCCCCAATATTATTGACAAACTACAGAACCTGGGCCCCTGTACTTGCCTCTCCGATTGGATCCTCGACTTCCTGACCAGAAGACCATAATCTGTGTGGATTGGTGATAACATCTCCTTGCTGACGATCAACACTGGTGGCACCTCAGGGGTGCGTGCTCAGCTCTACTCTCTCTACACTCATGACTGTGTGGCTAGGCACAGCTATAAATTTGCTGATGTTTGTTGGTAGAATCTCAGATGGAGATGAGAGGGCGTACATGGAGTGAGATATATCAGCTGGTTGAGTGGAGTTGCAGCAATAACCTTGCACTCAGCGTCAGTAAGACCGAAGAGCTGATCGTGGACTTCAGGAAGGTTAAGACAAAGGAACACAAACCAATCCTCATACAGGGATCAGAAGTGGAGTGAGTGAGCAATTTCAAGTTCCTGGGTGTCAAGATCTCTGAGGATCTAACCTGGTCCCAAATATCGATGCAGCCTTAAAGAAGACAAGACAGTGGCTATATTTCATCAGGAGTTTGGAGAGATTTGGTTTTTCATCTAAAACACATGAAAACTTCTATAGATGTTCCATGGACAGCATTCTGACAGGCTGCATCACTGTCTGGTATAGGGGACTACTGCACAGGACCGAAAGAAGCTGCAGAAAGTAGTAAAATTAGTCAGCTCCATCTTGGGTATTAGCCTCCACAGTATCCAAGACATCTTCAAGGAGCAGCATCTATTATAAGGACTCTCATCACCCAGGACATGCCCTCTTCTCACTGGGAGGAGGTACAGGAGCCTGAAGACATACACTCAGCGATTCAGGAACAGCTTCTTCCCCTTCAACATATGATTTCTAAATGGACATTGAACCCATGAACACTATTGCACACTTTTTAATACTATTTCTGTTTTTGCACTATTTTTAATCAAACTATTTAATATACTTATATATACTTACTGCAATTGATTTACTTTTTTTTCATTCTATATAATCTTGTATTGCATTGAACTGCTGCTGCTAAGTTAACAAACTTCACGACACATGCTGGTGAATGATCCTGATTCTGATTCTGTCAGCTTGAACCAGTCTGGCCGTTCTCTTCTGACCTCTCATTAACCCACAGAACTGCCGCTCACTGGTTGCTTTTTGTTTTTCACATCAGACTCTGTAAACTCTAGAGACTGTTGTGTGTGAAAATCCCAGGAGATCAGCAGCTTCTGAGATACTCAAATCACCTTGTCTAGCACCAACAATCATTCCATGGTCAAAGTCATTTCTTCCCCTTTCTGATGTTTGGTCTGAGCAACGACTGAACCTCGTGACCATGCAGACATGCTTTTATGCACTGAGTTGCTCTCACGTGACTGGCTGATGAGAAATTGACAAGTAGGTGTACAGGTTTACCAAATTGAGCGGCCCCTGAGGATATAAATCCCATGATCTCATACAATTTACTCACTGCTTCTTCAACATGCTTAGCCTCCTTTGAGGACACTTACACCAGGAGTTCGGAATTAAGCCTTGAATAATTTCACTTTGCAGAAAATGAACAAAGATGGAGAAGAAAGGCAGTGAATGATAATCAAGGATTTTGACAGCTTGGGGAATAAAGGCTACTTATTTTGACCAGTATTAGTATTGTTTTAAAGCCTGAGGCACACACACACAACCATTTCAGATATATATATATATATATATAAAGAGAGAGAGAGAAAGAGAGAGAGAGAGAGAGAGAGAGAAAGAGAGAGAGAGGGGGGAGAGAGGGGGAGAGAGAGAGAGAGGAGAGAGAGGGAGAGAGAGAATGAATAAATGCACTTGCGCACACCAGGGTGCCTATGACTTGCACCGTGCTGTATTTGTCAAAGTGAAGCGGACAGCGAGTTTGTAAATCTGGCGAGATGAAAGGATGTTGTGAATCGTGAGGGTGGTGCGCCGAGGGAGGGGTGTGGGACGGGTGGCAGAGAAGTGCCAGGGGTGGGGTAGCATCAGTGCAGACACACCCAGCCCTGAGACACCAGGGAAGGCCATTTGATTCCAAACGACTGGTTTATTGATCATTTCAGAATGTCTCTCTGGTGCTTCCTGCTCCCTCCCCTCTCCCTGCCCCCTTCCCACTCTCAGTCCACAATAGAGACCCAGATCAGAATCAGGTTTATCATCACTCACACATCATGAAATTTGTTTTTTTTGCGACTGCAGTACAGTGCAATACATAAAATTACTACAGTACTGTGCAAAAGTCTTAGGCACCCTGGCTCTATATATGTGCCTGAGACTTTTGCACAGTCCTGTCTATGCACAATGGTAGGGATTATTGCAGAGTTATGAAATTAGACGAATCAGATATTAATTCAAACAAAATCCAGTCTTCAGCATTTAATGTAAATTGCAAGCATTAAATTGAGTTGAGAAGCACATCTTGGCCAAGAAATGATGCTGTCAATGGAGCAGAGGCCAGCCCACAGCACAGGACTGGCAGTGATAATTGGTCTGTATTAAACCAGGCAACGTGAGCTGAGTTAGCTACGTCATTGAAACTTAGCATCTCACACATGATCACAGGTAGAGTTGCAATCAATAGTTGGCATACTTGAGTACTCAGTCAGCCCTAACAACATTAATTTGGGAGTCTGGGATCTCTGTCCCCAGAGGCTGTTAAACCACCTGTGTGAATTGCTTTGTCCCAGCAATGGTGGTTGAACAATCAGAGGTGTCTCCCACTGTAAATATGTAACTCAAAGGAAGCATTCTCAACCCCAAATATTGGAGTGAACCATGCAATTGTAACTATTGGAATTGTATTGAATCACTTAATGTTGATAATGTTACTGTGTACTGCATCACGAGTTTGTGAACCGACTGAGACTCTCTCCAGAATGAAGCCTGCTTGTCATGATGAACAAAGACTTCCATATCAGCAGCTTCGGTACAACTCCAGTGACGTACAGGACCGTGCAAAAGTCACAGGAACAGATATATGACTAGGGTGTTTGCACAGTATTGCAGTTGTTTTATGTATTGCCACAAAAGAAACATTTCATGACATGTGTGAGTGATGATAACCCTGATTCTGATCTGGGTCTCTATTGTGGACTGAGAGTGGGAAGGGGGCAGGGAGAGGGGAATCATGGTTGGGAAAAGGGAAAGGGAGAGGGGAGGGAGCAGGAAGCACCAGAGAGACATTCTGTGATGATCAATAAACCAATTGTTTGGAATCAAATGACCTTGCCTGGTGTCTCAGGGCTGGGTGTGTCTGTACCCACCCCTGACACTCCTTCTCTGCCACCTGTCCCACACCCCTCCCACGGTGCCCCACCCTCACCACTCCCAACATCGTTTGCTCCCACCACTCGCCGCTCCACATAGACGATTACAGTACTGTGCACCCTAGCTATATATATGTGCCTAAGACTTTTGCACAGTACTATAGATCACAGTCATGACACACGGTACAAGATTTTGTACCATGATTTTGCTTCAAAATCTAGGGAATGAACATCAATGTTTACCCACTTGCCCTTGGCATTCTGTACGTTGACTGTGATGAAGCCCCCACCAACATTACTGAGCAGAAAGTCACCTGGACCAACCACATAATCACCACTGTCACGAGAACAGGTGGGAAGCTAGGCACCGCACGTCCAGACGTCTTGACACCCCTCCGCAAACCCTTTACAAGGCACAATTCAGGAGGTGTGATGGAATACTCTCCAAATGCCTGAGTGGCAGCAGCTCCAGCTGACCTCCACAAGCCCAGCACCATCCAGGACCACACAGCACCATCCATCACTTGCTCCATCACCGGCCAACTGCAAAATGTACAGCAGTTACTCGTCTGCACCACCCTGACAGCTCCTCCCAAACCTGCAAAACCCTCAGCTGGTAAGGATAAGGGCAGCCGGAGATCACCAATTCCCCAGGCTCCCCTGCAAGGCACACTCATCCTGGTTTGGGAACATCAGCCCGTGGGTAAATCCAGGAATGAACTCCTTTCGGCACTATGGGAGAGCCTTCACCAGCAGTGCAAGAAGCAGGCTCAACCCCATCTTCTTGAGGAATAATTAGGAATGGGTGGTTAATCTTCACCCTGCCCAGATCCCAAATAATAGAAAATCATATCCCTATGGATATCAGACCGTTCCTTGAATCTCTGATCTGCTAAGTTTTGCCCAACTTCAGACTCTTGAGAAACACACTTTGCTTCGAGCTCTAATCCAGAAGCAGAGGAAAAGATTTCTGGATCTGCTCAAAGCTTCGGTGAAGAATTGCATCATCTCAGAGGAATCTCTGGCCCACAATTGCTCATCGTGGAGAAAGAGCGTTGGGGTTGGGACTTAGAGCCTTGAGTCCCTGCACTGGGAGCTCACAGAGACTTTCCAGAGGGAAGGTACCAGCTCGCAAAGCACTCACCCACCTCCCCCTTCATCCAGTCAGTCCGTGTTCCACACATCCATCGCAGTCCCTATGAGCTCAGACTGGAAATGACTCACCCTCATTTCCAGCGGAAAATGAGACTGTGACCACTTTCTCCGACACAGACAGCTTCAATTTTACGTGAGGTTATCAGTTTGAATGGACAGGGCAGGCTGGATAACCCCTCTTCCGTTGAGAGTGGCGGGGAGCGTAAGGTCACCATTGCCCTCGTCACATGTTGGGTATGTCTCCTTTCAAGGTCGGTTATTTTATTTTTTGGCATGTGCCTGCGTGCGTCTGTGTGTGTATGTGTCTGCGTGTCCGTGCGTGCGTCCGTGATGATGTCTTTTCATGGCTTTTACAAGGTGCGGGGCGAGAGAGGGTGAGAGAGAGACTGACTGTGTGGCACGTCACTCCTCACACAGACATTTTTGCAGTATTTTCCCTTTATGTTACGAGGTCGAGTTGCGATCTTGACACTCAACCCGGCACGGATGGAAAGCGTACTCGGGAGCGGACCCGACTGGTTTCAAACCCGGGAACCTCCGCTCCCGGGTCCAGTGCTGATGTCGTTGCGCCACCGGCCGGCCCTCATGCTCAGTTAAACTCTGCTCCTGAAAGCGTTGAGGATGCGCAAGCGTCCCTCT
Source organism: Mobula birostris (assembly GCF_030028105.1). NCBI lineage: Eukaryota > Metazoa > Chordata > Chondrichthyes > Myliobatiformes > Myliobatidae > Mobula > Mobula birostris. Next base: position 40,727,184 of record NC_092397.1, read on the forward strand.
TACCTCGATACGACCGGTGTCAGGTTGGAATCCTCGTGCTGGGTCCTCGGTGGTCACTCTGCACTGAATGGCACAGCCGTTGATTCGAATGCTTTCCTGCTTCAGACCCAGGTCCGGTAAGCTCCTGCCTTCAGTGATATGCACTTGGGCGTGGACAAGGTCAACGCTAATGGGGAAAACAAGAGCAGAAATCAGCCTGCCAGCCCTTGCTACAACACAAGCAAACATGCCCGGCTTTAGACATGGCCGAGTGAACAGTTAACCTACTAAACAATCAATCTAACCCGTGTAGTCCATTTCTCTTTCATCTATAGCTCCCAAAGGAAATTACACTGTCACAGCAGCATCACAGATTTACAAGTATACAAATATTAGAAGAGAAGTAAGAAAGAGTAAAAAATGTTACCACAAACAGTCTAACAGGAGAGGGTCATCACTTCCGGGCTATAGGTTGACTCCATAATGGCCAAGGGCAAGAATGACCTCATATTACATTCTTTGAAGCAGTGCAGTTGTCTTGGCCTATTATTAAAAGTGCTTCTCTGTTCAGACAAGGTGGCATGCAGAGGGTGAGAAACATCGTCCAGAATTACCAGGATTTTCCATAGGGTCCTTTCATCTACCACAGCCCCCAGTGTGTCCAGTTTGACTCCTATATCAGAGCCAGACTCTCTAATCTGTTCATTAAGCCTGTTATCACCCGTGTTGATGCCATTGCCCCAGAACACCACTACAACGAAGATTGTGCTGGCGACAACAGACTGATAGAACATGTGAACGAGAGGCCTCCATACTCCAGTGGACCTCAGGAGGTGGAGGCGACTCTGATCCTTCTTGTACACAGCCTCGGCGTTGGCACTCCAATCAAGACCACCATCCAGGTGACCCCAGGTACTTGTAGGTCCTCACCACCAATAGTACAGGGTGCGGTGTAGGCTCAGTCTTCCTAAATCTATCACCATCTCCTTTGTCTTAGTGACGTTGAGCTGCAGATGATTCAGCTTGCACCATTTAACAAAGTCCTCCACCAGGGCCCTGTATTCATCCTCCCGTCCTCCCTTTATACACCCAACTATTGCTGAGTGATGAGGGAATTTCTGCAGATGACATGAGTCAGTGTCATGTAAAGTCACCTAAAGTCCGATATATACAGAGTAAACAGGAAGGGAGCCAATACAGTCCCCTGTGGGGCCCCAGTGCTGATACACAGCTTTGAAACCTGGTCTGCCTGTCAGATAGTCAATTATCCAGGATACAATGGAAGTGACAAACTGTATTGAACGGAGTTTTTCCCTCAGCAAGGAAGAATGTGCCTATCTCAGAGATTCTTAAATATCCCCAGTATCCCCCCGCCTCACCCCCGACTGCGCATTCCACACATCCACCAATCTCCGAGTAAACAAACCTCACCTCTGACATCCTCCCTATACTTTCCTACAACTAACCTCAAATTACAACCCCCTCCATATTACCCATTTGGGCCCAGGGAAAATAGGGAAAACGTCTTCGGCTCCCATTCTATCCAGGCCTCGTATTGTCTTGTACACCTCGATCAATTCACCTCTCCTTCCTTTTCACTCCAAACTGAACAGCGGTGCTTGCTCAACCATTCCTCACCGGACACCCTCTCTGATCCCGGCAGCATCCTGGTAAATCACCCTCCCTAATCCAGGCAGCATCCTGGTAAAACACCCTCTCTAATCCAGGCAACATCCTGGTAAATCTCCTCTGCACCGTCTCTAATCCAGGCAGCATCCTGGTAAATCTCCTCTGCACCCTCTCTAATCCAGGCAGCATCCTGGTGAATCTCCTTTGCACCCTCTCTAATCCAGGCAGCATCCTGGTAAATCTCCTTTGCACCCTCTCTCATCCAGACAGCATCCTGGTAAATCTCCTCTGAACCCTCTCTAATCCAGGCAGCATCCTGGTAAATCTCCTCTGCACCCTCTCTAATCCAGACAGCATCCTGGTAAATCTCCTCTGCACCCTCTCTAATCCAGGCAGCATCCTGGTGAATCTCCTCTGCACCCTCTCTAATCCAGGCAGCATCCTGGTAAATCTCCTCTGAACCCTCTCTAATCCAGGAAGCATCCTGGTGAATCTCCTCTGCACCCTCTCTAATCCAGGCAGCATCCTGGTAAATCTCCTCTGAACCCTCTCTAATCCAGGAAGCATCCTGGTGAATCTCCTCTGCACCCTCTCTGATCCAGACACCATCCTGGCGAATCTCCTCTGCACCCTCTCTGATCCAGGCAGCGTCCTGGTAAATCTCCTCTGCACCCTCTCTAATCCAGTCAGCATCCTGGTAAACCTCCTCAGCACCCTCTCTAATCCAGACAGCATCCTGGTGAATCTCCTCTGCACCCTCTCTAATCCAGGCAGCATCCTGGTGAATCTCCTCTGCACCCTCTCTAATCCAGGCAGCATCCTGGTAAATCTCCTCTGCACCCTCGCTAATCCAGGCAGCATCCTGGTAAATCTCTCTGCACCCTCTCTAATCCAGGCAGCATCCTGGTGAATCTCCTCTGCACCCTCTCTAATCCAGGCAGCATCCTGGTAAATCTCCTCTGCACCCTCTCTAATCCAGGCAGCATCCTGGTAAATCTCCTCTGCACCCTCTCTAATCCAGGCAGCATCCTGGTAAATCTCCTCTGCACCCTCTCTAATCCAGGCAGCATCCTGGTGAATCTCCTCTGCACCCTCTCTAATTCAGGCAGCATCCTGGTAAATCTCCTCTGAACCCTCTCTAATCCAGGAAGCATCCTGGTGAATCTCCTCTGCACCCTCTCTAATCCAGGCAGCATCCTGGTAAATCTCCTCTGAACCCTCTCTAATCCAGGAAGCATCCTGGTGAATCTCCTCTGCACCCTCTCTGATCCAGACACCATCCTGGCGAATCTCCTCTGCACCCTCTCTGATCCAGGCAGCGTCCTGGTAAATCTCCTCTGCACCCTCTCTAATCCAGTCAGCATCCTGGTAAATCTCCTCAGCACCCTCTCTAATCCAGACAGCATCCTGGTGAATCTCCTCTGCACCCTCTCTAATCCAGGCAGCATCCTGGTGAATCTCCTCTGCACCCTCTCTAATCCAGGCAGCATCCCGGTAAATCTCCTCTGCACCCTCGCTAATCCAGGCAGCATCCTGGTAAATCTCTCTGCACCCTCTATAATCCAGGCAGCATCCTGGTGAATCTCCTCTGCACCCTCTCTAATCCAGGCAGCATCCTGGTAAATCTCCTCTGCACCCTCTCTAATCCAGGCAGCATCCTGGTAAATCTCCTCTGCACCCTCTCTAATCCAGGCAGCATCCTGGTAAATCTCTCTGCACCATAACTAATCCTGAAACACCAGGCAAGGTCATTTGATTCCAAATGATTGGTTTATTGATCATTACAGACTGTCTCTCTGGTGCTTCCTGCTCCCTCCCCTCTCCCTTCCCCTTTTCCCAACCATGATTCCCCTCTCCCTGCCCCCTTCCCACTCTCAGTCCACAAGAGGGACCCAGATCAGAATCAGGTTTATCATCACTCACACGTGTCAGGAAATGTCCAGCAGCAGTACAGTGCAATACATAAAATTAATACCGTACTGTGCAAAACTGCACACCAGAAGAGGTTCTGTTTTATCCACAACTCCACCAACCTTTCTGCCACCTGCAAACTTACTAAGCCACCCTTCCACTTCATCATCCAAGACATTTATAAAATTCACAGTCACAAAAATGACAAAGAACAATTGACAAGTGATATTGAACTTCAATAACAAAACATTCTTTCCCCCATTAACTGCTATGTTTTCATAAAGGTAGATACAGCCCAGTTCATCACAGGCAAGGACATCCATACCATTGTCCAGGAGCACGGCCACAAGAAAGCAGCATCTGATTGCTATTTATCCACTGATACACCATGGAGTCTGCCCTTCGGCCCCTTTCAGCCCTGCTGCCCCAGCAACCCCTGACAAACCCAATTAACACTAACCTAATCATAGGACAATTTACAATGACCAATTAACCTACCCTGACAGAGGTCTTTGGTTTAGAGTGTGAGATGAAACCAGAGCACGTGGAGAAACCCATGCATTCCACAGGGAGGATGTACACAGACACCTCAGAGAACGGCACTGGAACTGAACTCCAAAAGGTCCCCAGCTGTCAGAGCGTCACACCAACTGCTTCACTACAGTGGCAATATCAAAGACCCCCACCACACAGGCTATGCTCTCTTCTCACGAATACAATCGGGCTGGAGGGACTCAGGTCCCACACAACCATGTTCAGGAACAGTTATTACCCCTCAACCATCAGGCTCCTGAACCAGTGATGATAACCTCAACTCTGAACTGATTCCATTGGGAAGGAGGTACAGGAGCCTCAGGACCCACACCACCAGGTTCAGGAACAGTTATTACCCCTCAACCATCAGGCTCCTGAACCAGAGGGGATAACCTCATCTCTGAACTGATTCCATCAGGAAGCAGGTACAGGAGCCTCAGGTCTCACACCACCAGGTTCAGGAACAGTTATTACCCCTCAACCATCAGGCTCCTGAACCAGAGGGGATAACCTCAACTCTGAACTGATTCCATCAGGAAGGAGGTACAGGAGCCTCAGGTCCCACACCACCAGGTTCAGGAACAGTTATTACCCTCAACCATCAGGCTCCTGAACCAGTGAGGATAACCTCAACTCTGAACTGATTCCATCAGGAAGGAGGTACAGGAGCCTCAGGTCCCACACCACCAGGTTCAGGAACAGTTATTACCCCTCAACCATCAGGCTCCTGAACCAGTGAGGATAACCTCAACTCTGAACTGATTCCATCGGGAAGGAGGTACAGGAGCCTCAGGTCCCACACTACCTGGTTCAGGAACAGTTATTACCCCTCAACCATCAGGCTCCTGAACCAGTGAGGATAACCTCACTCAAACCAACACTGAGCTGATTCCACAACTAATGCACTGGCAACTCCTGCGATGCTGCTGCTACCAAACTGTATCGGTCCCTGCCAGTCCTTTGGGTTCATCAGTTGCATGGAGAGGGGGAGCTTGCAACGTGGGCAATAGCTTGCTCTCCATACCGGACAGCTCAGGCTTGTATATCTAGACAACTAGGCCATAATATACATGGTCAACTCTGACCGATGGAGGCCTCAGACTCAGGTACCCCTGCACACCTGCTTGCTAATGCAAATATCTAATCAGCCAATCATGTAGCAGCATAAAAGCATGCAAAGACGGTCAAGAGGTTCAGTTGTTGTTCAGACCGAACATCAGAATGGGGGAAAAATGTGATCTAAGTGACTTTGACTGTGGAATGATTGTTGGTGCCAGACAGGGTGGTTTGAGTATCTCAGAAACCTCTGATCTCCTGGGATTTTCACACACAACAGTCTCTAGAGTTCACAGAAAATGGTGTGAAAAACAAAACAACATACAGAGAGCAGCAGTTCTGTAGGTAAAAACACCTTGTTAATGAGTGAGGTCAGAGAATAATGGCCAGACTGGTTCAAGCTGACAGTAACTCGAATAACCATACGTTACAACAGTGGTGTGCAGAAGAGCATCTTTGAAAACATAACACGTTGAACCCTGAAGTGGAAGACCATGAATGCACACGCAGTGGACACCTTATTCGGTACAGGAGGCAATGAATAACGTGGCCAGCAAGTGTGGGCGTATAGTGATAACACATTTACTTTGAACTTTTATTTCAGGGTGTGAAATCAAGGAGGAATAAAATGATTGAGAAGATGCAACAGGCCCCATGGCCCACAGTGTTTCACCAAACTAATTAAACGAGTAATTAAATGCCAAACTGAAGTGATTAGATTTGGTTTCAGTTTTCTCATAAGTAGGCAATCAGCTAACCTCTAGCTTTGCAGTGCAGTTAAACTTATTTCCTGTCACTAAATTTGTTGCTCTTGTGCCAATTTAATTCCGTTTTGAAAGCCCAAGATGAATAGAGACATAATCTGCTTTGCATAGATCCTGGAATTTGTCTGTAGCCCTGCAGATTTCCTCCCGATTTATTCAATTCTTTTCAAATGTCTCTCTGAATCGACATCTACCTCTCTTTCAAAGAGCAAACTCCATATCGCGATTAAGCAAGTCAGAAAAGGGTGTCACGGGGACATTGCATTCAGCACAACAGTACAACAGATCGGGACGTGGGAGTTCGGAGTTCAATTTTGTCTCCATCTGCAAGGAGTTTCTACGTTCTCCCCGGGTGCGTCGGATTGGTCCCAAAGTCCAAAGGCCAAACGGTCAGTGGGGGAACTGGTCATTACAGGTTACCCTGTCATTCGGCTAGGGTTGCTGGGCCTGTTCTGCGCCGTATTTGTAAATAAAAAATAATGAAAATTCAATAAATAAAATAAATTCCCATCCCCCTATGCTTTTGGCACACTGAAAGAAAAAACAGTAAACAAAATAGTCCCTGTATAAAAACTGCACTAACATTTCAGAAAGTATCAAGCAATTAAAAAACAGATTCATTCCAGTTAAACGATAAAACACAATTATTTAAATCCATCATAAACAATGAGCAGAGAGAAAATTGACAACGATGTTGCTGGGACTTGAGGACTTCGATAATATGGAAAGGTTGAATTGGCTTGGATGTTATTCCCTGGAGCCGAGGAGAATCATTTATTTACGGAGATACTGCGAGCACGTTGGCCTGTGCCGTCCAGCAATCCCCCCATTTAATCCGCAATTAAGAACGGGACAATTAACCGGCCCACTGTATATTTTTGGACTTTAGGAGGAAATTGGAGCACCTGGATGAAACGCATGTCATCATGGGGAGAACGTACAAACAACTTTCAGACAGCGATGGGATCGAACCCAGGTCACTGGGACTGTAAAACGTTGTGTTAACCACTACACAACCGTGCGATGGGAATCGAACCCGGGTCGCTGGTACTGTAAAACGTTGTGTTAACCACTACACTACCGTGCGATGGGAATCGAACCGGGGTCACTGGGACTGTAAAACGTTGTGTTAACCACTACACTACCGTGCGATGGGAATCGAACCCGGGTCACTGGTACTGTAAAACGTTGTGCTAACCACTACACTACCGTGATGGGAATCAAACCGGGGTCACTGGGACTGTGAAACGTTGTGTTAACCACTACACTACCGTGCGATGGGAATCGAACCTGGGTCACTGGTACTGTAAAACGTTGTGCTAACCACTACACTACCATGTGATGGGAATCGAACCCGGGTCGCTGGTACTGTAAAACGTTGTGTTAACCACTACACTACCGTGCGATGGGAATCGAACCCGGGTCGCTGGGACTGTAAAACGTTGTGTTAACCGCTACACTACCGTGCGATGGGAATCGAACCCGGGTCGTACTGTAAAATGTTGTTCTAACCACTACACTACAGTGCAATGGGAATCGAACCCGGGTCACTGGTACTATAAAACGTTGTGCTAACCACTAGGAAGTATACAAAATTATGAGGGGTATAAAGAGGGTTAATGCAAGCAGGCTTTTTCCACCAAGGTCGGGTCAGACTAGAACTAGAGGTCATGGGTTGAGGGTGGAAGGTGAAATATTTATGGGGAAGATTACAGGGAACATCATCACTCAGAGGGAGTTAAGAGTGTAGAACGAGCTGCCAGTGGAAGTGGTGAATACCGGTTCGATTGCAACGTGAAAGGGAATAAATACAGTATTGTGCAAGAGTCTGAGGCACAGATATATATCACTCGGGTGCCTGAGACTTTTACACAGTACTGTATTTGTCAATGTGGAGCGGAGAGCCAGTTTGTAAATTTGACGGGAGCAAAGGATGTTGGGAATGGTGAGGGTGGGGCACCGTGGGAGGGGTGTGGGACAGGTGACAGAGAAGGAGTGTCAGGGGTGGGTACAGACACACCCAGCCCTGAGACACCAGGCAAGGTCATTTGATTCCAAACAATTGGTTTATTGATCATTACAGAATGTCTCTCTGGTGCTTCCCGCTCCCTCCCCTCTCCCTTCCCCTTTTCCCAACCATGATTCACCTCTCCCTGTCCCCTTCGCATTCTCAGTCCACAATAGAGACCCAGATCAGAATCACGTTTATCATCACTCACATATGTCATGAAATTTGTTTTTTTTTGTGTGGCAGCAGTACAATGCAATACATAAAATTACTACAGTACTGTGAAACAACTGTGTGTCTGAAATTTTTGCACAGAACTGTATATTTCCCTCCCTCCGTGGTTTTTGGGGCAAGAACTGGCATTCTGCAATGAGGGAGCATCTGCAGTGGCTTGTCTCCATCTTGCAAAGGGTCATCAGAGTGGCAGGAAATACCACTGCCAGCAGTGACCACAGTAGAGAAATTATCTGCCTTGCTAATCCATTTATTCGAGCTGAATGTTTCCTTGAAGATTAAATTTTGATTAAATGTGTGGGTAGATACTGTACATAATTATGCTGAAAGATAATATACATTGGAATAAGGATTATTTCTGTGTCACCACAAACAAATAGAATGACGTAAACTCAAAGTTCTGTTACATCTACTTCCTGACGAGTTTGCAAAGATTTGGCATGACATCTAAAACTTTGACAAACTTCTATAGATGTGTAGTGGAGAGTATATCGACTGGCTGCTTCACAGCCTGGTGTGGAAACACCAATGCCTCTGAGTGGAAAATCCTGCAAAAAGTAGTGGATATGGCCCAGACCATCATGGATCAAGCCCTCCCCACCATTGAGCATATCTACACGGAGCGCTGTCACAGGAAAGCAGCATCCATCATCAGACATAAAATGCTGGAGGAACTTAGCAGGGTAGGCAACATCTGTGGAAAAGAGTATAGTCAACATTTTGGGCCCAGACCCTTCATCAGGACTGGAGTAAAAAAAGATGAGGAGTCAGAGATAGATGGTGGGGGTGGGGGGGAGGGCAGGAAGAAACACAAGGTGATGGGTGAAACCAGGAGGGGGAGGGGTGAAGTAAAGAGCTGAGAACTTGTTAGGTGAAAGAGATACTGGGCTGGAGAAGGGGGAATCTGATAGGAGAGGACAGAAGGCCATGGAAAAAAGTAAAGGGAGACTAGCACCAGAGGGAGGTGATGGGCAGATAAGGAGATAAGGTGAGAGAGGGAAAAGGGGTTGGGGAATGGTGAAAGTGGGGAGGGGCACTCACATCGACAGTGATGAAATGCTTTGAGAAGTTGGTTATGACCAGACTGAACTCCTGCCTTAGCAAGGACCTGGACCCACTGCCATCTGCTTATCGCCACAGTAAGTCAATGACAGACGCAATCTCAATGGCTCTCCACACGGCTTTAGACCACCTGGACAACACAAACACCTCTGTCAGGATGCTGTTCATCGACTACAGCTCAGCATTTAATACCATCATTCTCACAATCCTGATTGAGAAGTTGCAGAACTTGGGTCTCTGTACCTCCCTCTGCAATTAGATCCTCATCTTCCTAACGGGAAGACCAGTCTATGCGGATTGGTGATAACATATCCTCCTCGCTGACGATCAACACTGGCGCACCTCAGGGGTGAGTGCTTAGACCACTGCTCAACTCTCTATATACACATGACTGTGTACCTAGGCATAGCTCAAATACCATCTATAAATTTGCTAACGATACATTGTTGGTAGAATCTCTCTCTGGTGGTGACAAGAGGGCGTACAGGAGTGAGATATGCCAACTGGTGGAGTGGTGCCGCAGCAACAACCTGGCACTCAACATCAGTAAGACAAAAGAGCTGATTGTGGACTTCAGGAAAGGTAAGACGAAGGAACACATACCAAACCTCATAGAGTGATCAGAGGTGGAGAGAGTGATCAGCTTCAAGTTCCTGGATGCCAAGATCTCTGAGGATCTAACCTGGTCCCAACATATCGATGCAGTTATAAAAAAGGCAAGACAGCAGCTATACTTTATTAGGAGTTTGAAGAGATTTGGCATGTCAACAAATCAACTCAAAAATCTCTGTAGTTGTACTGTGGAGAGCATTCTGACAGGCTGCATCACTGTCTGGTATGGAGGGGCTACTGCACAGGACCGAAAGAAGCTGCAGAAGGTTGTAAATCTAGTCAGCTCCATCTTGGGTATTAGCCTACAAAGTACCCAGGACATCTTTAGGGAGCTGTGTCTCAGAAAGGCAGCGTCCATTATACAGGACCTCCAGCACCCAGGGCATGTCCTTTTCTCACTGTTACCATCAGGTAGGAAATACAGAAGCCTGAAGGCACACACTCAGCGATTCAGGAACAGCTTCTTCCCCTCTGCCATCCGATTCCAAAATGGACATGAAAACTTTTTTTTAATATACAGTATTTCTGTTTTGCACGTTTTATAATCTATTCAACATACATAATTGGTTTTCTTGTTTATTATTATTATTATTATTATTATTTTTCTCTCCGCTAGATTATGTATTGCATTGAACTGCTGCTACTGTTAACAAATTTCACGTCACATGCCAGTGATAATAAACCTGATTCTGATTCTGATTCATGGTCAGAAGTTCAAGAAATCAATGTTCATGTCATCAGGTTGGAGGCTACCAAGACAGTGTTGCTGCTCCAACCTGAGCATGGCCTCTTGCAACAGTAGAGGAGGCCATGGACTGACAACCTCATGTGGCAATGAATTCCACAGATTCACTACCCTCTGGCTAAAGAAATTTCTCCTCATCTCCATTCTAAATTGCATCCCTCTATTCTAAGGCTGTGCCCTCTGGCTCTAGACTCCCCACCATAGGAAACATCCTCTCCACATCCACTCTATCTGTGTCCTCTGGTCCTAGACTCCCCCACTATAGGAAATAACCTCTCCACATCCACTCTATCCATGTCCTCTGGTCCTAGATCCTTCCACTGTAGGAAACATCCTCTTCACATCCACTCTGTCTGTGTTCCCTGGCCCTAGACTCCTCCATCGGAAGAAACGTCCTTAGCAATTTCTCTCTATCGTGGTCTTTCAACATTTGATAGGTTTCACTGAGTTCCCACCTCATTCCTCTGAATTCCAGTGAGTACAGGTCAGGAGCCATCAATCGGTGCTCATATTTCCAGAACCCTTTGCCTCCTGGAATCATTCTCGTGAACCTCCTCTGAACCCTCTCCCATGTCAGTGCATTCTTTCTGAGGTAAGAGGCCCAAAACTGCTCACATTACACCACGTGATGCCTTACCAATGCTTTATAAAGCCTCAACTTACTTTTATATTGTAGTCCTCTCGAAATGAATGCTAACATTGCATTTGCCTTCCTCACCACCGACTTAACCTGCGAGTTAACCTTGAGGTAATTCTGCACAAGGACTGCCAAGCCCCTTTGCACTTTGGGATTATTTGATTTGCTCTCCATTTCGAAAATAGTCAATCCTTTTATTTCTACTACCAAAGTGCACATCCATCCACTTCCTGACACTGTATTCCGTCTGCCATTTCTTTGCCCATTCTCCCATTCTTTCCAGGTCCTTCTGCAGCTTTCCTTCTTCCTGAACACGACCTGCCCCTCCACCTATCTTCATATCATTGGTAAACTTCATCATAAAGCCATCAATTCCACCATTCAAATCACTGACATACAATATAAAAAGCAGTCCCGACACATACCCCTGAGGAACACCACGGTCACCAGAGGCCAACCAGAAATGGCTCCCTTTATTCCCACTCATTGCCCCTTGCCAATCAGCCAATGCTCTGTACATGCTAGAATCTTTCCTGTCGTATCGTGGGCTCTTAACTTGCTCAGCAGCCTCATGTGCAGCAACTTGTTAAGGGCCTCCTGAAAATCCAAGTACACAGCATGCACTGACTCTCCTTTATCTATCCTGCTGGCTACTTGATTAACTGCCCCTCAGTGCAGGTAGAAGTCCAATACGATACTCTGTGAAGGAAGGACACCTCTGCATGACCTTGTTTGATGTGCGGAGTCTAATACACAAGCTTGACAGATCGGGGTCAGGGTCCAGTGACATGGAGCGCAAGAGGACTGGGGACTCTTCACTGCTGCAGAGTTCCCTCATCTTCACAGCTGTAGACTTCCCTCATATTCACTGCTGCAGTCTTCCTCCATCTTCACTGCTGCAGTCTTCCTCCATCTTCACTGCTACAGTCTTCCTCCATCTTCACTGCTGCAGACTTCCTCCATCTTCACTGCTGCAGTCTTCCTTCATCTTCATTGCTGCAGTCTTCCTCCATCTTCACTGCTGCAGTCTTCCTTTATCTTCACTGCTACAGTATTCCTCCACCTTCACTGCTGCAGTCTTCCCTCATCTTCACTGCTGCAGTCTTCCCCCATCTTCACTGCTGCAGTCTTCCTCCATCTTCACTGCTGCAGTCTTCCTTCATCTTCACTGCTACAGTCTTCCCCCATCTTCACTGCTGCAGTCTTCTTCCATCTTCACTGCTGCAGTCTTCCTTCATCTTCACTGCTACAGTCTTCCTCCATCTTCACTGCTGCAGTCTTCCTCCATCTTCACTGCTGCAGTATTCCCTCATCTTCACTGCTGCAGTCTTCCCCCATCTTCACTGCTGCAGTCTTCCTCCATCTTCACTGCTGCAGTCTTCCTTCATCTTCACTGCTACAGTCTTCCCCATCTTCACTGCTGCAGTCTTCCTTCATCTTCACTGCTACAGTCTTCCCCATCTTCACTGCTGCAGTCTTCCTCCATCTTCACTGCTGCAGTCTTCCTTCATCTTCACTGCTGCAGTCTTCCTCCATCTTCACTGCTGCAGTCTTCCTCCATCTTCACTGCTACAGTCTTCCTCCATCTTCACTGCTGCAGTCTTCCTCCATCTTCACTGCTGCAGTCTTCCTCCATCTTCACTGCTACAGTCTTCCTCCATCTTCACTGCTGCAGTCTTCCTCCATCTTCACTGCTGCAGTCTTCCTCCATCTTCACTGCTACAGTCTTCCTCCATCTTCACTGCTGCAGTCTTCCTCCATCTTCACTGCTGCAGTCTTCCTTCATCTTCACTGCTACAGTCTTCCCCATCTTCACTGCTGCAGTCTTCCTCCATCTTCACTGCTGCAGTCTTCCTCCATCTTCACTGCTGCAGTCTTCCTCCATCTTCACTGCTACAGTCTTCCTCCATCTTCACTGCTGCAGTCTTCCTCCATCTTCACTGCTACAGTCTTCCCCCATCTTCACTGCTGCAGTCTTCCTCCATCTTCACTGCTGCAGTCTTCCTCCATCTTCACTGCTGCAGTCTTCCTCCATCTTCACTGCTACAGTCTTCCTCCATCTTCACTGCTGCAGTCTTCCTTCATCTTCACTGCTACAGTCTTCCCCATCTTCACTGCTGCAGTCTTCCTCCATCTTCACTGCTGCAGTCTTCCTCCATCTTCACTGCTGCAGTCTTCCTCCATCTTCACTGCTACAGTCTTCCTCCATCTTCACTGCTGCAGTCTTCCTCCATCTTCACTGCTACAGTCTTCCCCCATCTTCACTGCTGCAGTCTTCCTCCATCTTCACTGCTGCAGTATTCCCTCATCTTCACTGCTGCAGTCTTCCTTCATCTTCACTGCTGATGCGTTGTGAGATCATCTTCTGCTAGCTCTTCCAGTAAGGTCTTGGTTGGTTCACTCTTTGTCTGGAAAATCACCCTTCACCTGCCTGCTGCGGGTGACCCTCCCAGGAGCTAAAATGCAGGACGCATGGCTCTTGGGAATCTCAGGAACTCAAAAGCCTCTCCATGACCACAGGGTGAGGATCCCAGTGTAAGGAGGTGGAGGTGGTGGGGTGTCAACCTACAGGAGAGAGTGAATGGGCTGCAAGAAAATGAGATCAGAACTGAGTCGATGGCTTGAATGGCTTTCTGCTTTGTCAGTAAACTCCTCCCTTCCTGTAATCCAGCTGTGAATTGTTCACCCACATCATTTTATCTTTCTTTTCACAGACTTGTACTCAGTGACAGGCCTCTGACAACCAAGTCCAGCTCCTGGCCTTCACGTGTGGCTTAGCTACTAAGCCTGGTGGAACCATTTCCACTGACAGGAGAAGGGGCAAAGGCGGGCTACTGGCGCCTTAAAACCAGTCGCTTCGGGCAGATGGGTCTCATCAGCTGTCATTGACAGCTCATCTAGGAGAAGAAAAACTCTGATCTCAAATCTCCGCTGCCTTGCGGCTATACCCACTCAATGGGAAGGCCTTGGGAATAAATTCCAAGGGAAAATGCGGAGCTGGAGCCTGTAAGGCAGTCCTACATTGAGTTCAACACTGACTGGTAACTCCTGGTGGCCAACATGTTGGTTTCTGCAGTTCCTTTGGATTCATAGGCTGCAGAGAGGCAGCTTGCTCTCCATATCGTACTGCTCTGGCTTGCTTATCATGTAGACAGCTAGGATGTAATATCCATAGTCAATCTCGACCAACGGAGGACCTCAATTCAACAACAATAATGCACAAGAAGACACTAAAATAGTCAGGGCTCCATAAGCTATTTACAGTTTCAAACTAAAATACGATTATTACCATCTACAATATCCTCAAGCCCCTGAAGGGACCACTGTTTCCTGGAAATCCCCTACTGTGTCCCTGGATCTCCAAGGGCTGCTTCTCCAAGGGCTCCCAGCACAGATATGGCCCAGCAGGCAGAGCTCTTGACTGCCTGCTACCTGGACCTACAAATAGCCCATGCTTGACCAGGCAGACCTGGAGATTCACCCAAGTGGATCTCAGTCGGTGACCTCCCATCAGGGGCTGAAACTGAGGAGCAGCCCACTCAGATATTCAAATGGGGGCTGCAACCTCTCACGTTCATTGTGCACTCCTCCAGGCCACAGTACCGACTGTGAACCGACTCAAAAACCTGCTGTATGGCACTGCTCTATGCAAAACTTTTCTCCCCAGGTCCCCGGTGCACAGTGTCACTGTGCAGTGACACAAGAGTTTGGGGCCCCGGGGTTGGGAATAGAACACAGGACATGATGTTGTGCCAAACCAACTCTTGCTTTTGTATTCTAGTCCTCTCGAGATGAATACTAACACTGCTTTTGCCTTCCTTACCACTGACCCAGCCAGCAAGCGAGCCTTTAGGGAATCCTGGCAAGGACTCCCAAATCCCTTTGCACCACTGACTTCCGAATTTTCTCCCTGTTTAGAAAACAGTCTATGTCTTTATTCCATCTATCGAAGTGCATAACCACACACTTCCCTACGCGGTATTCCATCTGCCACGCCTTTGCCCATTCTCCTAATCTGTCTACGCCCTTCTGCAGAATCTCTGTTTCCTCAAAACTACCTGTCCCTCCACCTACCTTTGTTTCATCTGCAAACTTGGCCATAGAACCATTATTAAGGGCCCCCATCACACAGTACGTGCCTTCTTCTCATTGCTACCATCAGGAGAAGGTACAGGAGTCTGAAGACCCATTCTCAACATTTTAGGAACAGCTTCTTCCCCTCTGCCATTAGATTTCTGAATGGATAATGAACCCATTACACTACTGTGACGAGAATACACATAAATTAAGATGTTTGCTGGCCTGGGTTAGCACCAGTGGCATCAGCAGTTGGTCTGCCACCTGTCCTCAGGGGAGGGAGAGATAAGGAACAATGAAGCAGCATTTGGAGATGTGTAATGAAGGGACGGGAGAGAGAGCTGTCTAGATCAGCTCCCCCTTTGAACCCTGAACTGTTTGAAGTGATGGACAGACAATCTGGAGATGTGTAATGAAGGGACGGGAGAGAGAGCTGTCTGGAGCGGCTCCCCCTTTGAACCCTGAACTGTTTGAAGTGATGAACAGGCGATACCCCAGCAGGGGGATAAAAAGGGACAGGTTCGCTAAGGCAACACACACACGACACTCAAGGTAACGAGACCCTGGAAGCGGTGCGCCTCTCACGAGTCGGTGGGAAGCTCTTGGACGGCTGATCGGAGGATCAGCCTTAAATGCACAGGGTGGAAAGGTACGATCAGCAGGAACCCGGTGTGTGTCCACCCTCGCTTGGGTGCCGGGTTCACTGCAGAGGATCGACCGCATCTGGAGGAGGGGTCACAGTCGGTGACCTCAGGTGACATCACAAAGGACCCGTCCGGAAGCTGCTTGTGAGCAATATCGCCGGTCTGTGAATGGAAGCCGTTTCTGAATGATCAGTCGTTCCCGTTCTCTCTCTCTCTCTCTCTCTCTGCCCCCCACGTTGTCCATCGCCATTGCAACGATTACTGCGAACTGAACTAAATTGGACTGAAGTTTGTGTCACTTTGAAATTGGTCATTTATCCCTAGACAACGATAGAGCTTGATTGATGCTGTTATCTTAATTCTGTGCACATGTGTGTTTATCATTGCTGAACTGTTGCATTTATTATCCTTTCGATTACTGTGTTGCTTGTTTCTTTAATAAACCTTTCTTAGTTCTAGTAATCCAGACTCCAGCTGAGTGATCCATTTCTGCTGGTTTGGCAACCCAGTTACGGGTTACGTAACATAAGTGAGGTTCTTGTCCGCGATTTTGAACGCTAAATTTGGGATGGAGTAAATTGACTGGGTTAAAATTCCTGAAA
Organism: Mobula birostris; assembly: GCF_030028105.1. Taxonomy (NCBI): domain Eukaryota; kingdom Metazoa; phylum Chordata; class Chondrichthyes; order Myliobatiformes; family Myliobatidae; genus Mobula; species Mobula birostris. The sequence goes on from NC_092397.1 coordinate 40,743,678, forward strand.
GAAAGAAAAGACAAACAGCAGAAATGGAGGCTGAGGAATTTATAAAGGTGCCGACCTTGGAGGCATTAGAGGATGCCAGGAAATCGGAATTGGTAGCTGTGGCCAAACGGTTGAATCTTGCTAAGGGGAAGTTGACAATGAGGAGAGAGGAGATACACAGAGCTATCGTAGAGCACTATGTATCTAAAGGTGTGTTTCCCCAAGGCGAGCTGGGGGTGGTGTCTATTGAAAAACCTGCTGGAGACACGGTACAGGTGCAGCTTGAAAAACTGAGACTCGAGCACGAGTTCCGGGTACGGCAGTTGGAGCAAGAAGAGAAAGAGAGGGACAGACAGTTACAGCGAGAAGAGCAGGAGAGAGAGGTAGAAAGGCAAGAGAGAGAGAGAGACAGTTGGAGAGAGAAGAGAAAGAGAGAGAGAGAGAGGCAGTTGGAGCAAGAAGAGAGGCAGTTGGAGAAACAGAGGGAAAGGGAATTCGAGCTGGAGAAGTTAAGGTTAAGGGCAGAGCAGGGGCTCGTGCCGAACCAAGGTGGAGGGTTCCGGGCGACCCAGTAGGTTAGGCTGGTTCCCCCATTTGACGATACTGACGTGGATCGGTACTTTCTCCACTTCGAAAAAGTGGCTATAAGTCAGGACTGGCCGAGGGATAAGTGGGCTGTTTTGCTTCAGAGTGTACTGAAAGGGAAAGCCCAAGAAGCTTACTCTGCTTTGTCCGCGGAAGATGCCCAGAGGTATGAGGTGGTGAAAGAGGCCATCCTCAGGATCTATGAGTTGGTCCCGGAGGCATACCGGCAGAGGTTCCGGAGTGCGAGGAAGCACGTATTTGGAGTTTGCCCGTGAGATGCAGACATATTGTGAGCGTTGGCGCGCCTCGAAGGGGGTAGAGGGGGATTATGACAGACTGCTACAGCTGATCCTCATTGAGCAGTTTAAAGGTTGTGTCCCTGAGGGTATGAGACCCTACCTCGATGAGAAAGAGACAGCCATGTTAGCCGCAACAGCTAAGTTAGCGGATGAGTATGCGTTGACGCATAAAATGAAGTTTGCCCCGAGTAAAGGCTACCAGAAGGGTAGTCAGGACGGCGGGGAGAGTCCGCCGGAAAAGTCAGAAAGTAAGCCGGGGACTAGTGAGAAGGATAAGGTAGATTGGGAGCAGTCTGGCAGGAAGTCTCCTGGGGTCGTCTGTTATAATTGCGGGAAAGTCGGACACTTTGCGTCCAGGTGCTTTGCCCCAAGGAAGGAGACGGGGAAAGGAAAAACGGGGTTTCCGAATGGCTGTATCGAGCTGTTAAGGGAACCGCTAGGGAAGGACAGGTTTGCCAAAGTTCAGGAAGGGCACGAGAGGTTTATCTCGGCCGGATTGGTGTCAGTGAAGGAGGGGTTAAAACCAGTTCCAGTGCGGATCTGGAGAGACACGGGAGCATGTCAGTCAGTAATACTGAAGAGTGTATTAGAGCTTAGCTCAGAGACCCAGACTGGGGAGGTAGAGATCAAAGGTGTTGGGGAAGGGACATAGTCAGTCCCTTTGCACCAGATACACTTACAAAGCAACCTGGTCTCTGGACTAGTCACAATCGGGGTGAGGTCCGAATTACCGATGAAAGGCGTGGAAGTCTTGCTCGGTAATGACATCGCCGGGGGAATCGTGTTCGCAGTCGTGAGATTGACAGGTCAGCCTGCCAGCATTGAGGCCTCGCCCATGGACTCACAGGTTCATCACGGGGCTGCGGTGGTAAATTTAGCTGAGACGTTTCTGCCAGTCTTGTACGAGATGGGGGTAGAAAATGAAAAGGAGGAGTGTAGTGAGACAAGAGGTAGTGAGGGAGCTGGGACAGACGTAGCAGTAGCCAGGAAAAAATTTGTGCAGACGCAGGAGCGAGACGAGGGGCTGATGGTTTTGGCAGAGACAGCTCTCTCTGACACAGACTTGACAAGGGAACTAGTAGGCTATTGTGTGGAGGAGGAAGTGCTAAGGAAGAAAGGGAAATCAAGTACAGTACCCGCAGATGAGGAATGGGGGGTGGTGCAAAAGAGTTATGAGGATGAGATTTTTAACCTGGCCCACAAGGTACATTTTGCGGTGCTGGAGGAAACAGTTGGTGGAATCATCAAAGAGATTTACCGGCTGCCCAGGGGGAAGGATGTTATTGATTATGGCTGACGCGAACTGGGACGGTCACAGGCTTTTGATACGTTAACAAACCTAGTTGGTGTTAGCGCGAAAATCAATGAAGCTAGGGGCCCCCTGATAAGAGAAAAAAACCATTTTGAAGAGATTAGTGTGGTATCGATCAGATGGGAGAAGGCTATTGTTTTGGCCAGGTCTACTGATAAGGTCTCTCCCTTAATCCCCGAACAAAGCGGCTCTTTAGAAGAAGTAATTAAACAACTCGCACCTGTGTGTTTGATTGTCCCGAGGCAATGCAAAGAACTGGGACGTTGGGGGGTGTCTGTTACAATAGGCCAGCCTAGTAAACAACAGCCACATATAATGAGTAATTCAGTGACTAAAGGGCTGATGAACACAGAAGTGTGTATTGGCAATTTAATACGGCTGTCTGAAGCCAGTTTGATAGTGAACCTTGAAAAAAATGAGTTCGGCCACGCGAAGGTCACTTACCTGGGAGTTGTGGTGACACAGGGGCAGCTGGCAGCGATGCAAGCTACAGTGCAGGCTATCGCTGACCTCCCAACCCCGACAGACAAGAGGGCCCTCAGAAGGCTCTGGGAGATGGTGGGGTACTGTAGGAAGTTTTGCAATAACTCTGCAGCCACTACCCCTCCCCCTCCTACTAAGCCCTTGTGAGAGAAAACTAAGTCGGAATGGGACGATCCTTGTTATTGTGGTCCAGGACAAAACCAAATGAGAGGTTACATCGATCGAAATTCATCAGTGTTTTTGGCCACTATGAAGTTTGCTGAGTTGGAGTCCGGTCTAAGGGATTATTAATAACACATATAAAAGAAACAGAAAATGTGATGACTGTCAAGGTGTTGACAACTTCAAACTCGCTGTGTTAGCCAAATAGCTGATAAAGATGTATATTTGTGTGTGTATCAACTAATGTATTCATGTTTGTAATTTTTACCTCCCGGTAAAAATCCTTAAAGGGGGGAAGTGTGACGAGAATACACACAAATTAAGATGTTTGCTGGCCTGGGCTAGCATCAGTGGCATCAGCAGTTGGTCTGCCACCTGTCCTCAGGGGAAGGAGAGATAAGGAACAATGAAGCAGCATTTGGAGGTCTTAATGAAGAGACGGGAGAGAGAGAGCTGTCTGGAGCGGCTCCCCCTTTGAACCCTGAACTGTTTGAAGTGGTGGACAGGCGATACCCCAGCAGGGGGATAAAAAGGGACAGGTTCGCTAAGGCAGGACACACACGACACTCGAGGTAACGAGACCCTGGAAGCGGTGCGCCTCTCACAAATCGGTGGGAAGCTCTTGGACGGCTGATCGGAGGATCAGCCTTAAACGCACAAGGTGGAAAGGTACGATCAGCGGGAACCCGGAACCCGGAACCCGGAAGCTGCTTGTGAGCAATATGTGAGCAATATCGCCGGTCTGTGAGTGGAAGCCGTTTCTGAATGATCAGTCGTTCTCGTTCTCTCTCTCCCTCCCCCCCCACGTTGTCCATCGCCATGGCAACGATTGCTGCGAACTGAACTTTGTGTCACTTTGAAATTGGTCATTTACCCCTAGACAACGATAGAGCTTGATTGATGCCGTTATTTTAATTCTGTGCACATGTGTGTTTATCATTGCTGAACTGTTGCATTTATTATCCTTTCGATTACTGTGTTGCTTGTTTCTTTAATAAACCTTTCTTAGTTCTAGTAATCCAGACTCCAACTGAGTGATCCATTTCTGCTGGTTTGGCAACCCAGTTACGGGGTACGTAACACTACCTACCTAATTTAACTTTTTTTAATTATTTAAAATTACTGTAATTTAGTTTTTTTATTATTCTGTATTGCAATGTACTGCTGCCATATAACATTTGCCAGTAATATTAATCCTGATTCCGATTCTGATTTGAGAATTTTAATTCCATCTTCCAAATCATTGATGAAGAGAATTGGTCCTAGCACCAACCCCTGTGGAACAGCACTAGTCACCAGCAGCCAACCAGAAAAGGCTCCCTTTATTACCGGTCTTTGCCTCTTGTCAGCCAGCCAATCTTCGATCCAATCAACATTTGCAAAATCTCTTGTGGTTAAGCCAATGACATTTAATCTGCTGAGCCAATACATGGTCCACTTCCCTCCATCCCCAGCATTTACGCATCTGTCCAACAGCCTATAAAAAGTCTCTCTCGTATCTGCTTCCAGCACCAGTCCAGGCAGGCAGTCCAGGTACCCACGACACCCGGTGTAAAACACCTGCCTCGCACATCTCCACTGAACTTTGCCCCTCTCACCTTAAATGCATGTCCTCGAATAATCGGCATTTCGACCCTGGCCAAAGGATACCAGCTCTCTATCTAACCTTTCATAGTTTCATAACTTTCTGTAATATTCCCTCCACACCATGGAGGTCCCACCCCAGCAGCGACAAGAGTCTCTGCAATCCATACCTACCTTTTAGACTGCCTTCCAGCAGCAATTAAACCCACAGTAATATATGGGTTATTATAATCCTATTGTAATGGGTTATTGTATGACTATATTGTAATGTTATTGTAATGATTTGTGGTATTACAATATTGTAATGGGTCATTGTATTACAATATTGTAATGCTATTGTAATGGGTTATTGTATTACAATATTGTAATGATTTGTGGTACTACAATATTGTAATGCTTTAATGACGCCAGTGACTGGGTTCAATTTCCACAACAATCTGTAAGGAGTCCCCTGTGACTGTGGCCGTTTCCACTGGGTGCCCCAGTTTCCTCCCACATTCCAAAGGAGTATGGGTTAGCAGGTTCATTCAATCACAAACAAGAGAAAATCTGCTGATACTAGAAATTCATGCAACACACATAAAATGCTGGAGGAACTCAGCAGGCCAGGCAGCATCTATGGAAAAAAGTATAGTCGATGTTTCGGGCTGAAACCCTTTGGCAGGACCCATCAGTCAGTGAACAGGATACTACCCAGACCCATTCCCAGCGGTCACTGAACAGGAAACAACCCAGACCCATTCCCATTGGTCACTGAACACCCCAGACCCATTTGCATCGATCAGTGAACAACCCAGACCCATTCCCGTCGGTCGGTCACTGAACACCCCAGACCCATTCCCATCGGTCAGTGAACACCCCAGACCCATTCCCATCGGTCAGTGAACACCCCAGACCCATTCTCGTCGGTCGGTCACTGAACACCCCAGACCCATTCCCGTCGGTCAGTGAACACCCCAGACCCATTCCCGTCAGTCACTGAACACCCCAGACCCATTCCCGTCGGTCACTGAACACTCCAGACCCATTCCCGTCAGTCAGCGAACAAGCCAGACCCATTCCCGTCGGTCAGTGAACACCCCAGACCCATTCCCGTCGGTCACTGAACACCCCAGACCCATTCTCGTCGGTCAGCGAACAAGCCAGACCCATTCCCGTCAGTCAGCGAACAAGCCAGACCCATTCCCGTTGGTCACTGAACACCCCAGACCCATTCCCGTCGGTCACTGAACAAGGAATAACACACTACTGGAGGAACCCAGTAGCTCAGGCAGCATCCATGAAGGGTAATAAACAGTTGGTGTTTCGAGCCCCGACACTTCATTAGGGCCGGAAATGAAGGCGGAAGAAGTGAGAATAAGAAGGTGGGTGGGTGGGGGGAAGAGTACAAGTGAGAAAGCGATAGTTGAGACCAGGTGAGGGGGAAGCAGGCAAGTGGCTGGAAAGTATAATCTGGCAGGTGACAGGTGAGACCAGGTGAGGGGGAAGGTGGGTGAGTGGGGGGAGGAGTACAATCTGGCAGGTGACAGGTGAGACCAGGTGAGGGGGAAGGTGGGTGAGTACAAGTGAGAAGGTGACAGGTGAGACCAGGTGAGGGGGCAGGTGGGTCAGTACAAGTGAGAAGGTGACAGGTGAGACCAGGTGAGGGAGAAGGTGGGTGGGTGAGGGGGAAGGTGGGTGAGTTGGGGGGGGGAGTACAAGCTGACAGGTGACAGGTGGAAATGCTGAAGAGCTGAAGAAGGAATCTGATAGGAGAGTGGGCCATGGGAGGGCCTGTTACCAAGCTGTATCTCTAAACAACAGAAAAATAATAAATAATAGCATTGCTAGCCACAGGGACATTGACAGACCTCCCCCTTATCATCTCTGTAACACCGTCCACAATTCAACAACCCTCCTCCAGCATAGGATACCTTCCTTTCCTTCTCTGCTTTGACCCGTGCTGTAATCCAACTGAGGAACCCAGCTCCCACACGTCTCAAATCCAATTTCACCAATAAAACTCCCTGTTCACAATAAATGTCAAGCACGCGGAATTTACATTTTTATTGATTCTGCTCTGAGAACACCACATTTGACTTTCAAAGCATCTCATTCCGACTAGCGATCGGCTGCTTTTGTTTGCGGGGCAGGTGGGTTGGTGACCCGCAGTGATGATTCAAGGCCAACAGGCAGGAATGCAGCAAGAAATCAAAGGTGCTTGCGATTATGTGATACGAACCAAAAATTCTGTCCTAGAATACAGTCTGATGTAGTCTGAAGTTATTGTCTATTTCCATGGAGTTTGCTTATAGAGAACAGAACAGCACATGAACAGGCTTCCGCCTCCCTCCCCTCTCCCTTCCCATTTTCCCAACCATGATTCCCCTCTCCCTGCCCCCTTCCCACTCTCAGTCCACAACAGAGACCCAGATCAGAATCAGGTTTATCATCACTCACATATGTCATGAAATTTGTTTTTTTTTTTGTGGCAGCAGTACAGTGGAATGAGCAAAAGTCTTAAGCACCATAGGTATATGTGCCTAAGACTTTTGCACAGAACTGTACAGTTATGAAAAATAATAATCCAGCCCAGCTTGAGTGCCCTGGCGTGTAGATCGAGGGGCTTCTGATGTCGTCCAGGAGCCGCTTTTCTGCAACAACGAGCACACAGCAGCTCTTCGTTGTGCACGAGTGCAGCTACACACTCGCGCAATCCAGCTCATCTTCCCTGGATCGAACACTGGAGGGCAGCACTGACTGGAGTAGCCAGCCCCCAACCAAATAGGTCTCTCTTCAGCCTCCAACTCTCCAGAAGGAGCCCAAGTTTCTCCAATTTCTCCTTACAGTTCATACCCTCTAATCCTAGTAAATCTCTTCTCAACTCTCTCCAAAGCCTCCACACCCTTCTTGTAGTCGCAGAGGGTTTCATGCATTCTTGGCACAAAGGGGGAATGGAGGCTCTCCACCCAGCCTGAACCCACAAGCACCGTTGCAGACGTGAGATCAGTCTTCTGGCGATTGAATCTGGGTAAGTGGCAATGTCACCTTTGACCCTCACCAATTTTAACTGATGCACCAGAGAAAGCACCCAATGTGGACGCATCAGAGCTGTCGCCCTGGCCGTGTCTGCGAGCTACCGCAGAGAGTTGTGGACACAGCTCAGCACATTATGGAAACCAGCCTTCCTCCATCCACCTCTTGCTGCATGGGTAAAGTACACAGCATAACCACAGACCCTAACCACCCCAAGCTCCCTCTTCTCCAACAAGCAGAACAGCACGTATCACCAGGTTCAAGGACAGCTTCCAACTTGCTTTTATTTCACACTGAATAAGAACTTAAGGCTTAACAGAAGAATGAAGCCATTTGGTCCATCAAGGCTGTTCTGTCATTTCATCATAGAAACCACAGAAACCATAGAAAAACTACAGCACAGAAACAGGCCTTTTGACCCTTCTTGGCTGTGCTGAACCATTCTATGCCTAGTCCCACTGACCTGCACACGGACCATATCCCTCCATACACCTCCCATCCATGTAGCTGTCCAATTTATTCTTAAATGTTAAAAAAGAACCCGCATTTACCACCTCGTCTGGCAGCTCATTCCACACTCCCACCACTCTCTGTGTGAAGAAGTCCCCCTAGCAGACCTATTTCACTCTCAACCCCATTCTCCTGCCTTCTCGACATAACCTTCCACACCCTGACTAATCCGGAACCTGTCAACCTCTGCGTTAAATACACCCAATGACCTAGCCACCACAGCCACCTGTGGCAACAAATTCCACAGGTTCACCGCTCTCTGGCTAAAGAAATTCCTCCTCATCTCCAATCTAAACGGACGACCCTCTATTCTGAGCCTCTGCCCTCTGGTCCAAGACTCCCCCACTATAGAAAACATCCTCTCCACATCCACTCTGTGTCCTTTGGTCCTAGACTCCCCACTATAGGAAACATCCTCTCCACATCCACTCTATCCAGGCCTTTCAACATTTGATAGGTTTCAATGAGATCCCCCCACATTATTCTAACTTCCAGGGAGTAAAGGCACAGAGCTCCTCATTATGATAAGCCTTTCATTCACAGAATCATTCCTGAATGGTCCCCAAGTACAATAAGATGGATGCTTAACCTCACAATCTACCTCGTTATGACCAGCTACCTTACTGTCTGACTGCACTGTTCTGTCTTGCTCTGTAATTAGAGTCATGGAGGATTACAGCACAGAAACAGGCTCTTCGGCCCATCTAGTCCATATCAAACCATTTAAACTGCTTATTCCCCTCATCCTGCATCGGGATCATAGCCCTCCATACCCCTACTATTCATGTACCTATCCAAATTTCTCCTAAACTTTGAAATTCAACTCGCATGCACCACTTGTGCTGGCAGCTCATTGTACACTCTCACAATCCTCTGAGTGAAGAAGTTTTTTTTCATTTTTTTCATTTTCAAAACTCATTTTCCCTTTAAACTTCTCAGCTTTTACCCTTAAGCCATGATCTCTGCTTGTTGTCCCACCCAACCTCAGCGGGAAAAGCTTGCTTGCATTTACCCTATCTATGCCCCCCATAATCTTGTAGACCTCCATCAAATCTCCTCTCAATCTTCGACATTCTAAAGAATACAGTCCTAACCTTTTCAATCCTTCCTTATAACTCAGGTCCTCTAGTCCCGGCATCACCCTTGTAAATTTTCTCTGCACTCTTTCAACCTTGTTTACATCTTTCCTGGAGGTAGGTGACCAAAACTGCACACAATACTCCAAATTAGGCCTCACCAATGTCTTATACAACTTCAACATACCAGCCCATTTTCTGTACTCAATACATTGACAGAAGAAGGCCAATTTTCCAAAAGCTTCCTTTAATACTCTATCTACCTGAGTTGTTACTGAACACTTTATTCTCCATTCTGTTATTGCTTCTCCCTTGTACCACCTTGATGTACTGAGGTGAGAATACTGAGGATCGTTAATGTGGAATGCTGCAAGTCTGATTCATTACTTTATTGGCGGACAGTGAGGGAGCTACCTGGCCTTGGTCATAGCAATGACTAGGCTTCAAACCTCGTTGGTGTGTTCCACTGGAATGCAGGAGGCAGTCCATGCTCGAGTCAGCGCTGCTCCCCAGTGTTCGTTCAGCAGAAGACAAGCCGTATTGTGTTTGACTGCAGACTGCTGCAACATTCATGGACTTGGGGACTTGGGTTTTTTTTTGAGTGTGTGACTGTATTTTACTGCTATTTTATACGAGCCTTGTGCTGAATATGACTGCTGTACTGTGTTTTGCATCTTGGCCCTGAAGTAACGCTGTTTTGTTTGTCTGTATTCATGGATCTTCGTAATAATTAAACTTGAACTGAATGAAATAACCTATATGATGGCATGTAATAATAAGTTTATCAGTGTATTTTGATACAGATCACAGTAATTCATAGAACGTAGAATAGTACAGCACAGTACAGGCCCTTCAGCCCACAATGTTGTGCCAACCCCTCAAACTTGCCTCCCATATAAGCCCCCACCTTAAATTCCTCCATATACCTGTCTAGTAGTCTCTTAAACTTCACTAGTGTATCTGCCTCCACCACTGACTCAGGCAGTGCATTCCACGCACCAACCATTCTGAGTAAAAAACCTTCCTCTAATATCCCCCTTGAACTTCCCACCCCTTACCTTAAAGCCATGTCCTCTTGTATTGAGCAGTGGTGCCCTGGGGAAGAGGCGCTGGCTATCCACTCTATCTATTCCTCTTATTATCTTGTACACCTCTATCAAGTCTCCTCTCATCCTCCTTCTCTCCAAAGAGTAAAGCCCTAGCTCCCTTCATCTCTGATCATAATGCATACTCTCTAAACCAGGCAGCATCCTGGTAAATCTCCTCTGTACCCTTTCCAATGCTTCCACATCCTTCCTATAGTGAGGTGACCAGAACTGGACACAGTACTCCAATTGTGGCCTAACCAGAGTTTCATGGAGCTGCATCATTACATCGCGACTCTTAAACTCTGTCCCTCAACTTATGAAAGCTAACACCCCATAAGCTTTCTTAACTACCCTATCTACCTGTGAGGCAACTTTCAGGGATCTGTGGACATGTACCCCCAGATCCCTCTGCTCCTCCACACTACCAAGCGACCATGTCTATATTTATTTATTTAGTGATACTGCGTGGAGGAGGCCCTGCAAGCCATACCACCCCAGCAACCCCACAACCCTTATTAATCCTACCTGAAGCACGAGCAGAAGGGGCTCGTCAGCCATGGTTAGCAAATCACGGAGGAGAAGGAAAACTCTGATCTCAAACCTCCACCGCCTTGCGGCTATCCCCACACATGGGGAAGGCTTCGGGGGGATTACCCTGAGGGGAAGATCCGGGGGAGCTAGAATCCCTAAAGCAATCCTACAGTCAGTTCAACGCTGACTGGCAACTCTCGTGACGCTGCAGATACCAAGTGATATCAGTCTCTGCCGGTCTTTTGGGCTCACCAGATGCGTGGGGAGGGGAGCTTGCTACATGGGCAACAGCTTGCTCTCCATATCATACTGCCCTGGCTTGTGTATCCAGACAGCTAGGACGCAACATCCATGGTCGACCCCGACTCACTCACTAAATCATGGGAAAAATTGCTCCAGTCGGATTTGCAAACTCGCTCTGTTTGCATATATATATGTGTGTGTGTGTGGGTGTGTGTGTGTGTGCGTGTGTCTGCCTAAGACTTAAGCACAATACTGAATGGTAGATAAAAGAACCATGAACTATGAACTATTCTGCTTAGTTGAGGGTTACAGGGAGACAATAAAGACACCTTATTAAATCAGTGATCTTGACAAGGAGAAGCTGGGCAGAGGTTTGACACTAGACTTAAGGAATTAGTTAAAAAGAAGCAGAGAGAATATTTTAACAAAGTGAAGGCTGTGAGATGCTTGGAAGGACAGTGGATCCAGATTCAACAGAAACCTTCAAAAGGACATTGAGTAAATACTTGAAAAGATAAAAACTGCAGGAAGATGATGACAGAGCAAGACTGTGAAACTAATTGATGGTTTCTTCAAAGAGCAATCCAGGTCTACATTGACGGAATGGTCCCTTCATGCTGTAAGATTACATAAACCATCACTATGGATATAGAGTACCTAAGGCTAAGGGTGCCTAAGGCTTTTACACAGTCCTGTAGTAATTTTATGTATTGCACGGCACTGTTGCAGCAAAATAAAACAAATTTCATGACGTGTGAGGGATGATAAAACCTGATTCTGATATGGGTCTCTATCATGGACTGAGAGTGGGAAGGGGGCAGGGAGAGGGGAATCATGGTTCGGAAAAGGGGAAGGGAGAGGGGAGGGAACGGGAAGCACCAGAGAGACATTCTGTAATGATCAATAAACCACTTGTTTGGAATCAAGTTATCTTGCCTGGTGACTCAGGGCTGGGTGTAACCCCCACCCCTGGCACTCCTTCTCTGCCACCTGTCCCACACCTCTCCCGTGGTGCTCCACCCTCACCATTCCCAACATTTTTTGTCAGTCCTGACGAAGGGTCTCAGCCCGAAACGTCGACTGTACCTCTTCCTAGAGATGCTGCCTGGCCTGCTGTGTTCACCAGCAAATTTTACGTGTGTTTCTTGAAATTCCAGCATCTGCAGATTTCCTCATGTTTGCATTTTTTGTTTCCGCCAGATTTACAAACTTGCTCTCTGCTCCACGTTGTCAAATGCAGTACTGTGCAGAAGTCTCAGGCACCCTAGCGATATAAGTGCGTCTCAGACTTTTGCACAGAACTGTCGGTGTTGGAGAGAAACATGAGGAGTGGACTCAGATATTATTACTTTTGTTGGTATGAACATGTGGTTCCTAAAGGTTGTTATAGCCGGGGGTGAAATGGAGACAAGCTCCTACTACCTATTAAATGCTCCCAATGGTGTGCATCTCAAATAGCCTCTGACAACCAAGCCCAGCTCCTGGCCTTCACGTGTGGCTAAGCCCAGCGGAACAGTTTCCACAGAGAAAAAGGGGCAAAGACGGGTCACTGGTACCAGCCACTTCGGGCAGACAGGGCTCGTCAGTCGTGTTTGGCAGCTCAGCTCGCAGAAAGGAAACTGGTCTCAAACCTCCGCTGTCTTGCGGCTCTACCCACTCACGGGGCAGGCTTCAGGAGTAAACCCCGGGGAAAAATCCAGAGGGAATCCCTAAGGCCATCCGACTTTGAGTTCAATGCTGACTGGCAACTCCAGCTGCCAAACTGTATTGGTCACTGCCGTTCCTTTGGATTCATCATCCGCGTGGAGAGAGGGAGCCTGATGCATGGGCAACAGCCTGCTCTCCATGTCGTACTGTCCTGGCTTGCATATCACTTAGACAGCTAGGACACAGCATCCATGGTCACCCCTGACCAATGCAGGGTCAACATGTTTCTCATGCTGTGCACAGCATGACTCTAAAATTGCCTCAGTGTTTCTCTTTCAGGACTGAGGAGACAGGGATAACCCGTGGAGAAGATGTATCCACTGCAGAGAAAAACATAGGCAAGCAGGCTGACATGACAGGCCAGACCAGCAGGACCTCAGACTGTTACCATTGCCCGGACTAGCTTGTGAAAATTAACCAAAAAAAAAACTAAAATACCAACATGAAATGTTGAAAAAGTGAAGAACTATTAAGTAGCATCAGGCTGTAGAGCGAATTTGTCAGCTCAAGAGCCTCGAGAATCGTATTAAGCAGAATTTAGATGTACAAGAACTACTGTTTTCCACTATCATCAGAAGGTTTCATCAGCACTGCATTTCATTAATAAAAAACACATGCTGTGCAGGAAAGGCCTTCCACTCAGTTATGAAAAAGATGGCTTTGATTAGAAATGTCATTCTACTCCAATAATGCTTGAAATTACAGGGTGTTGAAGCATTAGCTGGAATGAAAAGAAGAAAGGAGAGTGGAATGCAGAATTCCTCCGTATATTTCTGTCACAGACTCAGACAGGACAGTGGAGAGAGGCCCTTCAGTCCATCGAGTCTGTGAAGACCATCAAAAAACTCTATTGTATCCTCCCCACGTTCCTGACAACTCATCTCAGATACTATTACCTACACGGGTTTTGGGGGAGGAGGAGGCAATTGTGTTCAAAGTTCAAAATAAATTTGTTATCTAAGTACATATATATGACACCATATACCACTCTGACAGGTAGAAGACAAGGATAGCCAGGGGTGGGAGATGGGGCCAGTGCAGATACCAGGCAAGGTCGTTTGATTCCAAAGAGTTTATTGATCTCTCTGATGCTCCCTCCCTCTCCCTTCCCCTTTTCCCAACCATGATTCCCCTCTCCCTTAGGAGGCAGTGATCACAATAAGATTGCAAGTTCAACTTGAAATTTGATAGGGAGAAAGTAAAGTCTGACATAGCAGTGTTTTAGTGGAGTAAAGGAAATTACAGTGGTATGAGAGAGGGAGTTGGCCAAACTAAATTGGAAGGAGATGCTGGCAGGGATGTCAGCAGAGCAGCAATGGCATGAGTTTGAGGAAAATGAGGAAGGTGCAGGATAGATGTATTCGAAAAACAAAGAAATACTCAACTGGCAAAATAGTACAACCGTGGCTGACAAGGGAAGTTAAAGCCAATGTAAAAGCAAAAGAGAGGACATACAACAAAGCAAAAATTAGTGGGAAGATAGAGGACTGGGAAGCTTTAAAAACCTACAGAGAGCAACTAAAAGAATCATTAGGAGGGAAAAGATGAGATGTGAAACATGAAACAAGCTGGCAAAATAGATAGTAAAAGCTTTTTCAAGTATGTAAAAAATAAAAGAGAGATGAGAGTGGATATAGGACCGCTAGAAAATGAAGCTGGAGAAATAATAACTGGGGACAAGGAGATGGTAGATGAACTAAATGAGTATTTTGATCAGTCTTCACTGTGGAAGGCACCAGCTGCGTGTGAGGGAAGAGAAGTGAGTGCAGTTCTGATTACAAGGGAGAAGGTGCTCAAAAAGCTGAAATATGTAAAGGTACATAAGTCACCTGGACCAGATGAACTACACCCTAGGGTTCTGATATTGTGGAGGCATTAGAAATGATCTTTCAAAAATCATTGGACTCTGGCATGGTTCCTGAGGACTGGAAAATTGCAAATGTCACTCCACCCTTTAAGAAAGGAGGGAGGCAGCAGAAAGGAACTTATAGACCAGTTAGCCTGACCACAATGGCTGAGGAGATGTTGGAGTCAATTGTTAAGGATGAGGTTATGGAGAACTCGATGACAGGGCAAGATTGGACAAAGTCAGCATGATTTCCTTGAGGGAAAATCTTGCCTGATGAACCTGTTGGAATTCTTTGAGGAGATTACACATAGGATAAATAAATGGGATGCAGTGGAAGTTGTATATTTGGATTTTCAGAAGGCTTTTGACAAGGTGCCACACATGAGGCTGCTTACCATGTTAAGAGCCCATGTTATTATGTTACTAACATGGTTCGTGCATTGGCTGATTGGTAGTAGTCAACGAGTGGGAATAAAATGGTCCTTTTCTGGTTGGTTTCCAGTGACTAGTGATGTTCCTGCAGGGGTCAGCGTCAGGACCGCTTCTTTTTATACTGTATATCCGGACCTGCCTCTCCATTTTTTTGCACTACCTTACTTTCCATTTTTCTATTTTCTATTTATGATTTATAATTTAAATTTTTAATATTTACTAATTTTTACTATATTTAATATTTGTAATCCAGGGAGAGGAAAGCGCAGAATCAAATATCGCTGTGATGATTGTACATTCTAGTATCAATTGTTTGGCGACAATAAAGTATAAAGTATAAGTATATCAATGATTTAGATGATGGAATAGATGGCTTTGTTGGCAAGTTTGTAGAAGGTTGGTGGAGGGGCAGGTAGTGTTGAGGAAACAGGTAGGCTGCTGCAGAAAGACTTAGACAGATTTGGGGAATGGGCAAGAAAGTGGCAAATGAAATACAATGTTGGAAAATGCATGGTCATGGACAAAATCCAAAAATCTGAAATGCAGAGGGACTTGGGAGTCCTTGTGCAAAACACTCTAAAGGTTAACTTGCAGATTGAGTCGATGGTGAGGAAGGCAAATGCAATGTTAGCATTCATTTCAAGTGGTCTAGAATACAACAGCAGGGATGTGATACTGAGGCTTTATAAGGCACTGGTGAGGCCTCACCTTGAATATTGTGAACAGTTTTGGGCTCCTCATCTAAGAAAAGATGTGCTGGCATTGGAGAGGGTCCAGCGGAGGTTCACAAGGGTGATTCCAGGAATGAAAGGATTATCATACGAGGAATGTCTGATGGCTCTGGGTCTGTACACGCTGGAATTTAGAAGAATGGGGGGGATCTCATTGAAACTTTTCGAATATTGTAAGGCCCAGGCAGAGTAGATGTGGAAAGGATGTTTCCCATGGTGGTGAAGTCTAGAGCAAGAGGGCACAGCCTCAGAACAGAGGGGTCTCCATTTAAAACAGAGATGTAGAGAAATATCTTTAGCCAGAGGGTGGTGCATTTGTGCAATTTGTTACCACAGGCAGCTGTGGAGGCCTGGTCGTCGGGTGTATTTAAGGCTGAGCTTCATAGGTTTTTGATTGGACATGACATCAAAGGTTAGGGAGAAAAGGCTAGGGAGTGGGGCTGAAGAGGGAAAAAAAGGATCAGCCATGACTGAATTGGGGGGGGGGGGGGAGAGAGACGCAATGGGGCAAATGGCCTAATGCTGCCCCTGTGTCTTATGGTCTTACTCTGCAAAAGTCTCAGGCACCCGAGTTGTAAAATATGCCCGTGTATTCTGCACAGTACTGTATCTGTAAAAGTTTCAGTGTGTCCTGACGAAGTGGAAGGAGCTACATAGAACCATAGAAACCATAGAAACTACAGCACAGAAACAGGCCTTTTGGCCCTTCTTGGCTGTGCCGAACCATTTTCTGCCTAGTCCCACTGACCTGCACACGGATCATATCCCTCCATACACCTCCCATCCATGTATCTGTCCAATTTATTCTTAAATGTTAAAAAAGAACCCGCATTTACCACCTCATCTGGCAGCTCATTCCATACTCCCACCACTCTCTGTGTGAAGAAGTCCCCCCTAATGTTCCCTTTAAACTTTTCCCCCCTCACCCTTAACCCATGTCCTCTGGTTTTTTTCTCCCCTTGCCTCAGTGGAAAAAGCCTGCTTGCATTCACTCTATCTATACCCATCATAATTTTATATACCTCTATCAAATCTCCCCTCATTCTTCCACGCTCCAGGGAATAAAGTCCTAACCCATTCAACCTTTCTCTGTAACTGAGTTTCTCAAGTCCCGGCAACATCCTTGTAAACCTTCTCTGCACTCTTTCAACCTTATTTATATCCTTCCTGTAATTTGGTGACCAAAACTGAACACAATACTCCAGATTCGGCCTCACCAATGCCTTATACAACCTCATCATAACATTCCAGCTCTTATACTCAATACTTCGGTTAATAAAGGCCAATGTACCAAAAGTTCTCTGTACGACCCTATCTACCTGCGACGCCACTTTTAGGAAATTTTGTATCTGTATTCCCAGATCCCTCTGTTCTACTGCACTCCTCAGTGCCTTACCATTTACCCTGTATGTTCTACCTTGGTTTGTCCTTCCAACGTGCAATACCTCACACTTGTCTGTATTAAACTCCATCTGCCATTTTTCAGCCCATTTTTCCAGCTGGTCCAAGTCCCCCTGCAGGCTCTGAAGACCTTCCTCACTGTCTACTACACCTCCAATCTTTGTATCATCAGCAAATTTGCTGATCCAATTTACCACATTATCATCCAGATCATTGATATAGATGACAAATAACAATGGACCCAGCACTGATCCCTGTGGCACACCACTAGTCACAGGCCTCCACTCAGAGAAGCAATTCTCTACTACCACTCTTTGGCTTCTTCCATTGAGCCAATGTCTAATCCAATTTACCACCTCTCCATGTATACCTAGTGACTGAATTTTCCTAACTAACCTCCCATGCGGGACCTTGTCAAAGGCCTCACTGAAATCCATGTAGACAATATCCACTGCCTTCCCTTCATCCACTTTCCTGGTAACCTCCTCAAAAAACTCCAATAGATTGGTCAAACATGACCTACCACGCACAAAGCCATGTTGACTCTCCCTAATAAGTCCCTGTCTATCCAAATGCTTGTAGATTCTGTCTCTTAGACCTCCCTCCAATAACTTACCCACTACCGACATTAAACTTACCGGCCTATAATTTCCCGGATTACTTTTCGATCCTTTTTTAAACAACGGAACAACATGAGCTACTCTCCAATCCTCCGGCACCTCACCTGTAGACAGCGACGTTTTAAATATTTCTGCCAGGGCCCCCGCAATTTCAACACTAGTCTCCTTCAATGTCCAAGGGAACACCCTGTCAGGTCCCGGGGATTTATCCACTTTAATTTTCCTCAAGACAGCAAGCACCTCCTCCTTTTCGATCTGTACAGTTTCCATGATCTCACTACTTGATTCCCTTAATTCCATAGACTTCATGCCAGTTTCCTTAGTAAATACAGACGCAAAAAACCTATTTAAGATGTCCCCCATTCCCTTTGGTTTCGCACATAGCTGACCACTCTGATCTTCAAGAGGACCAATTTTATCCCTTACAATCCTTTTGCTCTTAATATACCTGTAAAAACTCTTTGGATTATCCTTCACTTTGACTGCCAAGGCAACCTCATGTCTTTTTTTAGCCCTCCTGATTACTTTCTTAAGTATTTCCTTGCACTTCTTATACTCCTCAAGCACCTGATTTACTCCCTGTTTCCTATACATGTCATACAACTCTCTCTTCTTATCAGAGTTGCAATATCCCTTGAGAACCATGGTTCCTTATTCCTATTCACGTTGCCTTTAACCCTGACAGGAACATACAAACTCTGCACTCTCAAAATTTCTCCTTTGAAGGCTTCCCACCTACCAATCACATCTTTGCCAGAGAACAACCTGTCCCAATCCACGCTTTTTAGATCCTTTCTCATTTCTTCAAATTTGGCCTTCTTCCAGTTCAGAACCTCAACCCTAGGACCAGATCTATCCTTGTCCATGATCAAATTGAAACTAATGGTGTTATGATCACTGGAACCAAACTGCTCCCCTACACAGACTTCAGTCACTTGTCCTAACTCGTTTCCTAACAGGAGATCCAATATTGCATCCCCTCTAGTTGGTTCCTCTATATACTGATTTAGAAAACTTTCCTGAACACATTTTACAAACTCTAAACCATCTAGACCCCTAACAGTATGGGAGTCCCAATCAATATATGGAAAATTAAAATCCCCTACCACCACAACTTTATGCTTCCTGCAGCTGCCTGCTATCTCTCTGCAGATTTGCTCTTCCAAGTCTCGTTGACTATTGGGTGGTCTGTAATACAATCCCACTAATGTGGCCATACCTTTCCTGTTTCTCAGCTCCACTCACAAGGACTCAGTAGACAAGCCCTCTAATCTGTCCTGCCTGAGCACTGCTATAATATTTTCCCTAACAAGCAATGCTACTCCCCCACCTTTCATTCCTCTGCCTCGATCACATCTGAAACATCGGAACCCTGGAATATTAAGCTGCCAGTCCTGCCCCTCCTGTAGCCAAGTTTCACTAATTGCTATAACGTCATAATTCCACGTGTCAATCCACGCCCTCAACTCATCCGCCTTCCCCGCAATACTCCTAGCATTGAAATATATACAACTCAGAAGATTTTTACCATCACTCACAACCTTTCTATTAGCGGATTTGCTTGAACTTTTAACATCATTTATTTTCACCCCAGCCA
This sequence comes from Mobula birostris, assembly GCF_030028105.1. Classification (NCBI taxonomy): domain Eukaryota; kingdom Metazoa; phylum Chordata; class Chondrichthyes; order Myliobatiformes; family Myliobatidae; genus Mobula; species Mobula birostris. The sequence goes on from NC_092397.1 coordinate 40,762,882, forward strand.
CACCGTCAGCTCTGGCACTCTGGTTCCCATCCCCCTGCAGATCTAGTTTAAAGCCTCCCCAATAGCACTAACAAACCTCCCTGAAAGGATATTGGTCCCCCTGTAGTTCAAGTGTAACCCGTCTCTCTTGTACAGGTCCCACCTGCCCCAGAAGAGCAAGTTCTCTCTTTGCTTTTGGTCTGACTCATTTCTCCAGTCCGAACTCACTGGGTCGTGCTGCAGCTGGGGAGTCTTTCCAAAGGTTGGTTTTTGATCCCAACACCTGCAAACTCCTTGAGCATGCAATCATATCAGTGCTGTTCACTCAATCTCTGAGACTCATCTCCTAGTCAATGACCCGCTCCCCAGGCACCTCTCGACCATTGTGTCAGTGACTGTCCCCATAAACCAGCGGTCCCCAACCACCGGGCCGCGGACCAGTACCGGGCCGCAAAGCATGTGCTACTGGGCCGCGAGGAAACGATATGAGTCAGCTGCACCTTTCCTCATTCCCTGTCACGCACTGTTTAACTTGAACATAGGGTTGCAAACTGTCCTGTATTTGCCGGGACATCCCGTATATTGGGCTAAATTGGTTTGTCCCATACGGGACCGCCCGTGTCCCGTATTTCCCCCGTTAAGGTAGAGCGTTCTTATGAAACCTTTCGTGCCGAAATGGCGTAAAGCGAAGAAGCAATTACCATTAATTTATATGGAAAAAATTTTTGAGCGTTCCCAGACCCAAAAAATCACTTACCAAATCATACCAAGTAACACATAAAACCTAAAATAACTAACATATAGTCAAAGCAGGAATGATATGATAAAAACACAGCCTATATAAAGTAGAAATAATGTATGTACAGTGTAGTCGGGAAGATTAAGCCAAAACCGATTTGTGGAAAAAAAATGAGCACATACGCGCATGCGCACGTCACACATGTGAATATCACATATGCGCACACAGGAGCCCGCGAAAGGCTTCATGATCATGGTAGTCTTTCTTGGGGTAAACACAAGTGTCTCCTCAACACACACAAAATATGCTGGTGAACGCAGCAGGCCAGGCAGCATCTATAGGAAGAGGTACAGTTGACGTTTCGGGCCGGGACGCTTCGTCAGGATTTGACTGCTACTTTTGTCCCTTATTTGGGAGTGAGAAAGTTGGCGACCCTAACTGTAAAAAACATGTTGAGGTGAGTTTAACAGTACTTGAACACCTCCCCACCCCCGCCCCCGCTCGGCCAGTCCACAAGAGTATTGTCAATATTAAACCGGTCGGCAGTGCAAAAACCGTTGGGGACCCCTGCCATAAACAGCCTCAGTGTCTGATCGCCAGATAACAGGACACACACAACAACCTGAATCACCATCTGGTCTGGAGGTACCACTGCACAGGGTTGGAAAAGGCCGCAGACAGTTGCAAACACAACCTGCACCATCATAGGCATGAGCCTCACCACTATCGAGGATATCTTCAAACAGCGATGCCCCAAAAAGGCCACATCCATCACTGAAGACCCTCATCACCCAGGACATGCTCTCTGCCTTATTCTGTTTAGGTAGTCTCCAACATAAAGGCATGAACATCGATTTCCCTTTCCGCTCGTCAGCTCTTCTTCTGTTCCCCACTCTGGCCTCTTACCTCTTGTCACCTCCCACCTCCCACCTCCCCTTCCCTTTGTCCCACAGTCCACTCTCCTCTCCCATCAGATTCCTTCCTCTCCAGTCCTTCACCATTCCCACACACCCGGCTTCACCCATCACCTTCCCCTCCCCTGACCATTTTATTGCCTTCTACCCCACCCCACACCTTCCTTTCCAGTCCTGGTGAAGGGTCTCGGCCTGAAATGTCAGCTGTTTATTCCTCTACGTAGATTCTGCCTGACCTGCTAAGTTCCTCTGGCATTTTGTGGGAGTGATGCTCTCTTGTTATTCTGCCTATTGGAGAGGAGGTCCAGGACCCCAAGGACACAGATTCTATGTTTTTGGAAAAGCTTCTTCCCCTCCACCATCAGATTTCCGAATGGACAACGAACCAGCCCACGAACATGCCCTCACTGTGTATTGCTCTATTTGGGCATTATTTATTCAATTTAATTTTATATTTGATTCTCTTTGTAATTTACGGTATTTTTTATGTCTTGCCACAGAACACGAAATGTCATGGCTTATGTCAGTATATTAAACCTGATTCCCAGTGCGTGTTTAACTGTGGTCGCTGGTGCTCCGATTTTTAATCATTCCAGGCCAACGTGAGCTGCCAGAACACTCGAAGGCAGCAAATGTGACGTCTTTATTCCAAAGGGTGATGGAAATGATCCAGCTAATTATACAGCCCTGTGGATCCAACAGCAGGAGGAGGGAATTTATTTGAAAACATTCTGAGGGACAGGATATTAAACTTGATTCTGCTCCTCATTCTGCATTCCACATTGTATAGTCCTGTGACACACTCTCTCTCTTCCTCCTATCAATACATACAGTACCTAGAAAAAGTACTCACCCCCTTGGAAGTTTTCATGTTTTATAACATTCAATTACAGTGGATTTAATTTGGCTATTTTAACACCGATCAACAGAAAAAGACTCTTCCATGTCAAAGTGAAAACAGATCTCTACAAAGTGATCTCAATTAATTACACATATAAAACACAAAATATTTGATTGCATCAGTATTCACCTGTTTCCAGTCAGTATTTAGTAGATGCACCTTTGGCAGCAATTACAGCCTTGAGTCTGTGTGGATAGGTCTCTATCAGCTTTGCACATCTGGGCACTACAATTTTTCCCCATTCTTCTTTACAAAACTGCTCAAGCTCTGTCAGATTTCATGGGGATCGTGAGTGGACAGCCCTTTTCAAGGCCAGCCACAAATTCTCAAATGGATTGAGGTCTGGATTGTAACTTGGACACTCCAGGGCATTGACTTTGTTGTTTTTAAGCCCATTCCTGTGTAGCTTTGGCTTTACGTTTGGGATCACTGTCTTGCTGAAAAACAAATCTTCTCCCAAGTTGCAGTTCTCTTGCAGACTGCATCAGGTTTTCCTCCAGGATTTTCCTGTATTTTGCTGCATTCATTTTACCCTCTGCCTTCACAAGCCTTCCAGGGCCTGCTGCAGTGAAGCATCCCCACAACATGACGCAGTCACCACCATGTTTCACGGTGGGGATGGGATGTTTTTGATGATCTGCGGTGCTTGGTTTTTGCCAAATATAACATTTAATCTGATGGCCAACAAGTTAAGTTTTGGTTTCTTCAGACCACAGGACCTTCTTCCAGCTGAATTCGGAGTCTCCCACATGCCTTCCAGCAAATTCTAGCCGAGATTTCATGTGACTGTGGAAAGCGGCCAGTGAGTGAGTGGATCAGTGAAGGAGTGGAGCTTTGAGGCTTTGACTCGAGAGGCTTCGATGAGAAGAGGTGGAGGACAGCTTGCTCGCAGTTAGTCTTTACAATGCCTCCTGAGACGGTGATGTGCCTCTCATGTGAGATGTGGCAGTCTTGGGGGAACGCCCCTCTTCCGCAGAGTCACATCTGCCAGAAGTGCATACGGCTGGGCGATCTGGAAGACCATGTAAGGAATCTGGAGCAGCAGCTGGATGACCTTCGACTCATAAGGGAGAATGAGGCAGTCATAGATGAGAGCTACAGGGAGGTAGTCACACCTAGGCTGTCGGAAGCAGGTTGTTGGGTGACAGTCAGACGGGGGAAAGTGAAGGTGAGCAGACAGGTAGTGCAGAGCACCCCTGTAGCCATTCCCCTGAATAATAAGTTTACCGTCCTGGATACTGTTGGCGGGGACGACCGACCAGGTGTGAGCCATGGTGGCAGGGCCTCCGGCACTGAGTCTGACCCGGTGGCGCAGAAGGGTGGGACGGAGAAGAGGAGAGCAGTCGTCATTGGAGACTCTATAGTCAGGGGAGCAGACAGGAGATTTTGTGGACGTGAGAAGGACACCCACATGGTTTGTTGTCACCCGGGTGCCAGGGTCCGGGATGTCTCTGGCCGGGTGCACGACATCCTGGTACGAGAGAGAAAGCAACCAGAAGTTGTGATGCAAGTTGGGACCAACGACATAGGCAGGAAGAGGGATGAGGTCCTGAAGTGAGAGTTTCAGGAACTAGGCAGAAGGCTGAAGAACAGGACCTCAAGGGTGGCGTTCTCAGGATTGCTGCCAATACTACGTGATAGCGATGGTAAGAATTGGAGGAGATGGCAGTTGAATGTGTGGCTGAGGAGTTGGTGCAGGGGGGCAGGGTTTTAGATTCTTGGATCATTGGGATCTCTTCTGGGGAAGGTGGGACCTGTACATATTGGATGGGTTGCGCCTGAACTCGAGGGAGCAATATCCTTGCAGGTAGGTTTGCTAGCATGGTTCGGGAGGGTTTAAACTAATTTGCAAGGGGGATGGGACCCGGAGCGATAGAGCAGTGAAAGAAGTGCATGGAGTAAAGCCAGATCTAACATATAGAAAGGCTTTGAGGAAAGAGAAGCAGAATAAACGGTGTAAAGGTAGTAAGGTAGAAGGGCTGAAATGTGTGTACCTCAACGCAAGAAGCATCAGGAACAAAGGTGATGAACTGAGAGCTTGGATACATACATGGAATTATGATGTAGTGGCCATTACAGAGACTTGGCTGGCACCAGGGCAGGAATGGATTCTCAATATTCCTGGGTTTCAGGGCTGTAAAAGGGATGGGGGGGGGGGAGGGGAGGAGGGATGGCATTACTGGTCAAGGATACCATTACAGCTGCAGAAAGGGTGGGTAATGTAGCAGGAGCCTCTTGAGTCAGTATGGGTGGAAGTCAAGAACAGGAAGGGAGCAGTTACTCTATTGGGGGTATTCTATAGGTCCCCTGGTAGCAGCAGAGATACAGAGGAGTAGATTGGGAGGCAGATTTTGGAAAGGTGCAAAACTAACAGGGTTGTTATCATGGGTGACTTTAACTTCCCTAATATTGATTGGCACCTGATTAGTTCAAAGGGTTTAGATGGGGCAGAGTTTGTTAAGTGTGTCCAGGACGGATTCCTGTCACAGTTTGTGGACAGGCCGACTAGGGGAAATGCCATACTCGATCTAGTACTAGGTAATGAACCAGGTCAGGTCACAGATCTTTCAGTGGGTGAGCATCTGGGGGACAGTGACCACCGCTCCCTGACCTTCAGCATTATCATGGAAAAGGATAGAATCAGAGAGGACAGCAAAATTTTTAATTGGGGAAGGGCAAATTATGAGGCTATAAGGCTAGAACTTGCGGGTGTGAATTGGGATGATGTTTTTGCAGGGAAATGTACTATGGACATGTGGTCGATGTTTAGAGATCTCTTGAGGGATGTTAGGGATAAATTTGTCCCGGTGAGGAAGATAAAGAATGGTGGGGTGAAGGAACCATGGGTGACAAGTGAGGTGGAAAATCTAGTCAGGTGGAAGAAGGCAGCATACATGAGGTTTAGGAAGTAAGGATCAGATGACTCTATTGAGGAATATAGGGAAGCAAGAAAGGAGCTTAAAAAGGGGCTGAGAAGACCAAGAAGAGGGCATGAGAAGGCCTTGGCGAGTAGGGTAAAGGAAAATCCCAAGGCATTCTTCAATTATGTGAAGAACAAAAGGATGACAAGAGTGAAGGTAGGACCGATTAGAGGTAAAGGTGGGAAGATGTGCCTGGAGGCTGTGGAAGTGAGCGAGGTCCTCAATGAATACTTCTCTTCAGTATTCACTAATGAGAGGGAACTTGATGATGGTGAGGACAATATGAGTGAGATTGATGTTCTGGAAACGTTGATATTAAGGGAGAAGAGGTGTTGGAGTTGTTAGAATACATTAGGACAGATAAGTCCCCAGGGCCTGACGGAATATTCCCCAGGCTGCTCCATGAGGCGAGGGAAGAGATTGCTGAGCCTCTGGCTAGGATATTTATGTCTTCGTTGTCCACGGGAATGGTACCGGAGGATTGGAGGTTGTCCCCTTGTTCAAAAAAGGTAGTAGGGATAGTCCAGGTAATTATAGACCACTGAACCTTATGCCTGTGGTGGGAAAGTTGTTGGAAAAGATTCTTAGAGATAGGATCTATGGGCATTTAGAGAATCATGGCTTGATCAGGGACAGTCAGCATGGCTTTGTGAAGGGCAGATCGTGTCTAACAAGCCTGATAGAGTTCTTTGAGGAGGTGACCAGGCATTTAGATGAGGGTAGTGCAGTAGATGTGATCTACATGGATTTTAATAAGGCATTTAACAAGGTTCCAGAAAGTCAGAAGGCATGGGATCCAGGGAGGTTTGGCCAGGTGGATTCAGAATTGGCTTGCCTGCAGAAGGCAGAGGGTCGTGGTGGAGGGAGTACATTCGGATTGGAGGATTGTGACTAGTGGTGTCCCACAAGAATCTGTTTTGGGACCTCTACTTTTTGTGATTTTTATTAACGACCTGGATGTAGGGGGTAGAAGGGTGGGTTGGCAAGTTTGCAGATGGCACAAAGGTTGGTGGTGTTGTAGATAGTGTAGAGGATTGTTGAAGATTGCAGAGAGACATTGATAGGATGCAGAAGTGGGCTGAGAAGTGGCAGATGGAGTTCAACCCGGAGAAGTGTGAGGTGATACACTTTGGAAGGACAAACTCCAAGCCAGAGTACAAAGTAAATGGCAGGATACTTGGTAGTGTGGAGGAGCGGAGGAGCAGAGGGATCTCGGGGTACATGTCCACAGATCCCAGAAAGTTGCCTCACAGGTAGATAGGGTAGTTAAGAAAGCTTATGGGATGTTAGCTTTCATAAGTCGAGGGATAGAGTTTAAAAGTCGCGAGGTAATGATGCAGCTCTATAAAACTCTGGTTAGGCCACACTTGGAGTACTGTGTCCAGTTCTGGTCGCCTCACTATAGGAAGGATGTGGAAGCATTGGAAAGGGTACAGAGGAGATTTACCAGGATGCTGCCTGGTTTAGAGAGTATGCATTATGATCAGAGATTAAGGGAGCTAGAGCTTTACTCTTTGGAGAGGAAGAGAATGAGAGGAGACATGATAGAGGTGTACAAGATAATAAGAGGAATAGATAGAGTGGATAGCCAGCGCCTCTTCCCCAGGGCACCACTGCTCGATACAAGAGGACATGGCTTTAAGGTAAGGGGTGGGAAGTTCAAGGAGGATATTAGAGGAAGGTTTTTTACTCAGAGAGTGGTTGGTGCGTGGAATGTACTGCCTGAGTCAGTGGTGGAGGCAGATACACTCGTGAAGTTTATGAGACTACTAGACAGGTATATGGAGGAATTTAAGGTGGGGGCTTATATAGGAGGCAGTGTTTGAGGGTCGGCACAACATTGTGGGCTGAAGGGCTGTGCTATTCTATGTTCTATGACTTTTTTTTTCGAACAGTGGCTTTCTCTTTGCCACTCTCCCATAAAGCTGCGACCGGTGAAACACCCGGGCAACAGTTGTTGTATGTGCAGTCTCTCCCACCTCAGCCACTGAAGCTTGTAACTCCTCCAGAATTGTCAAGAGTCTTTTGGTGGCCTCTCTCACTAGTCCCCTTCTTGCACAGTCACTCAGTTTTTGAGGACGGCCTGCTCTTGGCAGATTTACAGCTGTGCCATATTCTTCCCATTTCTTGATGATTGACTTAACTGTACTCCAAGGGATATTCAGTGAGCTGGAAATTTTCTTGTATCCATCTCCTGACTTGTGCTTTTCAATAACCTTTTCACACAGTTGCTTGGAGTGATCTTTTGTCTTCATGGTGTAGTTTTTGCCAGGATACCGACCCACCAGCAGTGGGACCTTCCAGGTACAGGTGTATTTTTACTACAATCAATTGAAACACCTTGACTACACTAGTAATGATTTGATGTGTCATATTAAAGGGGATGAACACTTATGCAATCAATTATTTTGTGTTTTATATTTGTAATTAATTTTGATCACTTTGTAGTGATCTGTTTTCACTTTGACACAAAAGAGTCTTTTTCTGTTGATCAGTGTTAAAAAAAAGCCAAAGGTTGTAAAACAATAAAATGTGAAAACTTCCAAGAGGTGGGAGTGAATACTTTTTATAGTCACTGTATATATTGGCGTCTGCACAGTTTGTTGTCTTCTGCCTCTGTTTGATTTTTCATTGATCCTGTTATATTTACTATTCTACAGATTTTCTGAGTATGCATGCAAGAAAATAAATGTCATAGTTGTATATGCTGACATATATGTACTTATAATATCAATACATCTTTGGACCGTGGGAGGAAACCGGAGCACCTGGAGGAAACCCACGAGGTCACGGGGAGAGCGTACAAACTCCTTACCGGCAGTGGTGGGAATTGAATCTGGGTTGTCTGCACTGTAAAGCGCTGTGCTAACAACTATGCTACTGTGCCTCCCCAATTCTTCTTCGTTATTCTGCATTCCTGGTCTATTAGGGCTCAGTTAGTGCAGTGAGAATGGCTCCAGGTGCTCTGTGTTTTGATAAAATCCATGCTGGATATCTTTAAGCAAATAACTACAAAAATGATGAGCCATTCTTTATGGCCAATAACAACTTGCTTTCACCTGAGTGACTTTTTCAGCAATTATACAGAGCATTTCAGACTGATAAGCAGTCCTGTGCAAAAGCCTTCGGTGAACACATATATATATATATATATATATATATATATATATCTGGGGTGCCTTTGACTTTTGCACTGTACTGTAGTAATTTTACATATTGCACTGTACTGTAGTAATTTTATGCATTGCACTGTACTGCTGCCACACAAAAAAAAACAAATTTCATGACATATGTCAAACCTGATTCTGACATGGGTCTCTATTGTGGACTGAGAGTGGGAAGGGGACAGGGAGAGGGGAATCATGGTTGGGAAAAGGGAAAGGGAAGGGGAGGGAGCAGGAAGCACCAGAGAGACATTCTGTAATGATCAATAAATCAATTGTTCGGAATCAAATGACCTTGCCGGGTGTCTCAGGACTGAGTGTGTCTGTACCCACCTCGACACTCCTTCTCTGCCCCCTGTCCCTCCACCCCTCCCACGGCACCCCACCCTCGCCATTCCCAACATCCTTTGCTCCCACCAGATTTACAAACTCGCTCTCCGCTCCACGTTGACAAATACAGTACTGTGTGAAAGTCTCTGGCACCCAGGCTGTACATGTGCCCAAGACCTTTTGCACAGTACGGTAAAGGTCCATCTCCATCTCTTCTCACAACTGCGGCAGTCGAGAGCAAGGGTTCCTAGCCTTTTTTATGCTCCAGCCCAAAACCATTCTGCATGGTTTAAGCGTGTGTGGACCCCAGGCTGGGAACTCCTACTTCAGAGGATCTTAAGTATTGCCGATATGATTCAAACTTTCAGCACAGAATAGGCCCAGCAAACTACCTCATTACGCTTTTATGTTGTACGAGTTATTTACTTTTGTGATTTATTATAATTTTATGTCCTTGCTGCATCAAAAAAAAAACAAATTCACATCATCTTACCCGGTGACAATAAATCTGGTTTTGATTTGAATTCTGAAGGGTAGGAGATATTACATTATCTGGGATAATATAAATCATTGGCATATGATAAAAAAAATCACCCATAAAGCTAAATGGCCTTCAAATGGGAAAGAATAGGGCATAAATCAAGGAAGAACAATTAACAAGGAGCATCAATGTGGAAGCAAATATTGATGTTGGGATGTAGCCTTTTCTCCCCCGTTACTGCAGTGTTGAAGTTCGTCCATTAAAAACTACTCTTGCAGATTTATCGACAGCAGTGCAGAAACTAGTAGGAGACTCCTCGTTAGAGTCACTTCATTCCACTCTTGACAAGTTGGTGCATAATCTTTTCTTCCTGTCAGGGATTCAGATCAGCTGCTTTGCAGGACGAACGTTGATAAGTGCAGGCAGGAGACAGGAACTCGCTCAGCATTGACGTCCTGAATCTGTCAGTCTGCCGGTGATATTAAATCTGGTTCTGATTCACTGCCACAGTTGGCCATCACTGAGTGTACTTAATTTGGAGATTGATACGTTCTTAATTAGTAAGAGTGTCAGAGGTTATGGAGAGAAGGCCCAGTCCATCATGGGTACAGCTCGTCCATCCATTGAGCACATCTACACGGAGCGACGTTACTGGAAAGCAGCATCCATCAACAGGACCCCCACCACCCAGGACATGCTCTCTTCTCACTGCTGCCATCGGGAAGGAGGTACAGGAGCCTCAGGATTCACATCACCAGGTTCAGGAACAGTTACTACCCCTCAACCATCAGGCTCCTGAACCAGTGTGGTCAAACCTCAACTCTGAACTGATTCCATCGGGAAGGAGGTACAGCAGCCTCAGGACCCACACCACCAGGTTCAGGAACAGTTATTACCCTCAACCATCAGGCTCCTGAACCAGTGAGGATAACCTCAACTCTGAACTGATTCCATCGGGAAGGAGGTACAGGAGCCTCAGGTCCCACACCACCAGGTTCAGGAACAGTTATTACCCCTCAACCATCAGGCTCCTGAACCAGAGAGGACATTGTCACTCAACCTCACTTGCCCCATCACTGAAACATTCCCACAACACGGCAGTTTTTCGCAGTTGGACCGCGATCAATCACTGATCAGGAGTACGAGAAGAGGGCTACCTTTTCACTGAGGTTTGCACTCGGGATTGGAAAGGCAGGATCTTCATGGCAGCTTTTTGGACCATGACCAATCACTGATCAGGATTCATTAGAAAGAGCAAACAAAAATATGGCAGACTGCAGCGTAGCGCCCGTTGTTGTGAGTGGGCCAGTACTTGGAGTGGCTCACCAGGCTGGCAGTTCTCATTTACTTACTGAGAGACAGCACAGAATAGGTCCTTCAGGGCCTTGGAGCCTCACCGCCCAGGGACCCCCATTTAACCCTCGCCTCATCACAGGACAATTTACTATCACCAATTAACCTACCAACTGGTACATCTTTGGACTGTGGGAGGAAACCCACGAGGTCACGGGGAGAGCGTACAAACTCCTTACCGGCAGTGGTGGGAATTGAATCTGGGTTGTCTGCGCTGAAAAGCACTGTGCTCACCACTACGCTACTGTGCCTCCCCTATTCTTCTTCGTTATTCTGCATTCCTGGTCTGTGAGGGCACAGTTAGAGCAGAGGGAATGGCTCCAGGAGCTCTGTGTTTTGTTCTGCGGCTGAGATGTGGGAATTCTGGGAGACCTCCAGCCTCCCGAATAACCAAACATGAGAAATTCTGCAGATGCTGGAAATTCAAGCAACACACATCAAAGTTGCTGGTGAACGCAACAGGCTAGGCAGCATCTCTAGGAAGAGGTACAGTCGACGTTTCAGGCCGAGACCCTTCGTCAGGAGTAACTGAAGGAAGAGCTAGTGAGAGATTTGAAAGTGGGAGCAGTGCACCAAGCTTGCAGCTCCTCAGAGAAAGTGTCAAGGAACTGGAGCTTCAGCTTGATGACCTTTGGGAGACCGAGGGAGCAACAGATAGAAGCTACAGGGAATTAGTAACCCATAGGTTGCAGGAGGCAGGTAACTGGGTGACCATCAGGACAGCGAAGGGAAATGCAGAGTAACCCCTGTGGTCGTTACACTCAGTAATAATGATATCACTTTAACTACTATTGGGGGGGAATGACCTACTGGGGGGAGCTACAGTGACCGGGTCTCTCGCACTGAGTCTGGTGCTGTGCTCAGAAGACCAGAGAGGTGAAGAGGGTCGCAGTGCTGAGAGGAGATTCCTTAGTGAGAGGAACAGAGACGAGGTTCTGTGGGTGCGATAGAGACACCTGCATGGTAAGTTGCCTCCCAGGTGCCAGGGTCAGGGAAGTCTCAGATCATCTCCCCCCGTGGCATTCTAAAGGGGGAGGGTGAGCAGCCAGAAGTCTTATTGGCACCAATGACAAAGGTAGACAAGGTGGAGAGGTCCTGAAGAGAGATTTTAGACAGCTAGGTGGAAATCTGAGAAATAGGGCCTCTGTACCACGCGCCAGTGAGGGTAAGATAGGATGTTTTGGCAGGTGAATGTGTGGCTGAGGAATAGTGCGAGGGGAAGGGGCTCAGATTTATGGATTACTGGGATCTTTTCGGGGGAAGGTATGACCGGTACAAAGGGACAGGCCTGAACCCGAGGGGACCGATATCTTTGCAGGCAGGTTGGCCAGAGCTGTTCAGGTGGGTTTAAGCTAATTTGGCAGGGGGAAGGGAACCAGTGCTGAGGATGGGGTGGTCGGTTTATAAACAGAAACAGTGCATAGTGAGACTCCTACCAAGGAAAGGCTGATTATAGGGCAAAATTGCAGTCAACAGGATGAGATGCAATGTAAAAGGTGTACAGGACTGGGGGTGTTATATTTGAATGCATGAAGTATACGGAATAAGGTAGATGAAGTTGTAGCAGTTACAGATTGGCTTATATGATGTTGTGGGCATCACTGAATTGTGGCTGAATGAAGGTTATAGTTGGGAGCTGAACATCCAAGGATACACATTATATTGAAAGGACAGGCAGGTAGGCAGAGAGGGTGCTGTGGATCTGCTAATAAAAAATGAAATTAAATCATTAGAAAGAGGTGTTGAATCATAGTGGGTAGAGCTAAGGAACTGCAAGGGTATAAATATCCTGATGAGAGTTACAAACAGCCCCCAAAAGTAATAAAGATGTGGTCTATGAATTGCAACAGGAAATGAAAATGCATGCCAGAAGGACAATGTTATGATAATCATGGGGGATTTCAATATGCAGCTAGATTAGGAAAATTAGTGCAGGATCCCAAGAAGGGGAATTTCTAGAATACCTATAAAATGGGCTTTTAGAGCAGCTTGGGGTTGAGCTCACTAGGGGGTCAGCTATTCTGGACTGGGTATTGTGCAATGAACTGGAATTGATTAAAGAGCTTAAGGTAAAGGAACCCTTCTGAAACAGTGATCATAATATGATAGAATTCACTCTGCAGTTTGAGAAGGCGAAGCTAAAATCTGATGTACCAGTATTATAGGGAGTAAAGGGAATTACAGAGGCATGAGAGAGGAGCTGGACAAAATTGACTGGAAAAGAACACTGGCAGGGATGACAACAGGGCAGCAATGGGTGCAATTTCTGGGAACACAAAAATGATTCCAGGATTGAAAGTCTTGTTATATGAGGAGTGTTTGATGGCTCTGGACCTCTACTCACTGGAATTCAGAAGGATGAGGGGTGACCTCATTGGAATGTATTGAATGTTGAAAAGTGGATGTGCAGAAGATGTTTCCTCTGGTGGGAGAGTCAGAATACAGGGGTGTCATTTTAGGACAGAGATGAGAAAGAAACTCTTTAACCAGGTGTGGCGAATCTGTGGAATTTGTTCTGAGAGGGGAAAAAAAAATCAGCCATGATGAAATGGCAGAGCAAACATGATAGGCCAAGTGGCCTAATTCTGCTCCTATAACTTCTTGTCTTAGATTTGAACAAGGGTTGAATGCCCAAGTTGGTTATTATTATGGTTATTACTCTATTGCGGATTTATTGACTATGCCCACAGGAAGATAAATCTCAGGATTGTATGTGGTGACGTATAAGTACTTTGATAAGAAATTTACTTTGAACTCTGAATGGGGTTGAGAAGGTTAATAAATCAGCCATGATGACATGGCAGAGCGGACTTGACAGGCCGAATGGCATAATTCTGCTCCAATTTCTTCTGGTCTGATGGTCCGTGCAACCTTGCATAACCGTGCCTAACAACCGGACATCTGCTTAAGGTTTCAGGGAGTTCCCTGGTCAGCTCTCAGCTGGTTCAGCCTGTCAAATTTTAGCCCTAAAACCGAACTGTGAAGCCCCAGTTTGATCTTCAGTGTCCTGGCCCTTGCTCTACATTTGTCAACAGACCCGAAACTCTCCTAATGAGTCGACTAATCATCTGATATTAAAGCAATTGTTAGAGCCCTCGGAGGGATAGATGGTCTTGTAGGATAAGGGTAAACAGCATTCAGACAAAACTTCCAATAACATTATAACTGTAATGATAATGCTAATGGATTTTTCTTTTTCAAAATGTAGATATAGAAGAAATGAAACTAGTCGTGGTGTTTTTATTTGGCTCACCCGGAGCTGTATTTTATCAGCTCAATGCAGAAAAAATGATTGGGATAATTTCATTCTGAGTTACACAAATTATAAGCAACACACATCAAAGTTGCTGATGAACGCAGCAGGCCAGGCAGCATCTCTAGGAAGAGGTGCAGTCGACGTTTCAGGCCGAGACCCTTCGTCAGGACTAACTGAAGGAAGAGTGAGTAAGGGATTTGAAAGTTGGAGGGGGAGGGGGAGATCCAAAATGATAGGAGAAGACAGGAGGGGGAGGGATAGAGCCAAGAGCTGGACAGGTGATAGGCAAAAGGGGATATGAGAGGATCATGGGACAGGAGGTCCGGGAAGAAAGACAGGGGCGGGGGGGGGGTACCCAGAGGATGGGCAAGAGGTATATGCAGAGGGACAGAGAGAGAAAAAGGAGAGTGAGAGAAAGAATGTGTGCATAAAAATAGGTAACAGATGGGGTACAAGGGGGAGGTGGGGCCTTAGCGGAAGTTAGAGAAGTCGATGTTCATGCCATCAGGTTGGAGGCTACCCAGACGGAATATAAGGTGTTGTTCCTCCAACCTGAGTGTGGCTTCATCTTTACAATAGAGGAGGCCGTGGATAGACATGTCAGAATGGGAATGGGATGTGGAATTAAAATGTGTGTGGCCACTGGGAGATCCTGCTTTCTCTGGCGGACAGAGTGTAGATGTTCAGCAAAGCGGTCTCCCAGTCTGCGTCGGGTCTCGCCAATATATAAAAGGCCACATCGGGAGCACCGGACGCAGTATATCACCCCAGTCGACTCACAGGTGAAGTGTTGCCTCACCTGGAAGGACTGTTTGGGGCCCTGAATGGTGGTAAGGGAGGAAGTGTAAGGGCATGTGTAGCACTTGTTCCACTCACACGGTTAAGTGCCAGGAGGGAGATCAGTGGGGAGGGATGGGGGGGACGAATGGACAAGGGAGTTGCATAGGGAGCGATCCCTGCGGAATGCAGAGAGAGGTGGGGAGGAAAAGATGTGCTTAGTGGTGGGATCCCGTTGGAGGTGGCGGAAGTTACGGAGGATAATATGTTGGACCCGGAGGCTGGTGGGGTGGCAGCTGAGGGCCAGGGGAACCCTATTCCTAGTGGGGTGGCGGGAGGATGGAGTGAGAGCAGATGTACGTGAAATGGGGGAGATGCGTTTAAGAGCAGAGTTGATAGTGGAGGAAGGGAAGCCCCTTTCTTTAAAAAAGGAAGACATCTCCCTCGTCCTAGAATGAAAAGCCTCATCCTGAGAGCAGATGCGGCGGAGACGTAGGAATTGCGAGAAGGGGATGGCGTTTTTGCAAGAGACAGGGTGAGAAGAGAAATAGTCCAGATAGCTGTGAGAGTCAGTAGGCTTATAGTAGACATCAGTGGATAAGCTGTCTCCAGAGACAGAGACAGAAAGCTCTAGAAAGGGGAGGGAGGTGTCGGAAATGGACCAGGTAAACTTGAGGGCAGGGTGAAAGTTGGAGGCAAAGTTAATAAAGTCAACAAGTTCTGCATGCGTGCAGGAAGCAGCACCAATGCAGTCGTGATGTAGCGAAAGAAAAGTAGGGGACAGATACCAGAATAAGTACGGAACACAGATTGTTCCACAAACCCAACAAAAAGGCAGGCATAGCTAGGACCCATACGGGTGCCCATAGCTACATCTTTAGTTTGGAGGAAGTGGGAGGAGCCAAAGGGGAGCCAACTCTTAATAATTACTCTTAATAATTTCTCCTTTGGCTCCTCTCACTTCCTCCAAACTAAAGGTGTAGCTATGGGCACCTGTATGGGTCCTAGCTATGCCTGCCTTTTTGTTGGGTTTGTGGAACAATCTATGTTCCGTGCCTATTCTGGTATCTGTCCCCCACTTTTCCTTCGCTACATCGACGACTGCATTGGCACTGCTTCCTGCACGCATGCAGAGCTCGTTGACTTTATTAACTTTGCCCCCAACTTTCACCCTGCCCTCAAGTTTACCTGGTCCATTTCCGACACCTCCCTCCCCTTTCTAGATCTTTCTGTCTCTGTCTCTGGAGACAGCTTATCCACTGATGTCTACTATAAGCCTACTGACTCTCACAGCTATCTGGACTATTCCTCTTCTCACCCTGTCTCTTGCAAAAACGCCATCCCCTTCTCGCAATTCCTCCGTCTCCGCCGCATCTGCTCTCAGGATGAGGCTTTTCATTCTAGGACGAGGGAGATGTCTTCCTTTTTTAAAGAAAGGGGCTTCCCTTCCTCCACTATCAACTCTGCTCTTAAACGCATCTCCCCCATTTCACGTACATCTGCTCTCACTCCATCCTCCCGCCACCCCACTAGGAATAGGGTTCCCCTGGTCCTCAGCTACCACCCCACCAGCCTCCGGGTCCAACATATTATTCTCCGTAACTTCCGCCACCTCCAACGGGATCCCACCACTAAGCACATCTTTCCCTCCCCCTCTCTCTCTGCATTCCGCAGGGATCACTCCCTACGCAACTCCCTTGTCCCCAACCCTCCCCACTGATCTCCCTCCTGGCACTTATCCATGTAAGCGGAACAAGAGCTACACATGCCCTTACACTTCCTCCCTTACCACCATTCAGGGCCCCAAACAGTCCTTCCAGGTGAGGCAACACTTCACCTGTGAGTCGGTGGGGTGATATACTGCGTCCGGTGCTCCTGATGTGGCCTTTTATATATTGGCGAGACCCGACGCAGACTGGGAGACCGCTTTGCTGAACATCTAAGCTCTGTCCGCCAGAGAAAGCAGGATCTCCCAGAGGCCACACATTTTAATTCCACATCCCATTCCCATTCTGACATGTCTATCCACGGCCTCCTCTACTGTAAAGATGAAGCCACACTCAGGTTGGAGGAACAACACCTTATATTCCGTCTGGGTAGCCTCCAACCTGATGGCATGAACATCGACTTCTCTAATTTCCGCTAAGGCCCCACCTCCCCCTCGTACCCCATCTGTTACTTATTTTTATGCACACATTCTTTCTCTCACTCTCCTTTTTCTCCCTCTGTCCCTCTGAATATACCTCTTGCCCATCCTCTGGGTCCCGCCCCCCTTGTCTTTCTTCCCGGACCTCCTGTCCCATGATCCTCTCGTATCCCCTTTTGCCTATCACCTGTCCAGCTCTTGGCTCTATCCCTCCCCCTCCTGTCTTCTCCTATCATTTTGGATCTCCCCCTCCCCATCCAACTTTCAAATCCCTTACTCACTCTTCCTTCAGTTAGTCCTGACGAAGGGCCTCGGCCTGAAACGTCGACTGCACCTCTTCCTAGAGATGCTGCCTGGCCTGCTGCGTTCACCAGCAACTTTGATGTGTGTTGCTTGAATTTCCAGCATCTGCAGAATTCCTGTTGTTTACACAAATTATAAGTTGTAATACAAGAGGAGGCCATTAGAATTACATTCACCCTGATAACAAATGTAAACAGTGTATTTGCCTCAGTTGTTGTACGAATACAAGTAGAGGTTGCCATCACTTTGTGGGTTGCCCCATTCGCTGGCGTGCGGCGCACAGCGGCCAGACCGAAGAGGTATGTCAAGAGTTTCCTGTCACAGAATATCTGCCCCCGCCAGCTCAGATTTTGAGTTCTTGTCGTGTGGTGCCTCGGTGAAAAGGCAAGGCAGCATTGTGGCTGAGTGAGAAAGATTACAGGAGTGGGTGAACCACTGTCAACTCAAAAAGAGAAATAGAAGGAGCTCAGAAATGCATTAAACAGAGAGAAAAATGTGAAATTAATCTTTTTAATACCACTGCATTTAAAAGCTGAGCAAAATGAGGCTCAGTGTGATAATTACTATTCTGTGGCAGATAAATTGACCATCTTCACTTCAGAATTAATGTAACGATGGTTAAAAAGGTCCTTTGAACGAATGCCAAGGTTTTATACTCTGCAATGAATTTAATACAGAACGTAGTGTTCACTGTCAGACAAGCGGTAAATAAAAAAGAATTTTGTAAATGGAACGGGGGCGGGGGAAGTGGGTGCAGTGAGATACAAGAGATGGGAAACCAGTCACACAGAGTGTTGTGCACTGGACAAGAAAAAAACTGGTAAGTTTGAGGGGAAACACTTCTCACCTCAGTGCCAAGATGAAACAATGAAGATTCAGATTCAGATTCAGATTTATATTCAGGGAAACATTCAGTGAAAATGCGACATTTGCATTTACAACCAAGGATCAGAATCAGGTTTAATATCACTGGCATATATCGTGAAATTTGTTGTTTTGTGGTAGCAGTGCATTGCAATTCAGTACTGTGCAAAAGTCTCAGGCACCCGAGCTATATACTATATATATATGCCGAAGAATTTTCCACAGTACTGTACGTAACAGTAAAACTATAAATTACAAAAAGTGTTGATGAAAAGAGAATCCTATTAAATAGTGCAGAGAGAAAGAAAGTGAGGTAGTATTCATCGCACTTCCAAAGAAAGAGGGAGCAACAGAATGTGAGTTACATCGTACTATAAGCCTGATCAGCCACGTGGCAAAAATTATTCTCAGAGTCATCATGATGAGAGCAAGACGCTGTATAAAACCAGAAATCAGTAATGCGGCTTTGTGGAAAACACTGGAACCAGAACTGCAATTTTCATGCTACGGATGATCTGTGAACGAGCCATCCAGGTACAAAAAGACATCTACCCGTGTTTCATTGACTATATGAAAGTTTTTGACACTGTCAGGCAGCAAGA
Source organism: Mobula birostris (assembly GCF_030028105.1). NCBI lineage: Eukaryota > Metazoa > Chordata > Chondrichthyes > Myliobatiformes > Myliobatidae > Mobula > Mobula birostris. Next base: position 40,781,612 of record NC_092397.1, read on the forward strand.
TCTTCTGGAAATGCTTCAAGATCTTGACATAGATGGGGAAGATATACGTTTCTTAAGAAACTAATACTGGGACCAGACAGCATCCATCAGAATAGAAGGAGAAGTGAGTGAGTATGTGAATATCATGAGAGGAGTCAGGCAAGGTTGTGTCTTTTCGCCAGACGTATTCAACCTGTATAGTGAAAATATCTTGAGAAGTATCAAAGACATCAAAGGATTCACAATTGGAGGCCATAATATAAATAACATCAGATATGCTGATGACATCGTATTAATAGCTGACTCAGAAACAAAACTTCAGGAACTACTCAGTACAGTGGCAGCAGAAGGTAATCGCAGAGGCCTCTCAATCAACACCAAGAAGACAGAAAGCATGGTCAGCTCCAGAAAGACAAACATCCCACAATGTGTGATCAAGATCGGAAATACAAACATCAAACAAGTCAACAAATTCAGATATCTTGGCAGCCTAATAACAAGTAATGGCGGGTGCGACACAGATATCAAATACAGAATAGCAATAGCGAAAGAAGCTTTCCAGAAAATGAAGACCATATTAACAGACAGAAAAATGAGCACGTACACTAAAAACAGAACACTGCAGTGCTACATTTATTCTATCCTGACTTATGGAAGTGAATGCTGGACCATTTCCCCAGCAATGGAAAAGAGACAGAAGCAGCTGAATTGTGGTTATACAGGAGAATGTTAAAAATATCATGGACCACACACACATCAAATGAAGAAGTTCTCAGAAGAGCCCAAGCAGTTCGATCACTCATACCAACAATAAGAGAAAGACAACTCAGATTCCTAGGACACATCATGCGGAAAGATGAACTAGAAAAACTCATACTCTCTGGAAAGATTGAGGGGAGCAAACCTAGAGGAAGACCTCGGCTTATGTACATCAAAAGCATAGCCAGGTGGCTACACATCGAGGAAATGGAAGTCATCCAAAAAACGAAGGATGGATCAATATGGAAAACCATGGTCACCAAAGTCCGCATCGGATACGGTACCGGGACAGACAGACAGTGTTCATAGGATAATTGCCCATTCAGAAATCTGATGGCAGAGGGGAAAAATCTGTTTATAAACCCTTGAGCGTGGCCCCCGAGTACCAGCGCACATTCTGGTCCAACCTCGCATGCCCACAATGCTTGCCGAGCACAAATTCATTCCCATAGATGGCTGCGGAGGCCAAGTCAGTGGGTATATTTAAACCGGAAGTTGGTAGGTTGTTGATCAATCGGGATGTCAAAGGTCATGGGGTGAAGGCAGGAGAATGGTGTTGGGAGGGATAATAAATCAGCCGTGATGGAATGGCAGAGCAGACTCGATGGGCTGAATGGTCTAATTCTGCTCCAGTGTCTTATGTCCTAAAGGAACAAGAGCAAAGCAAGGCCCTTTTCTCCTTCACACCCTCTCTCCCACATACACAGACAGTCCTGCAAATCCAGGGCAGGCCCCCAGTCTCCAATGTCCAGGCTTCCGATATCTGACTTGGAGTTCCGGATTTCCGATCGAAGTTCGGGCTTCGATCTTTGGTAATAATTCCCAGACACTGCCGATGACCAGACCCCATACACAGGGAATCGAACTCCAGGCTGGCCAACTGACCGGCCCTCGTACATTCGTCTGGCACGTACATCCAGTCCCAGTAGCCACTGACCTGGGACAGCCCCACATCCACATCTCTGGCCTTCGATGTGGAGTGAAGTCCAAGGCTCCACGTGTCCACAATGCTGGCCTGTAGGTATGACAGGTCTAGCCAATTCTTTCCTTTCTTCAGTTTCTATGGTCTTTGAATAGTACAGGCCCTTCAGCCCACAATACCAACCTACTCTAACTTCCCTCCCACATCACCCTCCATTTTCTACGATCCATGAGCCAATCGAAGAGCTTCTTGAATGTCTCTCACATACCTGTCACTATTACCGCCCCTGGCAGGACGTTCCACACACCCACCACTTACCTCCCATCACCTTAAATGTCCCTGATGTATCTGTCTCTACACCACCCCTGGCAGGACGTTCCACACGCCCACCACTTACCTCCCATCACCTTAAATGTCCCTAATGTATCTGTCTCTACACCACTCCTGGCAGGACGTTCCACACACAAACCACTCTCTGTGTGGAGAACATACCTCTGACATCCCTCCAATCACCATAAAATTATGCCCCCTCATATTAGCTGTTTTCACACTGGGAAAAGTCTCTGTGGCAGCATGGCAGTGTCGTGGTTAACACCACACTTTGCAATACCAGCGACCCGGCGTTCAATTCCCGCCATGGTCTGTGAGGAGTTTGTACATTCTCCCCGTGACCACGTGGGTTTCCTCCGGGTGCTCCGGTTTCCTCCTACAGTCCAAAGACGTACCGGTTGGTAGGTTAATTGGTCACTGTAAATTGTCCTGCGATTAGGCTGGGATTAAATTGGGAGTTGCTGGGCAGGTTGGCTTGAGGGGCCGTAATGGCCAAATCTGTGCTGTAATTCAATAAATAAATAAATCATTGCCCCTTATTACCTTGTACACAGACTATCAAATATTATTTTATTAATGCTATAGCACACTTTAATTCACTTTTGTAAAAGGTGTTACACAGTAACTTCACTGAACTGGAGGAGTACAAATTTCATGACATGTGTGAGTGATGATAAACCTGATTCTGATCTGGGTCTCTATTGTGGACTGAGAGTGGGAAGGGGGCAGGGAGAGGGGAATCATGGTTGGGAAAAGGGGAAGGGAGAGGGGAGGGAGTGGGAAGCACTAGAGAGACATTCCGTAATGATCAATAAACCAATTGTTTGGAATCAAATGACCTTGCCTGGTGTCTCAGGGCTGGGTGTGTCTGTACCCACCCCTGACACTCCTTCTCTGCCACCTGTCCCACACCCCTCCCACAGTGCTCCACCCTCACCATTCCCAACATCCTTTGCTCCCACCAGATTTACAAACTCGCTGTCCGCTCCGCGTTGACAAATACAGTACTGTGCAAAAGTCTTAGGCACCCGAGCGATATATTGTATATGTGCCTAAGGCTTTTGCACAGTATTGTATAAAATGAGGAGAATCTGATGAATTTAAAGAGAGCACAAGACCTGGAACTTCATTGCATGAACAGGGAGCATGAGAAAGGGGCTGGAGGATGAAGAGCGAAGAGCAAGCGTGGGAATGGGGTCGAATGGATGAAGGGGGAACATGGGATCTTATTAACAAGGAATGTACACCCACAGAACTGCCACCCATTGGACTTTTTTTTTTGTTTTTGCACCATTCTCTCTGAACTCTAGAGAATGCTGTGCGTGAAAATCCCTGGAGGTCGGCAGTTTCTGAGATACTCAAACCACCCCGTCTGGCACCAACAATCATTCCACGGTCAAAGCCACTTCGATCACATTTCTTCCCCATTCTGATGTTTGATCTGAACAACAACTGAACCTCTTGACCATTTCTGCGTGCTCTTATGCACTGAGTTGCTGCCACGTGATTGGTTGATGAGACATTTACATTAACAAGCTGGTGTACAGGTGTACAAGTGGCCACTGAAAGTCGGCCATTTTGCTTAGATACACATCTTTGAAAGGGAAAGCACAAGGAGAACACAAGGAGCTGAGAGCATAGAAGCAAGGAGGTTATGCTGACGGTCGTAAAACATATCTAGTGTACTTTGGTAACTGTGAACTCTACAATTTAGTAAAGTTATGAGCGAGTTGGAGAGGATGTGGATGAGGACGTTTTTCACTGGGAGCTGACAAGGTAACCAGAGAAACAGGTAGAAAATCAGAGGCAACAAAGAAAGAATTTAATAAATTGTCAAAAAAGAAAATAAAATCACTTCATGATGGAGGAAGAGCATTCTGAAAACTCCAGCCCCACCTTCCCCACCACCCCACTGTGACGCACCATCTGTACATACATACAGTACAGTGCAGAAATCATCAGCATATATATAGCTTGGGTGCCTGAGTCTTTTGCAATGTACTGTAGTAACTTTACGTATTGCACTGTACTGCTGCCACAGAAAAAAAAACAAATTTCATGACATATGTGAGTGATAAACCTGATTCTGATATGGGTCTCTATTGTGGACTGAGAGTGGGAAGGGGGCAGGGAGAGGGGAATCATGGTTGGGAAAAGGGGAAGGGAGAGGGGAAGGAGCGGGAAGCACCAGAGAGACATTCTGTAATGATCAATAAACCAATTGTTTGGAATCAAATGACCTTAGGCAACCCTACCTATATATATGTGAGCTTAAAACTTCTGCAGAGTACTGTCTGTAGTAGTAAAAAGCTTTTCCCATGGTGGAGGTGTTTAAGGCACAAAGAATGGTTTGGGTCTGAAATGTGCCACCTGGATTCATAAGACCAGGAGGTACATGAGCAGAAATCCTCTGTTCAGCCCATCAAGTCGCTCCACCACTTCATCATGGCTGATTAATTATCCCACTCAATCCCATTCTCCAGCCGTCTCTCCATAACTTTGACACACTGACTGATCAAAAATCTATCAAGCTCCGCTTTAAACAAACCCAATGGCATGGTCTCCACAGCCATCTGTGCCAATGAATTACATAGATTCACCATCCTCTGGCTAAAGAAATTCAAGGTTCAAAGTTCCCAAGGTATTCACAAAATCTCGGTCGGTAAAGGGCCAAATGAAAGGCTAATTCTCAAGCCTGATAAGTTAAATATTGGTTGTTCTGTGCATGTGTAGGCCATCTGGTTCATCGAGCTTGCTCCATTATTCAATAAGATCATGGCTGATCTGGCCATGGACTCATCTCCACCCACCTGCCTTTTCCTATAACCTTTAACTCCCCTACTATACAAAAACCTATCAACCAAATCTATAAAATACCAACCAATCAATGCAAGACTGCACCTATTTGGGCATTCAACCAGTGTGCAAATCTGCTAGCTAGCTTGCTCCTCGCCTCAGTTCTAAAGGGATGTGCTGGTATTCTGAGTCTGTGACCTCCAGTCCAAAACTCCCCCACTATAGGAAACATCCTCTCCACATCCACTCTATCTGTGTCCTCTGGTCCTAGACTCCCCCACGACAGGAAACATCCTCTCCACATCCACTCTATCTGTGTCCTCTGGTCCTAGACTCCCCCACTATAGGAAACATCCTCTCCACATCCACTCTATCTGTGTCCTCTGGTCCTAGACTCCCCCACTATAGGAAACATCTGTCCACGTCATGGTGGATGCAGATACTCTCACATTAAGCAAGCTCCTCTTAGTCTGAAATAGGCAAGGCAAAGAAGGCCGCAGATCCAAAGCAGATAAATGTTGTTGCTGTGCAGTCAGCATGGATAAGGTTGGGCCAAAGGGCCTGTTTCTATGCTCTACGACATGTCACATTATCACCCAGTGCACAATGTCCCGCTCACGGTTTGGAAGTGGGAGGGTGCTCAGTCAGAGAGGAAACATGCAAACTGCACATAATTTCCTGAGGAGTCTGCGAAGATCTTTTGGAAAGCATTAAGTTGGATAAGTCACCGGGACTGGATGAGATGTATCCCAGGCTACTGTGGGAGGCGAGGGAGGAGATTGCTAAGCCTCTGGCGATGATCTTTGAATCATCAATGGGGACAGGAGAGGTTCCGAAGGATTCAAGGGTTGCAGATGTTGTTCCCTTATTCAAGAAAGGGAGTAGAGATAGCTCAGGAAATGTTAGACCAGTGAGTCTTACTTCAGTGGTTGGTAAGTTGATGGAGAAGATCCTGAGAGGCAGGATTTATGACCATTTGGAGAGGCATAATATGATTAGGAATAGTCTGCATGGCTTTGTCAAGGGTAGGTCGTGCCTTACAAGCCTGATTGAATTTTTTGAGGATGTGACTAACCACATTGATGAAGGAAGAGCAGTAGATGTAGTGTATATGATTTCAGCAAGGCATTTGATAAGGTACCCCATGCAAGGCTTTTTCAGAAAGTAAGGAGGCATAGGGTCCAAGGGGACATTGCTTTGTTGATCCAGAACTGGCTTGCCCACAGAAGGCAAAGAGTGGTTGGAGACGGGTCATATTCTACATGGAGGTCGGTGACCAGTGGTGTGCCTCAGGGATCTGTTCTGGGACCCTTACTCTTCGTGATTTTTATACATGACCTGGATGAGGAAGTGGAGGGATGGGTCAGTAAGTTTGCTGATGACACAAAGGTTGGGGGTGTTGTGGATAGTGTGGAGGGCTGTCAGAGGTTAGAGCGGGACATTGATAGGATGCAAAACTGGGCCGAGAAGTGCCAGATGGAGTTCAACCCAGATATGTGTGAAGTGGCTCATTTTGGTCGGTCAAGTATGATGGCAGAATATAGTATTAATGGTAAGACTCTTGGCAGTGTGGAGGATCAGAGGGATCTTGGGGTCCGAGTCCATAGGACGCTCAAAGCAGCTGCGCAGGTTGACGCTGTGGTTAAGAAGGCATATGGTGTATTGGCCTTCATTAATCGTGGAACTGAGGTTTAGGAGCCGAGAGGTAATGTTGCAGCTATATAGGGCCCTGGTCAGACCCCATCTGGTAGTGGTCGCCTCACTACAGGAAGGATGTGGAAGCCATAGGAAGGGTGCAGAGGACATTTACAAGGATGTTGTCTGGATTGGTAATCATGCCTTATGAGAATAGGTTGAGTGCTCAGCCTTATCTCCTTGGAGCAACGGAGGATGAGAGGTGACCTGATAGAGGTGTAGAAGGTGATGAGAGGCATTGATCGTGTGGATAGCCAGAGTCTTTTTCCCAGGGCTGAAATGGTTGCCACAAGAGGACTCAGGTTGAAGGTGCTGGGGAGTAGGTACAGAGGTGATGTCAGGGGCTCTTTAGAGAGAGGTGAGTGCGTGGAATGGGCTGCTGGCAACGGTGGTGGAAGCGGATACGATAGGGTCTTTTAAGAGACTTTTGGAGAGGTACATGGAGCTTAGGAAAATAGAGGGCTGTGGGGAAGTCTAGTAATTTCTAAGGTAGGGACATGTTCAGCACAACTTTGTGGGCCGAAGGGTCTGTATCGTGCTGTAGGTCTTCTATGTTTTCTAAGATTCCGCATGACTTCTAAAACTTTGACAAGCTTCTATTGGTGTGTGGTGGAGAGTATATCGACTGGCTGCGTCACAGCCTGGTATGGAAACACCAATGTCCTCGAATGGAAAATTCTACAAAAAGTAGTGGATATGGCCCAGTCCATCACAGGTAAAGCCCTCCCCACCACTGAGCACATCTACACAAAACGTTTTCACAGGAAAGCAACATCCATCATCAGGGACCCCCAACACCCAGGACATGCCCCCTTCTCACTGCTGCCATCAGGAAGGAGGTACAGGAGCCTCAGAACTCACACTAGTAGGTTCAGGAACAGTTATTACCCCTCAACCATCAGGCTCTTGAACCAGAGGGGATAACTTCACTTGCTCCATCACTGAACCGTTCCCACAACCTGTGGACTCACTGTCAAGGACTCTTCATCTCATGTCTCGATATTTATTGGTCATTTTTATTATTATTTCTTTCTTTTGGTATTTGCAGCTTGTTGTCTTTTGCACTCTGGTTGAATACCCAGGTCGGCCGAAGGGGAGCAGCAGGAGAATTCTGCCTGCTGGGTAACATTGTTAAAATACATCAGTGTTTTAATCGGAATGACACTCCCTCACACAGACCACGAAACCGTGGCTGAAGCAAAGCAGCAGGAGGGTTCTGCTTGCTTGGTAACATTGTTAAAGTACACCAGTGTTTTAATTGGATCATGATTTAGGATGCTGCCATGTGGAAAATGTCTGCAGCAGATCTAAAAGCAGTTTAATACCAGAGAAGTGCCTACAGGTAGCCTAGGTTTATGAACGATGCCTGATATACTCGGGCAGGCTAATAACCTGCCTTATAAACACAAGGGATTTGGCAGGTGCTGGAAATCCAGAGCAACCACACAAAATGCCGGAGGAACTCAGCAGGTCAGGCAGCATCTATGGAGGGGAATAGACAGTCTACATTTCAGGCTGATACCCTTTGTCAGGACAGGAAAGAAAGGAGGAAAAGGCCAGAATAAGTGAGAAGTTGCCTGACTTGCTGTGCTCTTTGTGCATTACTCAAGGCAGAAACCAGAATAAGTGGCTGGGTGGATGGGTGGGGGAGTGTAAGCTGGTAGGTGATAGGTGAGACCAAGTGGATGGGTAGGGGACGGAGGAATGCCTGTGAGGAGTTTGTACATTCTCCTCATGACTGTGTAGGTTTCCTCCGGGTGCTCTCGTTTCCTCCCACTTTCCAAAGACGTACAGGCTGGTCGGATAATTGCTCATTGTAAGTTGTCCAGTGATTAGGCTGGGATCAACCTGCAGGACAGCCGGGCGGTGCGGCTCGAAGTTGCGGAGGGACATATTCCACACTGCATCCCAATGAACAATAAATAAAAGTGGGACTCTGGGAGGTGAGTGGTGGAAGAGGGAGAGGGCTGAAGAAGGTGGAATCCGATGGGAGAGGAGTATGGATCTTGGCACAGAGGGAAAGAGGAGGGGCACCAGAGATGAGGAGGAGAAAGAGTGAGAGGGTACCCAGAATGGAGGGGGAGGGGAGGGGGGGGAGATAGATGACCAGAAATCAAAGAAATCGAGGTTAGTGTCATCTGGTTGGAGGTTACCCAGGCAGCCTCATTATGACAGCAGAGGAGGCCATGAGCCAACATGGCGGAATGGAAATGGGAAGTCCAACTGAAATGGAAGGCCACCAGGAATTCTCATCTTTTGTAGTGGAGGGAGTGACGGGTGGTCGATGAAACAGACCCCCCAATCCATGTCATGTCTCACTGATATACAGGAGGCCACATTGAGGAGCACCAGATACAGTAGATGATCCTAAGAGACTCCCAGAAGATTTGTTGCCTCACCTGGAAGAACTTTTTGGGACCCTGAATGGTGGTGAACGAGGAAGTGTAGGGGCAGGGATATGTGCGTGGAGGGAGATCAGTGGGGGCAGACAAATGGACAAGGGCGTCACGTAGAGAGCGAGTGGGGAGTGGGGTGGTGGGAGGGAGAGGGAAGTACTTTGTTTTTACCTTCTCAGACTGTAACTGTGTGTAACACTTTAAGTCCCTGGGCTTTCACTGGAACTGGGTCGGTCATCGGCCAAATGAGAAGTTAATTCTCCAGCCCGAAATGTTAACTGTTGCTTGCTCAGTGCACAGATTCTGCCTGATCTGGCAGTTATTTCCAAAGTCCAAAGTTCAAAGTAAATTTATCATCAAAGTACATAAATGTCGCCATTAACAACCCTGAGATTTGCTTTCCTGAGAGCATAAAGACTGCACTAACAGGACAGACAAACCACCAAAGTGCAAAAGACAATAAAGTGTGCAAATACAGAAGGAAGAACAAACAAATAAACAATAAATAAATATCAAGAACAGGAAACAAAAGTGAGTCCATTGGTTGTGGAAACAGTTCAGTGATGGGGCGAGCGAAGTTATCCCCTCTGGTTCAGGAGGCTGATGGCTGAGGGTAATAATTGTCCCTCTGAGGATCTATCCCAGGCCCAACATATTGGTGCAGGTATGAACACACTGGCTGCTTCATTAGGAGATTTGGTGTGTCATCAAAGACACTTGCAAATTTCTACAGATGTACTGTGGAGAATTCTAGGCTATATCACCGTCTGGTTTGGAGGGATGGGAGGGGCTATTGCACAGTATCAAAATAACCTGCAGAGTTGTAAACTCAGTCAGCTCCATCATGGGCACCAGCCTCCCCAGCATCCAGAACATCTGATGGAATGATGCCTCAAAAAGGCAGCATCCATCATTAAGGACCCCCATCGCCCAGGACAGGCCCTCTTCTCATTGCTACCATCAGGGAGGAGGTACAGGAGCCTGAAGACACACACTCAATGATTCAGGAACAGCTTCTTTCCCTCTGCCATCAAATTTTTGAATGCGCATTGAACCCATGAACATCACCTCACCACTTTTTCCAAGTTTATTTTTGCACTACCTATTTAATTATATAATATATATATTATAATTGTAATTCACAGCTTTTCCTTCTATCATTATTTATAGCAATATACTGCTGCCACATAACAACAAATTTCACAACATATTCCAGTGATATTAAAGCTGATTCTGAACCTGGTGGTGTGAGTCCTGAGGCTCCTGTACCTTCTTCCTGATGGGATCAGTGAGAAGAGAGCATGTCCTGGGCGAAGGGGGACCCTGAAGCTGCTTTCCTCTGGAATGGTGGGAGGGCTTTACCCATGACAGACTGGGCCACATCCACTTACTTTTGTAGGATTTTCCACACCAGACTATGATGCAGCCAGTCAATATACTCTCCACCACACATCTATAGAAGTTTGTCAAAGTCTCAGATGTCATGCCGAATCTTCGCAAACTGCTAAGGAAGTAGAGGGACTGTTGTGATTTCTTGGTAATTGCACTTATGTGCATTGTCCAGGACAGGTCCTCTGAATTGGTAACACGGAGGAATTTGAAGTTGCTGGCCCTCTCTACCTTTGATCCCACGATGGGGACTGGCTCATGGACCTGCAGTTTCCTCCTCCTTAAGTCTATAATCAGTTCTTTGGTCTTGGTGACATTGAGTGAGAAGTTGTTGTTATGGCACCACTCAATCTCCATTGACAATGTGTTGATGTTTTCAATCACAATGCTGTGATGGCAGGTTTCCAAATCGCAGTGGTAAAAGGAACTTTAATTTCTCACCAATTACAGGATGCTGAAGGCTCACACTCAATGATTCAGGAATAGTCTGGCATCTGATTTCTGAACTGCCCTTTAACCCATGAACACGACCTTATTACTAGTTCTTCCTACACTATATATTTAACCAGGTATGCATGGGGTGTCCAGGGAAGAGTAGCACCTCTGGTGAAGGGGCTTGTCGTGTCCATTTTGGGCCAGCTCACTCACCTTTGGTCCCCATCAGACACTCAGCTCCCACCTGTGGCTCCAAGTAACTGTTTGCATGAGACAGCGACCACGCCCCGGTACACCACTTCGACAGGCAGGATAAATCAGGTGAGGGTAGCTGACAGCCTCGTACCCTGGTGAGATAGGGCCATGCCTGTCCTACTATGCAAAATCGGCTCCAGTAGACTGGATGGGTGGATGAGATCTACAGTGAGGTCCAACGGCCAGAAGCCGGTTCTGTAACGTCCCGTGGAGAGCCAAGGGCAGGACCAGGCACAGAAGACACCAGGGTCATCCACTGCAACCAAGTTTGAGAAGCTTTTTCGTACCACTGGACCCAGACCTCAGCTCAAGAGAGTGGAACTGTCCTAATGCAAAGACCTTTCCACATTAAAAACTCTCCTGCACAGGTTTGCTGACCTCGTCGGACACGATGGACCATCACCACCATACTTAGGTAATTTGATGTCTTTGCACGGTAATGCTGCAGAAAACAATAAATTTCACTTCAGAAGAACACACACAAAATGCTGAAGGAACTCAGCAGGCCAGGCAGCATGCTGTGCCAAGGAATAAACAGTTGAAGTTTCAAGCCGAGACCCTTCAGTGCCTATTCCAGTCCTTAATAAAGTGGGTACTGTGTGTATGTCTGTGGTCTTCTGCTGCAGTAGCCCATCCACTTCAAGGTTTGACGTGTTGTGTGTTCATCTGCACACCACTGTTGTAACGTGTGGTTATTTGAGTTACTGTCAGCTTGAACCAGTCTGGCCATTCTCCTCTGATCTCTCTCATTAACAAGGTGTTTTCACCCACAGAACCGCCACTCACTGAATTTTCTTTTTATTTTTCACACCATTCTCTGTAAACTCTACAGACTGTTGTGTGTGAAAATCCCAGGAGATTAGCAGTTTCTGAGACACTCAAACCACCCTGTCTGGCACCAACAATCATTCCACGGTCAAAGTCACCTGGATCACATTTCTTCCCCATTCTGATGTTTGGTCTGAACAACAAATGAACCTCCTGACCGTGCCTGCTGCTGCCACATGATTGGCTGATTAGATATTTGCATTAAAGAGCAGGTGTACAGGTGACCAAAGACTACACAAGTACATCAGTGATAATCAATCGAATTCGATGTGGTTATATCGCTAAGTTAACTTGTGTAGACTACTGTACCTCCTTACTATATCAACCCTGCCAAAGTCAGACTAACACATGTTTGTTTAAACATTGCCACAAAATAGACTTGATTAACAGATTTGGCCTTTGTTGACTCATTAAGCATCTCCCATTTGGCTGATGTCCCTCCCTCCTCTGGCTCTGAATATCTTGAAGGATCTCCTTTTCTTCCTCCACCAAACCTCTGAGATGATTGAATATTCAATGTGCTGGCACCGCCTGCCTGCAAACTCCACGGTCTGACAGCCAAGCAGAACCAATCAGAGGCTTAAATCCAAATAACGCTAGAGGCTTTTTAACGTGAACTAAATTGTATCTCGAGAGATGGAATCGGCCAAATGTTTGATTGCGAGCAAGAGCATTCAGTTTGGTTTTGCTGTTTCTCAACTCTGTTCCACCATAATGAAGTAAAACCCACTGAAGACCTTTGATGCTTCTTGCTGAATCACTTTATGAACCTGATTCTTTTCTTCTCCAATTAGAGCTCCAGCCCATTTAGGCACAAATGCATTTTTCTGCCTGCAATGTATTATTACTGTCAACGTTATAGAGCGGAGGTAATTATTTACCCAATTCAACACTATTAACTCTCTCCCATTCGGCAAACACTTAATTAGCTGTTCCTGGAAACTCCCTTCCACGACTAGGGTCCACAACCACTTTAATTATTTATTTTTGTTTAGAAATAGCGCGCAGAACCTTCTGACCCAACGAGACCCACCTCCCAGCAATGCACATTAGCCTAATCACAGGTCTAAGGTGGTGGGGTGGAGATACGTCTCTACCACAGGAGGTGTGAGGCGCTCCTTCCCTCCGCTAGCCTGCAGGTCTCCCTTGGGCAAGGTGTAGCATTTGCTTAGCCCCCAGATCAGGGTCATGTGAAGCCGTGGGATCAGGTGGTGGATGGTCTTATGAGCAGCCGGTGCAGATCACAAGTCCTGGTTATCTGACCGCTGACGCCAGGCAGACAATCTCTGAAGAGTATTGATAATGGCTGGGGTCACCCGTCTTGTAAAGACACTGCCCAGAAGAAGGCAACAGCAGACCACTTCTATAGAAAAATTCGCCAAGAACAATCATGGTCATGAGACCATGGTCGCCACGTCATATGACACGGCACATGATGATGTCATACAACACAGCACATAATGATGATGTCATACAACACGGTACATAATGATCACCCATGTCACAAGATGAATGAATGAATGAATCACAAGACAATTTATAAAGTTCAAAGGACATTTATAGTCAAAATATGTATAAATTAAACAACCTTGACATCCATCTCCTTACAAGCAACCACGAAACAAAAATCCCAAAAGAAAACATTACAAAAAGATTAACAAACACTGAATGCAAAGAGAGAAAAAAAACACAAATCATGCAAACAATAAAAGCAAGCAACAGCATTCAGAATGAAAGTGAGTCTATAGATACGAAGCTCAGAGCAGGCCACAGCCCGAGCCTCAGTTCATCACACAGCAGGGTAAATCATGGTGAAGCTCACAGACATGAAGCCCGGTGCAGCAGAAGCAGGCCACAGTCTTGGCCTCAATGCTGTGGACAGCAGAGTAATCGTCATGAAGCAGCGAGCAGAACCATCCCGACACCCTGCCCTTTCAAATCCATCCAGTCCGGCGTTTCAACTGTCCAAACAACAGGTCGATCCCCACACTAGGACCCAGGACCCGTGCATCGATACGCTCTGGGCTTAGACCCCTCTGCCACATTCTGGCCCATATATGATCTTCCCAAATCTGCCCAACACTTAGATCAATCCAAGCTCGCTCTCGGTTTAGGTGGATGGGCTTCAAATCTCCCCTGCTCTGAGGTTTCTAGCCTTGCATGCCTTGACACCATCTCAACCATGCCCTGACTTCAATTTATCACTGCAAGCAATGGAGAGGCCAAAACATTGACTGTTTCCCACTGATGCTGCCTGGCCTGCTGAGTTCCTCCAGCAGTTTGTGTGTGTTGCTCTGGATTTCCAGCATCTGCAGATTTTCTCTTGTGATTGACCTTACTCCAACCACTTCTCCTCAAACAGGTCTCAGCCTCACTCCAGCCTTGCATCGCACCTGGGCGCCTCAACCCTCGAGCCAGTCTCGCCTTTGCTTGCCTCTCCATTGTTTGCCGTGATAATTTACCACAATTTTCCACAGAAAAGGTGTTATTAATAAAGTACAGTCCCTATAAAAAGTCTTCACCCTCCCTTGGAAGTTTTCACATTTTATTGTTTTACACCACTGAATCACAGTGGCTTTTTTTGACACTGAGCAACAGGAAAAGACTCATGTCAAAGTGAAAACAGATCTCAATAAAATAATCTAAATTAATTACAGATATAAAACACAAAATACTTAATTGTATGAGTATTCAGCCCCTTTAATAAGACACACCAAATCATCACTGGTGCAGCCAACTGGTCTTAGAGGTCACATAATCAGTTAAATGGAGATCACAGTGTGCAGTCAAGGTGTTTCAATTGACTGTAGTAAAAATACACCTGTATCTGGAAGGTACGTCTGCTGGTAAGTCAGTATCCTGGCAAAAACTACACCATGAAGACAAAAGATCACTCCAAGCAATTCTGCATAAAGGTTACTGAAAAGCACAAGTCAGAAGATAGATACAAGAAAATGTCCAAGTCACTGAATATCCCTTGGAGTACAGTTAAGTCAGTCATCAAGAAATAGAAAGAATATGGCACAGCTGTAAATCTGCCTGGAGCAGGCCGTCCTCAAAAACTGAGTGACTGTGCAAGAAGGGGACTAGTGAGGGAGGCCACCAAGAGACCCATGACAACTCTGGAGATGGGAGAGGCTGCGCATACAACATCTGTTGCCCGAGTGCTTCACCAGTCGCAGCTTTACGGGAGAGTGACAAAAAAGAAAGCTGCTGTTGAAAAAACACACATGAAACCTCGGCTGGAGTTTGCCAGAAGGCATGTGGGAGACTCTGAACTCAGCTGGAAGAAGGTTCTAAGGTCTGCTGAAACCAAAATTGAGCTTTTTGGCCATCAGACTAAATGTTACATTTGGCAAAAGCCAAACACCGCACATCATCAAAAATATACCATCCTTGCCATGAAGCATGGTGGTGGGGATGCTTCACTGCAGCAGGCTCTGGAAGGTTTGTGAAGGTAAAATGAATGCAGCAAAATACAGGGAAATCCTGGAGGAAAACCTGATGCAGTCTGCACGAGAACTGCGACTTGTGAGGAGATTTGTTTTCCAGCAAGACAATGACCCCAAGCATAAAGCCAAAGCTAAACAGGAATGGCTTAAAAAACAACAAAGTTAATGTCCTGGAGTGGCCAAGTCAGAGTCTAGACTTCAATTCAATTGAGAATTTGTGGCTGGACTTGAAAAGGGCTGTTCACTCACGATCCCAATGCAATCAGACAGAGCGTCAACAGTTTTGTAAAGAAGAACGGGGAAAAATTGTAGCGTCCAGATGTGCAAAGCTGATAGAGACCTATCCACACAGACTCAAGGCTGTAATTGCTGCCAAAGGTGCATCTAATAAATATTGACTTGAAGGGGTGAATATTTATGCAATCAATTGTTTTGACTTTTATATTTGTAATTAATTTAGATCACTTTGTAGAGATCTCTTTTCACTTTGACACGAAAGAGTCTTTTTCTGTTAAACAGTGTCATAAAAAGCCAAATTAAATCCACTGTGATTCAATGTTGTAAAACAATAAAACATCCGGGGGGGGGGGGGTTGAATATTTTTTATTGGTACTGTATTTACTAGCTTTATGAAACACCAGTAAGCTGTCACCTGTCTTCAAGAGCCAGAAACAATTTATAATGACAAATTAATATACTAACTGATATCTGTTTGGACTGTGGGTGGAAACTGGAGCACCTAGAGGAAACCATAGCAGTCACAGAGAGAACGTACAGGCAGTGGTGGGAACCGACTATGGACCTTTGTGGCTCCAGTGAGCCCTTTTATTCTTACCCATCCCTAATTATCCTCGGGGTGGGGGGTGGTAGTAAGCTGCCTTGTGAACCACTATAGCCCTTCTGATGAAGGTACTTCCACACTGCAGCAGGGTTCTGGGGATTTGGACCCAGTGGTGATGGAGGCGTCATCATTCCAAATTGGTATAGTGTGCAACCTACAGTGGAGCCTCAAACGGTAGGTGACCTCCTTGCAACTTCAGCCCTTGTTCTTTTTGGCAGTGAAGGACACAGCTTCAGAGGGGAGCCAGGATGAGTAAGGCAGTGCACTTTGTAGATGGTGCACACTCCAGTGGTGGTAGAGAGAGTGTGTGATATTATCCTGAAGGGGTTTGAACTTCTCAAGTAACACACACAAAATGCTCGAGGAAAACAGCTTCCAACTTGTTCTGGCTTCTTCCCCCATCCTTTCCAGTCCTCATGAAACGTCTCAGCCTGAAACATCAACTGCTTATTCCTCTCCATAAATACTGCCAGCATTTTACTGTGCATTTCCAGCATCTGCAGAATCTCTTGTGTTTTCGAACCTTTTGAGAGTTATTAGAGATGCATTCATCCACAAAATTACTTTGTCACATTCCAGACACAAATCTGATGGATGGTGAAAAGTCCTTGAGCCTGGAGCCTGGGGCCTTGGGGCTTAAGCAGGTTCTTTGATGCCACTGTGATATCAAGGACAACCAGTCTCACCTCAAGTCTGGCGGTCGACTCTTTGGCACCTGTTTGGACCAAGGCTGCATTGACCTCGCAGACAGAGTGCTTCAGACAAAACCAAAGCCCGATATAGCTGAGCAGACCTTTGGTGAAGGGTGTTGTTTGCTGACCTTGTCGAAGACAGCTTCATTACTTTCCAAGTGGCTTAATGTAATTGAATGGCTGGATTTGTCCTGCTGTTTGTTAACAGAACATTACAGAGCAGTTTTCCACATGGCAATGCAGAGGCCAGTTTTGAAATATTCATTTATTGAGATATGGCGCAGAATCAGCTCCTCTACCTTTGAGGCGCACCACCCAGCAATCCCCTGATTTAATCCTAGTCTAATCATGGGACAATTTACAATGACCAATTAACCTACCAACTGGTACACCCAGGGGGAGCCCACGCAGTCATGGGGAGAACGCACTCCTTGCAGGCAGTGGAGGGAACTGAACCCATAACTCCTTGCAGGCAGTGGTGGGAATTGAACCCAGGTCGAAAAGCTTAGTTCTGGAGTCCAACCTCCAGCTGGAATTTTGTCTGCTTCCGTAGGCTTTGGTGTATGAAAGCTCCTGGGTATTATGTGAGGCGAACTGAACTGGCTGAAAATTCGGGGGGATCAGAGGAGACAGATGAGGTGGGTCACCCAATCCATCGACAGTGCCAAAGGGGTACACAGAACATAGAACATTTCCAGGGGGGTGGCAGAGGCAGATACAGTCCTGTACAAAAGACTTAGGCACATTTATATAGCTCGAGTGCCTCAGGCTTTTACACAGGACTGCAGTAATTTTATGTATTGCACTGCACTGCTCCCACAAAAACAAATTTCATGACAGATGTGAGTGATGATAAACCTGATTCTGATCTGGGTCTCTATTGTGGACTGAGAGTGGGAAGGGGGCAGGGAGAGAGGAATCATGGTTGGGAAAAGGGGAAGGGAGAGGGGAGGGAGCGGAAAGCACCAGAGAGACATTCTGTAATGATCAATAAACCAGTTGTTTGGAATCAAATGACCTTGCCTGGTGTCTCAGGGCTGGGTGTGTCTGTACCCACCCCTGACACTCCTTCTCTGCCACCTGTCCCTCACCCCTCCCACGGTGCTCCACCCTCACCATCCCCAACATCCTTTGCTCCCGCTAGATTTACAAACTCACTCTCCGATCTATGTTGACAAAAAGTCTTAGGCACAGTAATATATATACATTGTGGAATCTCACATGGGGGCTATGTGGGAGGGAAGGGTTTGATTGATCCCAGAGTCGGTTAAACATCATGGGCTGAAGGGCCTGTACTGTACTGTTCTATGTTCTTATGAGAGTTGTAATTGAGTCGAAGAGGGTCCACACAACAAAAATACCAACATGGATGTAGCAGGTTGATGGATCAGTGACAACCTGCGGGTTAAGGGCCCGTACTGTGCCATAATGTTCCTGTTCTAGCACAAAACACTGTGGGTTAAGGGCCCGTACTGTGCCATAATGTTCCTGTTCTAGGATAGTTACAGCACAAAACACTGCGGGCTAAGGGCCCGTACTGTGCTGTGATGTTCCCCGTTCTAGCACAAAACACTGTGGGTTAAGGGCCTGTGCTGTGCTGTGATGTTCCCCGTTCTAGCACAAAACACTGTGGGTTAAGGGCCTGTGCTGTGCTGTGATGTCTCCTGTTCTAGCACAAAACACTGTGGGTTAAGGGCCTGTACTGTGCTGTAATGTTCCCCGTTCTAGCACAGTTACAGCACAAAACACTGTGGGTTAAGGGCCTGTACTGTGCTGTAATGTTCCCCGTTCTAGCACAGTTACAGCACAAAACACTGTGGGTTAAGGGCCCGTACTGTGCTGTGATATTCCCTGTTCTAGCACAAAACACTGTGGGCTAAGGGCCTGTACTGTGCTGTGATGTTCCCTGTTCTAGCACAAAACACTGTGGGTTAAGGGCCCATACTGTGCTGTAGTGTCTCCTGTTCTAGCACAGTTACAACACTGTAACAGTGACTTTGACATTCAATGTTGGGCAGAAGCTGTAAAATTAGTAATTCAATGCCTAACTAGAGTAATCCCCCCACCGCCTACACAATTTAAGGGGAACATGGGGGTGATCTTCCACACTCAGATGGTGGTGAGCTGCCAGCGCAAGTGGTGGATGCAGAGATGATTTCAATGATTAAGAGAAATTTAAATAGGTACATGGATGGGAGTGGTACGGAGGGGTATAATCTGAGTACGGGGGCAGATTAATGATTTGGCACAGATTAGATGGGCTGAATCAGAATCAGATTTATTATCATCAGCATGTGACATGAAATTTGTTAACTTAGCAGCGCAAAATTCCCCCTCCTGTAATCTAATAACAACCTGATTTTCCCAGTCTATCTGCATATTGAAATCCCCCATGACTACTGCAACATTGCCCTTTTGGCATGCATTTTCTATCTCCCATTGCAATTTGCAGGCCACATCCTTACTACTGTTTGGGGGTCTGTATACAACTCCCATCAGTGTCTTTCTACCTTTGCAGTTCCTCAGCTCTATCCACAATGACTCAACACCTTCCAACCCTACATTACCTCTTTGCAATGATTTAATTTCATTTTTACCACCCACAATGCCACCCACTCTGCTTTCCTGCCTGTCCTTTCAATACAATGTGTATCCTTGGACATTAAGGTCTCTGCTATAACCTTCCTTCAGACATGATTCAGTGATGCCCACAACATCATACATGCCCATAAGGAACTGTGCTTCAAGTTCATCTACCTTATTCCGTTTACTGTGCACATTCACACACAACACCTTCAGTCCTCTTTCACCCTTTTCGATTTTGCAACTCATCCTGTTGACTGCAATTCTGCCCTATCATCAGCCTCTCCTCAATACACATTGCCTCTGTTTGTAAACCAGCTGCCTCATCTTCAACACTATTATCCACCTTTCTTATGATAGATAGTTCTTTCATCGAAATACTGCATAGGGAGCTCAGGACACTAGTCACACAACGTTCAACCTTTGACTCCTAACTTTGTCTGAGGTCAACAGGGACCCACACCACCCAGGACATGCTCTCTTCTCACTGCTCCCATCGGGAAGGAGGTACAGGAGCCTCAGGTCCCACACCACCAGGTTCAGGAACAGTTATTACCCCTCAACCATCAGGCTCCTGAACCAGTGAGGATAACCTCAACTCTGAACTGATTCCATCGGGAAGGAGGTACAGGAGCCTCAGGTCCCACACCACCAGGTTCAGGAACAGTTATTACCCCTCAACCATCAGGCTCCTGAACCAGTGAGGATAACCTCAACTCTGTACTGATTCTAATGGGAAGGAGGTACAGGAGCCTCAGGTCCCACATCACCAGGTTCAGGAACAGTTATTACCCTCAACCATTAGCCTCCTGAACCAGTGAGGATAACCTCAACTCTGTACTGATTCTAATGGGAAGGAGGTACAGGAGCCTCAGGTCCCACATCACCAGGTTCAGGAACAGTTATTACCCCTCAACCATCAGGCTCCTGAACCAGTGAGGATAACCTCAACTCTGAACTGATTCCATCGGGAAGGAGGTACAGGAGCCTCAGGTCCCACACCACCAGGTTCAGGAACAGTTACTACCCTCACCCATCAGGCTCCTGAACCAGTGAGGAAAACCTCAACTCTGAACTGATTCCATCGGGAAGGAGATACAGGAGCCCAGGACCCACACCACCAGGTTCAGGAACAGTTATTACCCCTCAACCATCAGGCTCCTGAACCAGTGAGGATAACTTCAACTTCACTTGGCCCATCACAGAACTGTTCCCACAACCTATAGACTTACTTTCATCTCATGGTCTCGATATTTATTGTTTATTTATTTATTATTATTTCTTTCTTTTTACATTTGCACAATTTGTTGTATTTTGCTGGTTGAACGCTCAGGTTGGTGCGGTCTTTCATTGATTCTATTATGGTTATTATTCTGTTAATGGATTTATTGAGAATGCCCACAAGAAAATGAATCTCAGGGTTGTATATGGTGACATATATGTACTTTGATAATAAATTTATCTTGAGCTTTGGATTTTAATATCTTTAACCGCGTACTTATGTGAGGAACAATCTGTCTAGAAGGCACACAAACAAAACCCTTTCATTGAATCCCAGTTCCTGTGATAGTAACTGACCAATTCCAAAGCATCAAAGTGGGTGCAGAGCTCCAACTGCAGGAAAGTTCTGTCCAACATAGGACAGTTTACAACGAATGGCACTGAGAGGATGCGGTACTGAGTACCGTAAGGAGTTTGTACGTCCTCCCGGTCACCACATGGGCTTCCTCCGGGTGTTTTTGTTTAATCTCACGCTCCAAACACACACGGGTTGGTGGCGTAATTGGTCACCTGAGCCCAAGTGGGCAAATGGGCTAAAAAAACACATTAACGCGCTTCATCCCGGAATAAAAATTGACAGGATGGACTGAGAGAGGCCAATGAACAGGAGCCATGGGATTACAGTGTGTTCACTGGCAGAATGGTGAGAGGGAGATGAGGAAGGTTATTTCAATCAGTGAACAATAGAGGTGTACTGCGACACTCCGTGGAGAGTAAAGGGCATAAGAAGGTACAGAAGACATCACGGTCATCCACTGTCACCAAGGAAGACTCCAGTTTGTGATGCTTGTATGTACCAGCGGACCCAGACTTCTGAGGTCGAGTGAGTGGAACCATGGATGTGACACATTCAATGATGTCAATTAACACCCCCAATCTGTAGACACCAATCTTCCCCAAGAATCATCACCTTGTTGTGATAGAGAAGCTTGTGAGTTCTAAGAGTTTGAGACTATCTGGACTTCATTTCCTGGTAGTGTGACCCATGGCGGAAAAGTCAAGGGGGAGATTCCAGACATAGAGCAAACCAACCAGGACCTCAAAGGTGGAGCTGGCAGAAGATGAAGACATATCAGAATGGCAGTGAAGGTGAAGGAAGACTGCAGCAGCAAAAGGTCCCCAGTTGTCTTGCACTGCATGCCACTGGACTCGAACCCCAGTCTATTGAGGACCACGTGGTGGCTGCCTGTGCATTGGCCTTCATATGTTGAACACAGGCACAGGCGTGCTCTGTTAAGGGCAATCCCTCAGAATAAATTCATATTCAACTTGAGTGGCCATACACTCAGCAGTCACTTGCTTCAGATCATCACCTAACAAAATGCTGAGAGGGTTGACAAAGTTGGTGAGACTGAGAGTATGTACCGTGCACACAATTATATCACTCGGGTGCCTGAGACTGTACTGCAGTGATCCTATGTATTGCACCGTACTGCTGCCGCAAAAAATTACAAATTTCATGACATTTGTGAGTGATGATAAACCTGATTCTGATGTGGGTCTCTATTGTGGACTGAGAGTGGGAAGGGGGCAGGGAGAGGGGAATCATGGTTGGGAAAAGGGGAAGGGAGAGGGGAGGGAGCGGGAAGCACCAGAGAGACATTCTGTAATGATCAATAAACCAATTGTTTGCAATCAAATGACCTTGCCTGGTGTCTCAGGGCTGGGTGTGTCTGTATCCACCTCTGACACTCCTTCTCTGCCCCCTGTCCCTCACCCCTCCCACGGTGCCCCACCCTCACCATTCCCAACATCCTTTGCTCCCGCCAGATTTACAAACTTGCTCTCCGCTTCACGTTGACAAATACAGGACTGTGCAAAAGTCTTAGGCACACACACATATATGTGTATGTATATTCATTATAAATACCTATGTGTGTGAGTGTGTGTGTGTGTGTCTGCGTGTGTGAGTGTGAGTGTCTGTCTGTCTGTCTATGACTTTTGCACAGTACTGTACAATAAAACTACACAGATTATACAGACAGCTGAACAGATGTTGGTCCAACATCACAAATCAATTTATAAAGGAATCATAAATCATTCCATCCTTATGCTACCCATGTGATTCTTGTAATTCCTGTCTCTGTAACCCTGTAAAATCTCCTGTCGTTCCTTGTCAGTTGGCTCGATATAAATCAGTGGTAACTGAGATTTAACAAGGCAGGAAACATATGAATCAAGTCAGCTGGAAAACTACCGAAGATTAGAAGATAAAGAGAGAGACAAATGGGGGTGGGGGAGGGTCTTGGAAGTGGAAAAAGAAAGCAGGCCAGAGAAAGAAGTGGGGAGGAAGAGATATAAAAATGAGAGAAATGATAATAAAAATACACTCACTGGCCACTTTATTAGATACAGCTATACACCTGCTCTTTGATGCCAATATCTCATCAGCCAACAAATAAACTCAAAAACTTCTAGAGTTGTACTGTGGAGAGCATTCTGACAGGCTGCATCACTGTCTGGTATGGAGGGGCTACTGCACAGGACCGAAAGAAGCTGCAGAGGGTTATAAATCTAATTATCTCCATCTTGGGTACTAACCTACAAAGTACCCAGGACATCTTCGATGAGCTTTGTCTCAAGGCAGTGTCCATTATTAAGGACCTCCAGTATCCAGGGCATGCCCTTTTCTCACTGTTACCACCACGTAGGAGATACAGAAGCCTGAAGGCACACACTCAGCGATTCAGGAACAGCTTCTTCCCCTCTGCCATCTGATTCCTAAATGGACATTGAACCCTTGGATGCTACCTCACTTTTTTTTAATATACAGTATTTCTTTTTTTTGCACAATTTTTAATCTATTCGATATACATATACTGTAATTGAGCTAATTAATATTTTATTTTGCTTGCTTTCTTCTATATTATGTATTGCATTGAACTGCTACTGCTAAGTGAACAAATTTCACAACACATGCCGGTGATTCTGATTCTGAGCTCATCACGTGGCAGCAACCCAGTGCATAAAAGCATGCAGACACCGTCAAGAACTTCAGTTGTTGTTCAGACCAAACATCAAAATGGGGAAGGAATGTGATTAAAGTGACTTTGACCATTGAAGGATTGTTGGTGCCAGATGGGGTGGTTTGAGTATCTCAGAAACTACTGATTTCCTGTGGTTTTCACGCACAACAGTCTCTAGCATTCACAGAGAGTGGTGCAAAGAACAAAAACAGTGAGAAGCAGTTCTGTGGGTGAAAACGCCTTGTTAATGAGAGAAGTCAGAGGAGAATGGCAAGATGAGTTCAAATTGACAAGAACGTGACAGTAGCTCAAATAACCTCATGTTACAACAGTGCAAAATAGTGCAAAGGATAAAGGGCGAGATAGTGTTCATGGGTTCATGGAATATTCAGAAGCTGTTCCCAAATCATTGAGGCTCCTGTAAGTCCTCCCTGATGGGGGCAATAGGAAGAGGACATGTCCCAGATGCTGGGATCCTAAATATCTACATAATATTTTAAGTCATCTGCTAATAGACTTGACCCTATGCAATCTAAGTTATGACAGAATCTGCCTCCATCAAATCTTCTCCTTTGATCGAAGATTCCCGCTTTTTCAGTCTAACTGTCAGTCGGGAGGAGGAGAAGATGGCAGCGCGATGCAGCGTGCGCGGCCTCTCCGGTGAATGATAGCTGTAATCTGTCAAGTAGGGTACCGTGCACAATTCTGATTTGATGGAGACAGACGTGAGAGTACGGAGGAACATCTGGAGAAACTTCTGAAGTGCCCACTTCGCTGCTGCTGCTACTGTGCAGTACCCAGAATCTCCGGAGCAGAAGGCTCGAATACTCGGCTTTGCTTGTTTCAGCGGCCGGGGCGAGGTCGAAGCGCTCAGCAGAGGATGGCGCTCGGGAGGCTGTATCGGTGGGGCTGGTCGGAGGCTCAAAGTTTTCGGATGGATGGACTCAGTGTCAGCTGTGGTCGGGTGCTTCCAATGAATCAGCACGTTGTCGGTGCCTGGAGGTTTATGGCAGGGAGCTTCTCCCGTTTGTCGCCTGCTATCAGGGACTCGGGAGTCGATCAGGACTTGAGACTTTTTTTTACCGTGCCCATGGTCTGTTCTTTATCAAATTATGGTATTGCTTTGCACTGCTGTAACTATATGTTATAATTATGTGGTTCTGTCAGCGTTAGTCTTTGGTTCGTCCTGTTTTTCTGTGATAGCACTCTGGAGGAACATTGTATCATTTCTTAATGCATGTATGCATTTCTAAATGACAATAAAAGAGGACTGAGTGTTCTCATAATCTAACCTGGGTAAAATTCTGGAGCCTATATGTTCTTATATTTTTTTAGTCAGAGGGTGGTGAATCTATGGAATTTGTTGCCACGGGCAGCAGTGGAGGCCAAGTCATTGGGTGTATTTAAGGCAGAGATTGATAGGTATCTGAGTAGCCAGGGCATCAAAGGTTATGGTGAGAAGGCAGGGGAGTGGGACTAAATAGGAGAAAATGGATCAGCTCATGATAAAATGGCGGGGCAGATTTGATGGGCCGAATAGCCTACTTCTGCTCCTTTGTCTTATGGTCTTATGGTCTTATGGTTTTTTGTGATTTTTGCCTCCATGTCTCTCTGGTATGGTATTTAATAGCCAATCTCCAATGTTCATACACTATTATATCAATACTATATTCAATATTAAATCTTTTTGAAGACTGAAGCAAATCTTGAATCTTCAAAAATCTTCAGCCTCAATGGTTGATCACACTATGAAGTGTACGAAGGAAAATTAGGCAAAAGTCTTTTCTCAGGAATTTTAAGGCAGGCTTGTCCCAAATGCTGAGCAATGGTGAGAGGTAACTTCAATAATAAACTGCAAAATAACAAGCCACAAGGGGCCACAAAACAAAAGAGAACAGGGACCGAACACTGCAGACAACGTGGTAACTGAAGGTGAGGAGCAACTGGTTGAGGCTGGCTGCTGGATGAGAGCTGGGTCTAGGTAGGCTGCAGGCAATGAGTGGTGGCTGGGTGGTGCCTATGCAAGCCTGACATCTTTGGCTTCCCAAAATGTGGGAATACAACTAGACAGGATGCTAATGAAGGTGTACAGAACGCTTGCCGTCACTAATCTGGGTGGTGAGTATCTAAGTCATTATGTTGCTGTAGAAAACTTGGGTGATGACACATTTGGAGTTACCATCATTATTATGCACCATGTCCGTTGATATGGGCAATCATGGTCTATTTGACCATCACTGATCTGGGCAAACTTTCTGCAGAACTGGATTGCAATTGCCTTCTTCTGGGCAGTGTCTTTCCAAGACAGGTGACCCCAGCCATTATCAATACTCTTCAGAGATTGTCTGCCTGGTATCAGTGGTCACATAACCAGGACTTGTGATCTGCACCGGCTGCTCACACGACCATCCACCACCTGCTGCCACGGCTTCATGTCACTCTGACCGGGGGACTAAGCAGGTGCTACACCTTGCCCAAGGGTGACCTGCAGGCTAGCAGAGGGAAGGAGCACCTCACACCTCCTTTGGTAGAGACATATCGCCACCCCGCCAACCTGAAGCAGCCACACTGGTCTATATTCTGTGGTCCATGGTCTATGGTCAGCACAGACATGTTGGGCTGAATGGCCTGTTCTTGTGCTGTACTATTTGTGCTTATTAAATGCAAATAAATTGCAATATCAGATGGAGGAACAAGCCCTTCCAAGCATTCTTTCACCTCGCATCCACTGGAAGAGCCAAAACCCCGAACCACACAATACCCGAGTTGTCCAACAGAAAACAGAAGTGACGAGCTGCGTTTGCAATTCAAGCTAAATCACTTCTAATTCAGAAAACTGACTCCTTATCAGCTGAGCTTCTAGGTTTACTGCTTTTCTTCCAGCTCGGCTTAAACGTCACCTCGTGACATTACTGTCAGGTTAATGCACTGCGCTGCAGAGACCTTATCTGCCACTCCCACTGATCTTTCTGCTCTGGAGACTGAAGGCCCAAAGTTACACTCAGTGGCCACTTGGGTACAGCTGCTCGTTAATGTATTCGGTTCCCCTATACAGCTCGTTCATGCAAATGTCTCGTCAGCCAATCACGCGGCAGCAACTCAATGCATAAAAGCATGCAGACACGGTCAAGAGGTTCAGTTGTTCAGACCCAACATCAGAATGGAGGAGAAATGTGACCTGAGTGACTTTGACTGTGGATGACTGTTGGTGCCAGATGGGGTGGTTTGAGTATCTCAGAAACTGCTGATCTCCTGGGACTTCCACTCACAACAGTCTCTAGAGTTTATAGAGACTGGTGTTAAAAACAAAAAATTTCCAGTGTGTGGCAGTTCTGTGGGTGTAAATGCTAAATTAATGAGAGAGATCAGAGGAGAATGGTCAGACTGGTTCAAGCTGATATGAAGGTGAACTCAGATAACCAAATGTTACAACAATGGTGTTTAGAAGAGCATCTCTGAATGTTGGGCCTTTAAGTAGATGGGCAGACCACACCATATCTCACTGCTGTACCTAGTTAAGTGGCTGCTGAGTGCACAATACTGAGCAAAAGTCTGAGGCATATGTACATATAGTTTGGGCACCTAGACTTTTGCACTGACTGTATTTGTCAACATGGGGAGGAAAGCGAGTTTGTAAATCTGGCAGGAGCAAAGGATGTTGGGAATGGTGAAGACGGGGCACTACGTGAGGGGTGTGGGATGGGTGGCACAGCAGGAATGACATGGGTGGGGGTTGGCAAGGTTTCAGATACACTCTGCCTGCGACACCAGGCAAGGTCATTTAATTCCAAACAATTGGTTTATTGATCATTACAGAATGTCTCTCTGGTGCTTCCTGCTCCCTCCCCTCTCCCTTCCCCTTTTCCCAGCCATGATTCCCCTCTCCCTGCCCCCTTCCCACTCTCAGTCCACAATAGAGACTCTGATCAGAATCAGGTTTATTCCTCTGTGCCAAGTATGTCCATTTTTAAGATGATAAGAGATCTGCAAATACAGATTCACAATTCATTGAAAGTGGCGTCAAAGGTAGATAGGGTCATAAGGAAACTTTTTAGCACATTGGCCTTCATAAATTAATGTAGTGAGTACAGGAGTTGGGATGGTATGTTGAAGTTGTATAAGACATTGGTGAGGTCTAATTCAGAGTATTGCGTGCAGGTTTGGTCACCTACCTACAGTTAAGATGTAATTAAGGTTGAAAGAGTGCAGAGAAAATTTACAAGGATGTTGCCAGGACTCGAGGACCCAAGTTGCAAGGGGAGGATGAACCGGAAAGGACTTAAATGTCAAATGCCATCTATAGATTTGCTGATGATACAAGTATTGTCAGCAGAATTTCAGATGGTGACGAGAAGATGTACAGGAACGAGGTATACCAGCTGGTCGAGTGATGTTACAGCAACAACCTTGCACTCAATGTCAACAAGACCAGGGTATACACACAGAAATAGAGAGAGTGAGCAATTTTAAGTTTCTGAGTGTCAATATCTCTGAGGATCTAACCTGGCCCCAACATATTGATGCAGTTACAAAGAAGGCATGACAGCGGCTTAAAAAGTGTTCCAAGAGTAAACTTAGCAATTATCGGCCTATGAGTTTGACGTCAGTGGTGGGTAAATTGATGGAAAGTATTCGATGGTACATATAATTATCTGGATAGGCAGGGTCTGATTAGAAACAGTCAACATGGATTTGTGCATGGAAGGTCAAATCTTATTGAATTTTTTGATGAGGTTACTAGGAAAGTTGACGAGGGTAAAGCGGTGGATGTTGTCTATATGGACTTCAGTAAGGCCTTTGACAAGGTTCCACACGGAAGGTTAGTTAGGAAGGTTCAATCATTAGGTATTAGTATTGAAGTAGTAAAATAGATTCAGCAGTGGCTGGATGGGAGACGCCAGAGAGTAGTGGTGGATAACTGTGTGTCAGATTGGAGGACAGTGTCTAGTGGTGTGCCTCAGGGATCTGTACTGGGTCCAATGTTGTTTGTCATATATATTAACGATCTGGATGATGGGATGGTAAATTGGATTAGTAAGTATGCAGGTGATACTAAGATAGGTGGTGTTGTGGATAATGAAGTAGGTTTTCAAAGCTTGCAGAGAGATTTAGGCCAGTTAGAAGAGTGGGCTGAAAGATGGCAGATGGTGTTTAATGCTGAAAAATGTGAGGTGCTACATTTTGGTAGGACTAATCAAAATAGGACATACGTGGTAAGTGGTAGGGTATTGAAGAATGCTGTAGAACAGAGGGATCTAGGAATAATGGTGCATAGTTCCCTGAAGTTGGAATCTCATGTGGATAGGGTGGTGAAGAAAGCTTTTGGTATGCTGGCCTTTATCAATCAGAGCATTGAGTATTGGAGTTGGGATGTAATGTTGAAATTGTATAAGGCATTGGTAAGGCCAAATTTGGAGTATTGTGTACAGTTCTGGTCACTGAATTATAGGAAAGATGTCAACAAAATTGAGAGAGTACAGAGAAGATATACCAGAAGGTTACCTGGGTATCATCTCCTAAGTTACAGAGAAAGGTTGAACAAGTTGGGTGTTTATTCTTTGGAGCGTAGAAGGTTGAGGGGGGACTTGATTGAGGTATTTAAAATTATGAGAGGGATAGATAGAGTTGATGTGGACAGGCTTTTTCCATTGGGGGGGGAGATTCAAACAAGAGGACATGAGTTGAGAGTTAAAGGGCAAAAGTTTAGAAGTAACATGAGGGGGAACATCTTTACTCAGAGAGTGGTAGCTGTGTGGAACGAGCTTCCAGCAGGTGGTTGAGGCAGGTTCGATGTTGTCGTTTAAAGTTAAATTGGATAGCGATATGGACAGGAAAGGAATGGAGGGTTATGGGCCGAGTGCAGGTCGGTGGGACTAGGTGAAAGTAAGAGTTCGGCACGGACCAGAAGGGCTGAGATGGCTTGTTTCCGTGCTGTAATTGTTATATGGTTATATTTCATTCGGAGTTTGAAGAGATTTTGCTTGTCACCAGAGACAGAGATGTACCACCGAGAGCATTCTGATAAGCTGCATCACCGTCTGGTATGGGGTGGGGGTGGGGGGGTGGGTAGCTACTGCACAGGGTCGAAATAAGCTGTAGAGAGTTGTAAACTCAGTCAGTTCCATCGTGGGAACTAGGCTTCCTAGCATTGAAGACACTTGCAAAAGGCAATGCCTTAAAAAGGCGGTATCCATCATTAAGGACCCCCACCACCCAGGACATGCCCTCTTCTCATTGCTACCATCAGGCAGGAGGTACAGGAGCCTGAAGACACACACTCAACGATTCAGGAACAGCTCCTTCCCCTCTGCCATCTGATTTCTGAATGGACATTGAACCCATGAGGGCTACATCACTACTTTTTTTCTCATTTTGCTCTAATTATTTAAATTAGCATATATTTCTTACTGCGATTTACAGTTTTTATTATTATGTATTGCAATGTACTGCTGCCGCAAAACAAACTAATTTCAGAACATATGCCGGTGATATTAAATCTGATGCTGATTCTTCATTCCCTGGAGCCTGGAAGACTGAGGGGAGATTTGAGAGAGGTATTCAAAATTATGAGGGCTATAGATAGGGTAAATGCAAGCAGGTTTTTCCCACTGAGGTTGCATGCGATGACAACCAGAGGTCATAGGTTAAGGGTGAGAGGTGAAAGGGTACACGAGGGAGGTGATAGTGTGGAACAAACTGCCAGATCAAGTTTGGACCGGTACATGGAAGGGAGGGTTATGGAGGGCGATAGTCCCAGTGCAGGTTGATGGTGCCAAGCAGAAGATCAGGCCAGCAGGGACTACATGGGCAAAGATCCTGTTTCTGTAGTATTCTACAGCTCCATGGCCAATACTGTTCACAATACTCCTGGTGCAATTTCACCAAATCTCCACAAAATTACAGTGAGACAGCCTCACCCCTGTACCCAGATCAGTGGTAGCACGACACTTGCCTTTCAAATCACTTGCTACCAGGTGAAGAGATAATGAAAAATATGGCAAAATGTTCAAATATTAGAACATAATCAGTGCAGATGATAAATGCAAGAGATTCTGCAAGTGCAGGAAATCCAGAGTAACTCGCACAAAATTCTGGAGGAACTCAGCGGGTCGGGGGGCATCTATGGCAGGGGTTCCCAGTCCATTGTATCCTGTGGACCTCCACCATTAGCCGAGGCTGGAAACCCCTGATCTAAGGAGAGGAACTGAAGTTCGACATTCGGGGCCATGTCCAAACGAAGGCTCTTGATACAAAACATCGACTCTATTCCTCCAGAATCAGGGCACGAGGTATTGTTCTACTGCGTGAGGTTATAGAATGGGACAGAAAGGATGCACAGGTTCATGAAAGAAGGGATGGCAGGGCCGAGCTTGAGACGAATAATTGTGTGGCGAAGTTTGTTTCTTCTGGAAGAGAAAATTTGGAAGAGAAATGTCTAATAAAGACCAGAGAGAAAGAAGCCCAGCACTTGGCAGTGATGTGAATAGTTAGGTTTAAGTTCCCGGGTGGATGGAAAAGAGAGAAGCTGATCGAAATACTTCTGATTAACACACAGTAGCATCCACCATCAGGGACCCCACCCACCCAGGTCATGTGATCATCAGGGACCTCCCCCCACTACCCAGGACATGTTCCCTTCTCACTGCTACCATCTGAAGGAGGTCCAGGAGCCTCAGGTCCCACACAACCATGTTCAGGAACAGTTATTACCCCTCAACCATCAGGCTCCTGAACCAGTGAGGATAACCTCAACTCTGAACTGATTCCATCGGGAAGGAGGTACAGGAGCCTCAGGTCCCACACCACCAGGTTCAGGAACGGTTATTACCCCTCAACCATCAGGCTCCTGAACCAGAGGGGATAACCTCAACTCTGAACTGATTCCATCGGGAAGGAGGTACAGGAGCCTCAGGTCCCACACCACCAGGTTCAGGAACAGTTATTACCCCTCAACCATCAGACTCCTGAACTAGAGGGGATAACTTCACTCAACTTCACTTGTCTCATCATTGAAATGTTCCCACAACCAATGGACTCACTTTCAAGATCACTTCATGTCATTTTCTTGATATTTATAGTTTATTTATTTACTATTATTAGTTTTCTTTTTGTATTTGCAATTTGTTGTCTTCTGCACACATGTTGAGTGCCCAAGTTGGTGAGGTCTTTCACTGATTCTGTTATGGTTACTATTCTGTATGCCCACAAGAAAATAAAAAACATGGTGACATATATGCAGTTTGATAATAAATTTACTTTGAACTTCTTGATATTTATTACTTATTATTTTTATTTCTTTTTTCTCTTTTGTATTTGCACAGTTGGTTGTCTTGTGCACGTTGGTTGCTTGTCTGCCCTGTTGGGTGTGGTCTTTCATTGATTCTTGGATTTATTGAGTATGCCCCTGAGAAAATGAATCTCAGGATTGTATATGTACTTTAATCGTAAATTTACTTTAATCTTTGAGTCATACCAGATGGCAAGAGGCCCTTCAGCCTAATTCCTATACTCCAACCACGATGCCCACTAAACCAATCCCACTTGCCTGTGACTGGTCTATGTCCGTCCAAGCTTTTCCAGGCTATGTACCTGCTCAAGTCCTTCTTAAGTGATATTGCTGTACAGAACTGTGCAAAAGTCTTGGACACACGTAGATAAAGCGAGGGTGCCTAAGACTTTTGCACAATACCGTATATTGGAAGGTGTTTGGCAGACAGAAATAAGAGCACTTAGCTTTGTATGAGCTCAGCAGTATTAAGTGTTACTTGGTAAATGGAAGGCAGTTACTATGCAAAAGTCTTCAGCATCTAGCTATGTACCGAAGACTTTTGCACAGTACTGAGTGTCTATAAAGTGACATAAACAAAAAATTATAAAGTGGGGGTGGTGGGTGGAGGTATTGGTTAGGGGGAAGTAACTGCTTTTGGCTCTGGTGGTCCTGACATGGATGCTGCATAACTACACACTGTGTGAAGAAGTTCTTGGTAAACTCTTCCCCTCTTGCCTTAAGCCTATCCGTAGGAAATAAGACGATGTGCACTCAGCCCATCCACAATTTTAGACACTTTGATGAGTCTCAGTCTCCTTGACCCAACACTGTGGTGATGGTGGTGGGACTGTGGTACTAGATCTCACTGTCTGAAGAGCGATGGAGGTAGAGGCCATACTGAAACATCAGATATCTAAATGTTAGACACAAGGTAACCTTGGACTATAAGACCGTAGACATTGGAGCAGGATTAGGCCAGTTGGCTCATCGAGTCTGCTCCACCATGCCATGATAGCTGGCTGTCCCTCTCAACCCCATTCTCCTGCTTCTGCCCGTAATCTTAAAAATCAAAAAAACTATTTACCTCCGCTTTAAATATATCCAATGATTTGACTTCCAGGGCCATCTGTGGCAATGAATTCCACAGATTCATCGCCACCCCCCCCCCCCCAGCTAAAGAAATTCCTCCGCATGGACATCTCTCTATTCTGAGGCTGTGTCCTCTGGCCCTAGACTCCCCCACTATAGGAAACATCCTCTCCACATCCACTCTATCTGTGCCCTCTGGTCCAAGACTCCCCCACTATAGGAAACATCCTCTCCACATCCACTCTATCTGTGCCCTCTGGTCCAAGACTCCCCCACTATAGGAAACATCCTCTCCACATCCACTCTATCTGTGCCCTCTGGTCCAAGACTCCCCCACTATAGGAAACATCCTCTCCACATCCACTCTATCTGTGTCCTCCAGTCCTGGACTCCACCAGTAATTGAAACACCTTCTCCACCTCCACTCTATTCAGGGCTTTCAATATTCAGTAGATTTCAATGAGATCCTTGCAGGACCTTGGACCAGGAGCAGGATGTAGAATCAATTTTTGGCTCGTATTTTGCAGTACATATCTCTGTGTCTGATAGGCAAAGTACCAAGGACGTGAGCAGAGAGGGAAGACAAAACAGTGCCTATAAATCAGTACAAGTCTTTTCTTCTCAAGGTTTTTGTTAAGCTGTGTACAAAACAGAGAGCTGCATCAATCAGTAAGGAAGAGTGGAATTTTCGAAAGGTTAATCCAATCATTTCACTGTTAGTTTTGGCAGTGTTTCTCGGTGTGATCAATACACAGTGTCACAGCGTGCAGAGGAAATTCAAACTGAAGCCAGATGTGACCCAGACACCCAAGACTCATTCGTCTAATGTCTTCTATCAATAAAGAAATAAAAATGTGAGATGGTTGGCAAGGCAGGATCTTCCACTCGAGTTTGGTGAAGGGTTTTTTTGGGAAGGGCTGGCACCATCCATGCGAACCAGAAGTGGTAGAGTGCTGTTCCAACCTGAGGGACAATTAACGTCTCACCTGCAAGCACCCCACACCCCTCCTCTCCTGACAGCATCGCATTTATCACTGCTGATTGTACATTAGCGCTGCGCGGTTGCACTAAGGTGCTGGTCACCATCTGGTATTGAGGGGGAGTGTGGGCACTGCACAGGATTGAAGTAAGCTGTAGAAAATTATAAACTCAGCCAGCTCCATCGTGGGCACCAGCCTCCCCAACATCAGGACATCTTCAAGGAGCGATGCCTCAAAAAGGTGGCATCCATCATTCAGGACCCCCATCACCCAGGACAGGCCCTCTTCTCATTGCTACCGTCAGGGAGGAGGTACAGGAGCCTGAAGACACACACTCAACGATTCAGGAACAGCTTCTTCCCCTCTGCCGTCAGATACCTGAATGGACATTGAAATTTTTTTTCCTGCTTTTGCACTATTTATTTAATTTAATTTTTCATATATAATCTTACTGTAATTTACAGTTTTTATTATTATGTATTGCAATGTACTGCTGCTTCATAACAACAAATTTCACAACATATGCCGGAGATATTAAACCTGATTGTGAGTCTGCAATTGGTTTATTATTGTCACATGTACAGTGAAAAGCTGTCCTGTCTACTGTTCATACAGATCAAATTATCAAAGTGCAAAGTAAATTTATTATCACAGTACATATATTTCACCATATACAACCCTGAG
Source organism: Mobula birostris (assembly GCF_030028105.1). Lineage (NCBI taxonomy): Eukaryota > Metazoa > Chordata > Chondrichthyes > Myliobatiformes > Myliobatidae > Mobula > Mobula birostris. Next base: position 40,816,233 of record NC_092397.1, read on the forward strand.
ATTCATCTTCCTGCAGGCATACTCAATAAACCCACAACAGAATAATAACCATAATAGAATCAAGACCTCACCAACGTTCAACCAGTGTGCAAAAGACAACAAACTGCGAAGATGAAACAAAAGAATTAATAATAATAATAGTAAATAAATAAGCAATAAATATCGAGAACATGAGATGAGGAATCCTTCAATAGGTTGTGGGAACAGTTCAGTGATGGAGCAAGTGAAGCTGAGTGAAGTTATCCCCTCTGGTTCAGGACCCTGATGATTGAGGGGTAATAACTGTTCCTGAACCTGGTGGTGTGGGACCTGAGGCTCCTGTACCTCCTTCCCGATGGAATCAGTTCAGAGTTGAGGTTATCCTCACTGGTTCAGGAGCCTGATGGTTGAGGGGTAATAACTATTCCTGAACCTGGTGGTGTGGGACCTGAGGCTCCTGTACCTCCTTCCCGATGGAATCAGTTCAGAGTTGAGGTTATCCTCACTTGTTCAGGAGCCTGATGGTTGAGGGGTAAGAACTGTTCCTGAACCTGGTGGTGTGGGACCTGAGGCTCCTGTACCTCCTTCCCGATGGAATCAGTTCAGAGTTGAGGTTATCCTCACTGGTTCAAGAACCTGATGGTTGAGGGGTAATAACTGTTCCTGAACCTGGTGGTGTGCTCCTGTACCTTCTTCCTGATAGCAGCAGTGAGAAGAGAGCATGACCTGGATGGTGGGGGTCCCTGCTTTCCTGTGACAGTGCACCTTGTAGATGTGCTCAGTGGTGGGCAGGGCTTTGCCTGTGATGGACTGGCCTGTATAATTCCTGCACCCACTGACCTGGTGACCTGCATAAGACATTCAATCAGGTTGGGTGGCTGAATCTTGCTTTCTAAGTGTCATATTATCATTGTGAGCAGTTTTGGGCCCTTTATCTAAAAAAGCATGCGCTGACATGGGAGAGTGTTCAAAGGAGGTCACAAAAATGATTGCGAGTTTGAAAGGCTTGTCATATGAAGAGCATTTGATGGCCCAGGGCTTGTACTCACTGGAATTCAGATGAATGAGGGGTGACCTCACTGAAACCTATCAAATGGTGAAAGGCCTCGATAGAGTGGATGTGGAGATGGTGGGACAGCCTAAGACCAGAATAGAGAGGGTCCCTTCAGAATGAAGATAAGGAGGAATATCTTTAGCCAGACAGTGGTGAATCTGTAGAATTTGTTGCCACAGGCAGCTGTGGAGGCCTTGTCATTGGGTATATATAAGGCAGAGGTTGATAGGTTCTTGATTCGTCAGGGCATGAAGGGAATGTGGCGAAGGTAGGAGATTGGGGCTGAGAGGGAAAATGGGTCAGCCATGGTGAAATAGCAGACGGAGCAGACTCGAAGGGCGAAATGGCCTAATTCTGCTCCTATATCTTATAAGTCCCTTCTAAAACCCTCAGATGAGCTCCTTGCATGGAAAGTCTCCCATGTTCCTTTTTGTTAACATGACTATAACCAATGCCAAGCCATCAGTGCTGACTTAATGTGTGTGTGTTTTTTAACAGAGCAGCAGCCTCTCAGGCAATCAACAGGGACGGTGCCTGACTGAGAGAGCCATTTACTGTGGGAGTGAATTGCGCATTCTACAGTAAATGGCATCGCAGCCAACAGCCTGATTTATCACCTGAACACTTAATGAAGCCAGGAGTGTATCTGAATTCACTTTAGCTAAGCTTCACTGTAATATCTGCTTTAAGATGTATCACCTGCATCTCAGTTTTATCATCAGCAGTGAAAGCTCATGTAAATAGTTTGGAAAACAGGAATCTTCTTCTTCAGCCCATCACCCATACTGGGGCAGCAGCAGCCGGCAATCCAGGTCACCAGGTATAGCCCCTCTATACTTCTTTTTCTGTCAGACTTCTAGGCGAAGCTCCTTCCACTCCCAGGGATGGGGTCCTTATCGCTTCTGCTAGTGTTTCTGTAGCTCTGGGCTCTTACAGGATGGGGTTGCTAGCTCCATGACGAACCCTCCTCCTTTTACAGCCAGGCTCGGGACTGTCCTTCCCTGCTACCCATCGCGCAGCGCTCCACTCTCGCCATTCTCAACATCCTCTGCTCCCGCCAGCTCGCTCGTCGCTCCATGTTGATAAATGCAGCACGGTGCAGAGATCTCTGGCACCCTGGCTTTTGCACCGTACTGTGATTATGAAATGCTTTTGGGATTTCCCTTAATTTGGTCTACATGCAGTCATATCCCGATGCTTTTGCGATCCAAAAATCTTCGGAAATTAAGGGTGAGGCATAAAGCTTGCTGCTTTTGTCCATCCATTTTGTGAAGCATTACCGGAACAAAGGAAATGAGGGGAGAAACGTGGTCAGGGACAACGAGGGAACCAGGAATAAAGAGAACAGTGGTTGTCTGGTCTTTTTATACCAGGCTACTGATAACACAAGTTCCACTGAAATTCCAGTGCTGATATTAACCAATAAAATAGTTTGTTCAGGTAATGCGACATGAGCCAACGAAACCAAGGAGGTTTCACCAGAATACAGACTCAAGTGTAGCCACTGGAAAACTCACTGAACAATCTCATGTATATAGATGCTTTTGTAAAAATACAAATGGGCACAAGAAAGTTAACCTGCAAGACAAGTTAACAATTCTACAGCCCAATCCAACACTACCCTCCCAAGTTCATTCACTGTGTCGTATAACATGGGCAATCACAGTCTTCCCTCTATCCATGACCTTCACTGCTCTTGACAAATTGCTGTACAGAGGGATGCCAGAAATCCAAGTGTGCCGGGGGCAGAATTGAGTGCAGTTGCCATTACCAAGGAGAAAATGGGAAGCTGAAAGGTCTGAAGGTAGATAAGTCACCTGGACAAGATGGACTGCAGCCCAGGGTTCTGAAAGAGGTGGTTGAAGAGACAGGGGAGGCACTAATAATGATTTTTCAAGAATCAATGCATCCTGGCATGGTTGCAGAGGATTGGAAAATTGCAAATGTCACTCCACTCTTCAAAAAGAGAGAGAAACAGAAGAAAGGGAATTAAAGGCTAGTTAGTTTGACCTCAGTGGTTGGGAAGATGTTGGAGTCGATTGTCAAGGATATGATTTCGGAGTGCTTAGAGGCACATGGAGTCAGCATGGTTTCTTTAAGAGAAATCTTCCCTGACAAATCTGTTGTAATTCTTTGAAGAAATAACAAGCAGAGTAGACAAAGTGGATATTGTGTTCTTGGATTTTCAGAAGGCCCTTGTCATGCAAGGCTGCTTAACAAGCTACAAGCCCATGGTATTACAGGAAAGACATGAGCAATGGATGATTGGCAGGATACAAAGAGTGGGAATGAAGGGAGCCTTGTCTGGCTGGCTGCCGGTAACTAGTCCTGTTCCACTGTGTTGCGAATGCTCTTTATGTTATATGCCAATGACTTGAATGATGGAATTTATGGCTTTGTGGCAAAGCTTGAGAATGCTACAAAAGGTAGGTGGAGGGGTAGGCAGTTTTGAGGAGTCAGAGAGTCGACAGAAGGACTTAGACAGATTAGGAGAATAGGTAGAGAAGTGCTCATTGATAAGTGTTGATAAGTGTATGGTCACACACTTTGGTAGGAGAAAAAAAGGGTAGACTTTTTGAAATGGCGCAAAACCTCAAAAATCTGAGGCATAAAGGGATTTGGAAATTCTCTTGCAAGATTCCCTAAAGGATAACTTCCAGGCTGAGTCAGAGGTGAGGAAAGCAAATTCATTACAAGAGAACTGGCATATTTTTATTTTATTTCTATTTTCGAGCCCCGCTGCCCAGTAATCCTCCTATTTTATCTTAGCCTAATCAGAGGACAATTTATAATAACTAATTAACCTACCAACCGGTGTGCCTTTGGAACGTGGACGGAAACCATAGCACCTGGAGGAAGCATATGAGGTCACAGGAAGAGTGTACAAACTCCTTACAGGCTATAATGGGAATTGATCCTGGTTGTCTATAGCATACAGCCTTGTGCTAACATGCCACCCCAAATATAAAAGCAAGGATATAATGTTGAGGTCTCATAAAGCACTGTGAGCACCTCACCTTAGAGAGGAAGTGCTGACATTGGAGAGGTTCAAAGGAGGTTCACAAATGATTTTGATATTGAAAGACATCATATGAGGAGCATTTAATGGCTCTAGGGCTGTATTCATGGGGTGGAGGGATGGATATCTCATCGAAACCTATCAAATGTTGAAAATCCTCAATAGGGTGGTTGTGGAGAGGATGTTTCCTACAGTGGGGGAGTCTAGGACCAGAGGACACAGATAGAGTGGATGTGGAGAGGATGTTTCCTGTAGTGGGGGAGTCTAGGACCAGAGGACACAGATAGAGTGGATGTGGAGAGGATGTTTCCTGTAGTGGGGGAGTCTAGGACCAGAGGACACAGATAGAGTGGATGTGGAGAGGATGTTTCCTGTAGTGGGGAAGTCTAGGACCAGAGGACACAGATAGAGTGGATGTGGAGAGGATGTTTCCTACAGTGGGGGAGTCTAGGACCAGAGGGCACAGATAGAGTGGATGTGGAGAGTATGTTTCCTACAGTGGGGGAGTCTAGGACCAGGGGGCACAGATAGAGTGGATGTAGAGAGGATGTTTCCTATAGTGAGGGAGTCTAGGACCAGAGGACACAGATAGAGTGGATGTGGAGAGGATGTTTCCTATAGTGGGGGAGTCTAGGACCAGAGGACACAGATAGAGTGGATGTGGAGAGGATGTTTCCTGTAGTGGGGGAGTCTAGGACCAGAGGACACAGATAGAGTGGATATGGAGAGGATGTTTCCTGTAGTGGGGGAGTCTAGGACCAGAGGACACAGATAGAGTGGATGTGGAGAGGATGTTTCCTATAGTGGGGGAGTCTAGGACCAGGGGGCACAGATAAGAGTGGATGTAGAGAGGATGTTTCCTACAGTGGGGGAGTCTAGGACCAGAGGACACAGATAGAGTGGATGTGGAGAAGATGTTTCCTATAGTGGGGGAGTCTAGAACCAGAAGGCACAACTGCATTATAGAGGAATATCCATTTAGAACAGAGATGAGGAGGAAGTTTGGTTAGATAAAGGATGGTAGGGGTATGGTCTCGATCAGGTCGCTAGGAGTAGACAGTTTAAATGTTTCAGCATGGACTGGATGGGCCAAGGGACATGTTCCTGCACTGTATTTTATTATGAATCTAAGGTTGATAAAATATTTGAAAAAGAAGCTGTTGTCTGAGAGCCTCTGAATTGAAGGACTCACTTAGAGTGAACTAGGGCTAACATCATCCTATGAGCATAAAAGGTGAGGAAACTGTCCAGGGAATCAGCAGGAATGCAAGCAACATCAAAAGTTGCAGAAAGAATGTGGCAGGAGCAGAGAACTGTAAACAGGAAAGGTTCTTCAGCTCAGGCAATATAGAAAAGGCTACTTAGAAAGAAGAGTAGCAGGGTCAAGATACGTCTCTGCCAAAGGAGGCGGAAGGTGCTCCTTCCCTCCACTACTCTAAAGGTCACCCTTGGGCAAGGTGTAGCACCTGCTTCGTCCCCGATCAGGGTCACGTGAATCCATGGGAGCAGGTGGTGGGTGGTCGTATGAGCAGCCGGTGCAGATCACAAGTCCTGGTTATGTGACCACTGACACCAGGCAGGCAATCTCTGAAGAGTATTGATAATGGCTGGGCTCACCCATCTTGTAAAGACACTGTCTGGAAGGAAAAAGATTTGTCCACGTCATTCGACAGGACACATAACGAACGAAGAAGGAAGGCGGAACTGAATGGCAAACACATTCAATCAGAGATATCAGCTAAAATCTAACTGAAGTGTAAAACAAACATGAGGGGCTAAAGGCTGCCTTCTGCCAAGACTACACCGACTAACAGAGATCAATAATCACTTCATCAATGGGACAAAAGAAAATCTACAACTAAATTAAAATAGTTCATAGTATTATCTGATTTTAATTGATGAATTTACCATCCTTCAACAAGAAGAAAGTTTGAATTGTACACTTCGGTGTGACACAAATAAGATGAATGATCCTCACTGTGCCAGTTGGAAAAACCGGAACAGAAATTAATGACCAAGCTGAATGACTTGATGTTCAGCAATACAACCACTTATGCTGGAGGAAGTTTGACTTGGAGAGGGTCCACAACAAAAGTTCAAAGTAAATTTATTATGAAAGTACAGATATGTCACCATATACAACCCTGAGATTCAATCTCTTGTGGGCATACTCAATAAATCTATAGAATAATAACTATAGCAGAATCAAGAAACACTTGGGTGTTTAACCAGAGTGCAGAAGACAACAAATTGCATATATAAAAAGAAAGAAATAATAGTAATAAATAAATAATCAATAAATATCAAGAACATGAGATGAAGAGTCCTTGAAAGTGAGTCCATTGGTTGTGGGGACATTTGAATTTGAGGTTATCCCTATTAGTTCAAGAGCCTCATGGTCGAGGGGCAAGTCTGGAAATTCACCTGCAAATCTTCTGGGGTCGTCTAATGTGCCCAATGCTCCCAATGAGGCATCCTCTACAGTGGTGAGACCCATCGTAAACTTCATCGAGCACCTGAACCTGGTGGGTCCTGAGACTCCTGTACTTTCTTCCTCATGGCAGCAACATTAATTTCCTCGGAGTTATTATTTCTGAGGGTCTGTCCTGGGTCCAGCATATAGGTGTAATTATGAAGAAAGCACAACAGCAGCTCTACTTGCTCAGAAGCTTGCGAAGATTTGGCATGACATCTTAAGGTCTGATAATCTGCTAAAATCTGCATATTGACTGGATGCAACCAGGCTCCCTCTGTGATTCCCTTATTTATTCACCCCTCCCCACTAGCCCCCTCCTGGCACTTATCCCTGCCCATTCCCCTCCTCTCACACCTCCATTCAGGGCCCTAAACAGTCCTTCCAGGTGAGGCAACATTCACCTGCAAATCTGCTGGGGTCGTCTAATGTGCCCAGTGCTCCCAATGAGGCCTCCTCTACAGTGGTCAGACCCATTGTAAACTTCATCGAGCACCTCCAAAGCATCAGCCAAACGTAGAACTTCCAGGTGGCCAAACGAACATTTTAATTCTGATTCCCATTCTGACATCTTGGTCCATGGCCTCCTGTTTTGCCATGATGAGGCCACACTCAGGGTGGAGGAGCAACACCTGATACCATCTGGATAGCTTCCAACCTGATGGCAAGAATATCGCTATCTCCTTCCAGTAAAAAAATCTCTCCTTTCCACTCCCCACTTCTTCTATTCCCCACTCTGGCCTCTTAACTCTTCTCACTCGCCTATGGCCTCCCTCCCCTTTCCCTTTCTCCTCTGGTCCACTCTCCTCCCCTATCAGATTCCTTCCTCTCCAGCCCCTTTACCTTTCCCATACACCTGACTTCACACATCACACTCCATCTGTCCTCCTTCCCCTCCTCCAACCTTTTTATGCTGATATCTTCCCCCTTCCTTTCCAGTCCTGAAGAAGGTTTTAGCCAGAAATGTCGACTGTTTATTCATTTCCATAGATGCTGCCTGACCTGCTAAGTTCCTCCAGCATTTTATGTGAGTTGCTTTGGAAACACCAATGCCCTTGAAAGGAAAGTCCTACAATTAGTAGTAGATACGACCCAGTCCATCACGGGTAACCCCCCCCCCACCACTGAGCTCATCCTACATAGAGTGCTGTCACAGGAAAGCAGCATCCATCATCAGGGACCCCCAACACCCAGGACATGCTCTCTTCTCACTGCTGCCATCAGGAAAGAGGTACAGGAGCTTCAGGACTCTCACCACCAGGTTCAGGAACAGTTATTACCCTCTACCATCAGGCTCCTGAACCAGTGAGGATAACCTCAACTCTGAACTGATTCCATCGGGAAGGAGGTACAGGAGCCTCAGGACCCACACCAGCAGGTTCAGGAACAGTTATTACCCCTCAACCATCAGGCTCCTGAACCAGTGAGGATAACCTCAACTCTGAACTGATTCCATCAGGAAGGAGGTACAGGAGCCTCAGGTCCCACACCACCAGGTTCAGGAACAGTTATTACCCCTCAACCATCAGGCTCCTGAAGCAGTGAGGATAACCTCAACTCTGAACTGATTCCATCGGGAAGGAGGTACAGGAGCCTCAGGACCCACACCAGCAGGTTCAGGAACAGTTATTACCCCTCAACCATCAGGCTCCTGAACCAGTGAGGATAACTTCACTCAACTTCACTTGCCCCATTACTGAAGCGTTCCCACAACCTACGGACTCACTTCCAAGGACTCTTCATCTCATCTTCTCAATATTCATTGATTATTTCAAGATTCAAGTACATTTATTATCAAAGAATGCGTACATTGTACAACCTTGAGATTTGTCTGCAAAGCAAGAGACCCAAAAGAACCCAATTTAAAAAAAGACCAACCCCCATTGCGCACAGAAAGAGAGAAAAAAAACACAAATCACACATACGATAAAAGTGAGCAACAGCTTTGCAAACCAAATTAAGCGCTTAGATCTGAATCGCCACAAAGCTTGCAGACACAAAGGACAACAGCCAGGGCAATCTCACAGCCTCGGCGTCATGGAGAGAGGAGTGAACATTGCAGGGGAGCGAGCAAAATCGGCCCGACTCTCGACTCCGGTCCTGACACCCTGCCTTTCCAGTCTATCTGGGCTGACGTTCGAAGTGTCCAAGCAGCTATTCACACCTCACATTGGGACCAGGGCCCCATCACAGCAAAACGCCTCAGGCCTAGACCATGCCTCCCAGCCCAAAGTCGTTCTCAACCTCTCCAAATCAGCTCAGCCCAAAGCCGTTCTCAATCCTCACAAACAGGTTCGTTGGACGGGCATCTAAATTACTCTGTCTCAAACCCTCCTCTCCATAAATAATGCTTTCAGTTGAACTTGTTGCCTTTCGAGCAACCGGCAGGTTATTGCTCGTTTTCAGTAGAGCGCCATCTTAAACTGCAAGTTTAACTAATTTATTGATATTTATCTATTTAAATAATTTATTAATATTGCTATTATTTTTCTCATTTCTGTTTGCAGTTTGTTGTATTTTACATATTGATTGTTTGCCTATCCTGTTAGGTGCAATCTTTCATTGATGCTATTACAGTTCTTAGAAATCGAATCTCCAGGTTCTATATGGTTACATGTATCTGCAGAACTGTGCCAAACTCTGAGGCACATATACAAAGCTGGGGTGGCTAAGACTTCTGCAGAGTACTGTATTTGTCAGTTTGTAAAACTGGCGGGAGCAAAGGATGTTGGGAATGGAGAGGGTGGAGCGCCGCGGGAGGGGTGAGGGACATGTACCAGGGGTGGGTGGTTGGTGTGGGTACAGACGTACCCAGCCCTGAGACACCAGGCAAGGTCATTTGATTCCAAACAATTGGTTTATTGATCATCACAGAATGTCTCTCTGGTGCTTCCCGCTCCCTCCCCTCTCCCTTCCCCTTTTCCCAACCATGATTCCCCTCTCCCTGCCCCCTTCCCACTCTCAGCCTACAACAGGTAGACTCACATATGTCATGAAATTGGTTTTTTTTTTGGGACAGCAGTACAGTGCAATACATAAAATTACTACAAAACTGTGCAAAAGTCTCAGGCACCCCATATATATATCAGACTTTACACGATACAATATAGAGCACATTTGCTACTGTAATGTAGAGATTTTTATGTTTTGCTGTGAAACAACAACTATCATGAAATAAGCTGGTGATTGTGATTCTGCATGGATGCGGGAGTGCTGTACTGTTTGATTCAGGGTTACTTTCAGATCAATCCTCACACCTCAGTGCTCATGGAACTGCTAAGCATAAAAACATAGAAAACCTACAGCACAATACAGGCCCTTGGGCCCACAGAGTTGTGCTGAACATATCCCTACCTTAGGAATTACTAGGCTTACCTATAACCTATTTTTCTAAGCTCCATGTGCCTATCTAAAGGTCTCTTAAAAGACCCTATCGTATCCGCCTCCACCACCGTTGCCGGCAGCCCACTCCACGCACTCACCACTCTCTGAGTAAAAAACTTACCCCTGACATCTCCTCTGTACCTACTCCCCAGCACCTTAAACCTGTGTCCTCTTGTGGCAACCATTTCAGCCCTGGGAAAAAGCCTCTGACTATCCACACAATCAATGCCTCTCATCATCTTATACACCTCTATCAGGTCACCTCTCATCCTCCGTCGTTCCAAGGAGAAAAGGCTGAGTTCACTCAACCTATTCTCATAAGGCATGCTCCCCGATCCAGGCAACATCACGGACATAGCTTTTCCCGGGAACGCAGGATTTAAAACTCCTCTTTAATCTCCAACAGAAAGCACCTCAGCTCCCACCAGCAGCTTGCATCCGGTTCAATAAAACCCCAGCTGTGCAGTTTGCCGTTTGTGTAACAAAATAAATGTGCAACAGGTGATGAGCAGCAGAGAGCTCTCTGTACTGAGTCGTTACAGCACCATCCGGCCAGCTCGTAAGAGTTCAGCTCAACCCTTGACTGCAGAGTCTCTGAGATGCCCAAAAAGTGCCATACTCTCCCAGTGGAAATAAAACTTACCCAAACTTCAGTGGATGCTCCTCAGCACAGCAATGTTCGAAGTACATTAATCAGCAAGAGATGTACAGTGCCGTGCAAAAGTATTAGGCACCTGTATTTAGCTTTTCACTCCCCCACCTTCCCCTTTTCCCAACCATGTTTCCCCTCTCCCTGGCCCCCTTCCCACTCTCAGTCCACAATACAGACCCGTATCGGAATCAGGTTTATCATCACTCACTCACGTCAGGAAATTTGTTTTACTGTGTGGCAGCAGTACAATGCAATACTTAAAATCACTACAGTGGTAATGTACTGGATTCAAGAAGATGAATCTCAAGGTTGTATATGGTATAGAATACATAGGCACATGTACATATATACCTAGTGTGCCTCAGAGTTTTGCACAGTACTGTATACCAGCGGTCCCCAATCACCGGGCTGCGGACCAGTACCGGGCCGCAGAGCATGCGCTACTGGGCTGTGAGGAAACGATATGATTTGGCGATAGGAGTCAGCTGCACCTTTCCTCATTCCCTGTCACGCCCACTGTTGAGCTATTACGCATGCGAGGTCATTACCCGCGCGTCATCCATGTCAGCGCGGGAGGGAGATCAACTCCTCGAGCTTGCAAATAAGGGCGGGCTGAAAAGTATGTTTGACATAACATCCCTGACAGCATTCTGGATCTCAAAGTCAAGGCTAAATATCCTGAGATAGCCATGGAAGCACTGAAAACGTTGCTTCCATTTCCAACATATCTCTGCAATGAATGGAACGAAAACAAAATTGCATAATAGACTGGACATAAGGAACCCCGTTCGAGTATCGCTGTCTCCCATCACCCCTCGATAGGACCATCTTGTTGCAGGAAAACAAGCCCAGGGCTCCCACTGTTTCAGCGATATTGGTGTGTTGCAATGATTTTATGTGTTCATACGGGGAAAATATGTGCTGCGTGTTTAATATCCAAACGATACTTAAAATGTTATGATGCTATTGACTTATATAACTATATCAGAATTACAGCACGGAAACAGGCCATCTCTGCTCTTCTAGTCCGTGCTGAACGCTACTCTCACCTAGTCCCACCAACTGGCACTCAGCCCATAACCCTCCATTCCTTTCCTGTCCATATACCTATCCAATTTTCCTTTAAATAATATCGAACCTGCCTCGACCACTTCTACTGGAAGTTCGTTCAACACTTACTTCAAGCTCTCCTGTCCTTCCCTGATAATTGACTTATCACTATATTCATGCGAGGAAAATATGCGCTGTGTGTTTAATATCAAATTCGTTAGATAAACCCTTTTAGAAACGAAATTGAGTGTATTAGCTAATTGTCATCTATATTCTGGTCGTGATTAACACCCCCTCCACCGCCCCCCCCCCCACCCAAAAGAATCGCCAAAAACGATTTGTGGGAAAAAAAATCGTACACGTATGCGCAAGGTATGCATGCGCACTGATGCCCGCGAAAGGCTTCATGGTCATTGTAGTCTTCGTCAGGGTAAACCCAGCGTATTTTACTGCTACTCTTGTCCGTTGGCAACACCCCCCCCCCCGCAACCGGCTGGTCCGCAAGAGTATTGTCAATATGAAACCAGTCCACAGTGCGAAAAAGGTTGGGGACCCCTGCTGTAACCATAAAACCCTGAGATTCACCTTCTTGTAGGCAGTCACAAAGCAAAGAAACACAATGGAACTCATTTTAAAATAACACCCAATGTGCAAAAATAAACGAATAAATCACGTGAACAATAAAAAAGTAAATAAATAACTCACAGAAACATAAACCACAGATTCTCTGAAAGTGAGCCCACAGACACAGAGCTAATTTTAGCGCTGAGGGGAGTGAAACCGGTCCAGGGCCTGATACAGGCCACAGTCACGGAGACAGTTCAGTGCTGAGGGGAGTGAAGCCCGTCCAGGGCCTGATACAGGCCACAGTCACAGAGACAGTTCAGTGCTGAGGGGAGTGAAGCTGGTCCAGGGCCTGACACAGTCCAGTCACGGAGACAGTTCAGTGCTGAGGGGAGTGAAACCGGTCCAGGGCCTGATACAGTCCAGTCACACAGACAGTTCAGTGCTGAGGGGAGTGAAACCGGTCCAGGGCCTGATACAGTCCACAGTCACGGAGACAGTTCAGTGCTGAGGGGAGTGAAGCCGGTCCAGGGCCTGATACAGGCCACAGTCACGGAGACAGTTCAGTGCTGAGGGGAGTGAAGCCCGTCCAGGGCCTGATACAGGCCACAGTCACAGAGACAGTTCAGTGCTGAGGGGAGTGAAGCTGGTCCAGGGCCTGACACAGTCCAGTCACGGAGACAGTTCAGTGCTGAGGGGAGTGAAACCGGTCCAGGGCCTGATACAGTCCAGTCACACAGACAGTTCAGTGCTGAGGGGAGTGAAACCGGTCCAGGGCCTGACACAGGCCACAGTCACGGAGACAGTTCAGTGCTGAGGGGAGTGAAGCCGGTCCAGGGCCTGATACAGTCCACAGTCACGGAGACAGTTCAGTGCTGAGGGGAGTGAAACCAGTCCAGGGCCTGACACAGGCCACAGTCACGGAGACAGTTCAGTGCTGAGGGGACTGAAACCGGTCCAGGGCCTGATACAGTCCACAGTCATGGAGACAGTTCAGTGCTGAGGGGAGTGAAACCGGTCCAGGGCCTGACACAGTCCAGTCACAGAGACAGTTCAGTGCTGAGGGGAGTGAAACCGGTCCAGGGCCTGATACAGTCCACAGTCACAGAGACAGTTCAGTGCTGAGGGGAGTGAAACCGGTCCAGGGCCTGACACAGTCCACAGTCACGGAGACAGTTCAGTGCTGAGGGGAGTGAAACCGGGCCAGGGCCTGACACAGTCCAGTCACAGAGACAGTTCAGTGCTGAGGGGAGTGAAAGCGGTCCAGGGCCTGATACAGGCCACAGTCACAGAGACAGTTCAGTGCTGAGGGGAGTGAAACCGGTCCAGGGCCTGACACAGTCCAGTCACAGAGATAGTTCAGTGCTGAGGGGAGTGAAAGCGGTCCAGGGCCTGATACAGGCCACAGTCACAGAGATAGTTCAGTGCTGAGGGGAGTGAAAGCGGTCCAGGGCCTGATACAGGCCACAGTCACAGAGACAGTTCAGTGCTGAGCTTTTCCCCCCCCCCTCTCTCTGCATTCTGCAGAGATTGCTCCCTACACAACTCCCTTGTCCATTTGTCCCCCCCATCCCTCCCCACTGATCTCCCTCCTGGCACTTATCCGTGTAAGCGGAACAAGTGCTACACATGCCCTTACACTTCCTCCCTTACCACCATTCAGGGCCCCAAACAGTCCTTCCAGGTGAGGCAACACTTCACCTGTGAGTCGACTGGGGTGATATACTGCGTCCGGTGCTCCTGATGTGGCCTTTTATGTATTGGCGAGACCCGACGCAGACTGGGAGACCGCTTTGCTGAACATCTAAGCTCTGTCCGCCAGAGAAAGCAGGATCTCCCAGTGGCCACACATTTTAATTCCACATCTCATTCCCATTCTGACATGTCTATCCACGGCCTCCTCTACTGTAAAGATGAAGCCACACTCAGGTTGGAGGAACAACACCTTATATTCCGTCTGGGTAGCCTCCAACCTGATGGCATGAACATCGACTTCTCTAACTTCCGCTAATGCCCCACCTCCCCCTCATACCCCATCCGTTATTTATTTTTATACACACATCCTTTCTCTCACTCTCCTTTTTCTCCCTCTGTCCCTCTGAATATACCCCTTACCCATCCTCTGGGTCCCCCCCACCCCCCGTCTTTCTTCCCGGACCTCCTGTCCCATGATCCTCTCGTATCCCTTTTGCCAATCACCTGTCCAGCTCTTGGCTCCATCCCTCCCCCTCCTGTCTTCTCCTATCATTTTGGATCTCCCCCTCCCCCTCCAACTTTCAAATCCCTTACTCACTCTTCCTTCAGTTAGTCCTGACGAAGGGTCTCAGCCTGAAACGTCGACTGTACCTCTTCCTACAGATGCTGCCTGGCCTGCTGTGTTCACCAGCAACTTTGATGTGTGTTGCTTGAATTTCCAGCATCTGCAGAATTCCTGTTGTTTTCTGAGGAGAGTGAAACCGGTCCAGGGCCTGACACAGTCCACAGTCACGGAGACAGTTCAGTGCTGAGGGGAGTGAGACCAGTCCAGGGCCTGATACAGGCCACAGTCACGGAGACAGTTCAGTGCTGAGGGGAGTGAAACCGGTCCAGGGCCCGATACAGTCCACAGTCACACAGACAGTTCAGTGCTGAGGGGAGTGAAACCGGTCCAGGGCCTGACACAGGCCACAGTCACAGAGACAGTTCAGTGCTGAGGGGAGTGAAACCGGTCCAGGGCCTGATGCAGGCCACAGTCACGGAGACAGTTCAGTGCTGAGGGGAGTGAAACCGGTCCAGGGCCCGATACAGTCCACAGTCACACAGACAGTTCAGTGCTGAGGGGAGTGAAACCGGTCCAGGGCCTGACACAGGCCACAGTCACGGAGACAGTTCAGTGCTGAGGGGAGTGAAGCCGGTCCAGGGCCTGACACAGTCCACAGTCACAGAGACAGTTCAGTGCTGAGGGGAGTGAAACCGGTCCAGGGCCTGACACAGTCCACAGTCACGGAGACAGTTCAGTGCTGAGGGGAGTGAAACCAGTCCAGGGCCTGACACAGTCCACAGTCACAGAGACAGTTCAGTGCTGAGGGGAGTGAAACCGGTCCAGGGCCTGATACAGGCCACAGTCACACAGACAGTTCAGTGCTGAGGGGAGTGAAACCAGTCCAGGGCCTGACACAGTCCACAGTCACGGAGACAGTTCAGTGCTGAGGGGAGTGAAACCAGTCCAGGGCCTGATACAGGCCACAGTCATGGAGACAGTTCAGTGCTGAGGAGAGTAAACCATGCGGAGTGGTGAGCTGAACACTGGTTCATGTCATGAGAACAGGACCAACTTTAACAATGCACCAGAGCATCGCCTTTTGGGACAAAGCATGTGCCATCAAGGATAGCCAAAGTCTGGTCAGCAAGGTCAGTTTCACAAACATCTTTGCGGGGATCGAGGAGATGGTGGGGGAGGGGGGGAAGGTTCAGGGAGATCACACAGCTGGGGTCAAGGTGTGACAGTCAGAAAAGACACAAGGGAAGGGACATAAGATACAAATTCAGGAAAGATCAATTTTGCGAGATGGGAAGCAGAGAGGCAAATGGTACAAGTAGTCTCCAAAAGACATCAGATCAGAAGCACGCCACTCGGGCCATCAACCTTACTGGTAAAGAACATACTATCTCACAGCGGCAAGATCAAGGACCGAGACGCGCCACTGTTTGTACGTTCTCTCCGTGACCGCGTGGGTTTCCTCCAGGTGCTCTGGTTTCCTCTCACATTACAAAGACATATGGTTAGTGAGTTGTTGGCTTGCCATGCTGGCACCGGAGACACAGTGACACTTGCCCAGCACAAACCCTGCTGATTTGATTTGACGGAAACATCATGTGACAAATATACCTCATCTTTCTCTTTCTTTAATCCTCACTGCGACCAAACGTTGGACCTCCCTCCCTGAGAGAGTCACTTCTCCAAACACACTGCTGTGGCTCCAGCAGGCTGCTCACCACCATCGTTCCCAGAATAGCTTCCAATGGCATTGAAGAGGAGGAGGAGGGTCATGAGAATAATCCCAGCAATGACAGGGTTAATATATGACGAATGTTTGATGTCTCTGGGCCTGTAGTCACTGGAGTCTACAAGAATGAGTGGGGATCTTGTTGAAACCTATCAAATAGTTAAAAGCCTAGATTGAGAAGATGTTTCCTACCGTGGGGAAACCTAGGACCAGAGGGCACAGCCTCAAAAGAGAGGGATATCACTAACGAGGAGAGCTGAGGAGGAATTTCATTAGCTAGCGGGTGGTGAATCAGTGGAATTCACTGCCACAGATGGCTGTGAGCGCCAAGCCATGGGTAAGAGATCTTAATATGATCAAAATTCATTCTGAAATTTGAGAAGGAGAAGATAAAGTCAGTGAAGTAAAGGGAATTACAGAGGAGTTGGCCAGAATCGATTGGAAGGGAACACTGGTAGGGATGAAGGCAGAGGAGCAATGGCTGGAATTTCTAGAAGCAATTCGAAGGCACAGGATATACACATTTCAAAGAGGAAGAAGTATTCTAAGGGCAAGGTGACACAATCATGACTAACAAGGAAAGTCAAAGCCAGAAAAGCCAAGGTGAGGACATCTAATAGAGCAAAAATTAGTGGGAAGTTAGGGCATTGGGAAGCTTTTAAAAACCAACAGAAGGCAACTGAAGTCATTAAGAAGGTAAAAATGCAACACAAAAGTCAGCTAGCCAATAATATTTAAGAGGATAGCAAAAGTTTCTTCAGATACATAAAGTGTAAAAGAGAGGCAAGAGTGGATATCAGAACACCGGAAAAAGATGTTGAGTGGGTAGTAATGGGGCCAAGGAAATGGCAGATGAACTGAATAAGTATTTTGCCTCAGTCTTCATTCTGGAAGACACTAGCAGTATGGTGCAAGTTCCAGGTCATGAACTGCATGGCTAGAGAGAATGTTCTTGGGAAACTGAAAGGTCTGAAGGTAGATAAATCACCTGAACCAGATGGACTACACCCCAGGGTTCTGAAAGAGGTGGCTGAAGAGATAGTGGAGGCATTAGTAATGATTTTTCAAGAAATCACTAGATTCTGGAATGGCTCTGGAAGACTGGAAAATTGCAAATGTCACTCCACTCTTCAAGAAGGGAGAGAGGCAGAAGAAAGTAAGTTGTAGGCCAGTTAGTCAGACCTCAGTGATTGGGAAGATGCTGGAGTCAATTGTTAAGGATGAGGTCTCAGGGTTCTTGGAGGCGCATGATAAAATAAGCCATAGTCAGCATGGTTTCCTCAAGGGAAAATCTTGCCTGACAAATCTGTTAGAATTCTTTGAATAAATAACAGGCAGGATAGACAAAGAAGAATCGGTTGACAGTGGGTACTTCGAATTTCAGAAGACATTTGACAAGATGCCACACATGCGGCTGCTTAATAAGCTATGAGCCCATGGTATTACAGGGAAGATTCTAGCATGGAAAAATCAGTGGCTGATTGGCAGGAGGCAGAGACTGGAAATAAAGGGAGCCTTTTCTGGCTGGCTGCTGGTGAGTAGTGGTGTTCCACAGGGATCTGTGTTGGTACCGATTCTTTTTAAGTTATATGTCAATGATTTGGATGATAGAATTGATGGCTTTGTTACAAAATTTGCAAACAATATTAAGATAGGTGGAGTGCAGGTAGTTTTGAGGAAATAGGGAGGCTACAAAAGGACTTAGATTAGGAGAATGGGCAAAAAAGTGGCAGATGGAATACAGTGTTGGGAAGTGTATAGTCATGCACTTTGGCTGAAGAAATGAAAAGGTTGACTATTTTCTAAATGGAGAAAATAAACAATACAGGTTTCCCCCGCTATCCGAAGGTAGAGCGTTCCTATGAAACGGTTCGTAAGCTGGAATGTTGTAAAGTGAATAAGCAATTACCATTTATTAATATGGGAAAAATTTTTGAGCGTTCCCAGACCCAAAAAATAATCTACAAAATCATGCCAAATAACACATAAAACCTAAAATAACAGTAACATATACTAAAAGCAGGAATGATATGATAAATACACAGCCTATATAAAGTAGAAATACCTTTCTGCAGCACTGTCTAGCACAGCGAAAATCTCTCGGCAGGAGCGCTCTTGGCAGAAACACTCTCTCCAGTAACATTCCTCTTGGCAGAAACACCCTCTCCAGTAACATTTAAGCTACGAAGCTGCCAAATCATACCAAATAACCACCTTCTGTAATTATTTTCTTCAGTTCTGCTGGGAACTTTTCGGCAGCTTCAGTATCAGCCGAAGCACTCTCTCCGGTAAACGTTAAACTATGAAGCTGCCCTCGCCTCAGAAACCGATCAAACCACCCATAACCACCTTTGAATTCCACTTTCGTAACACTTTCATCACCATCGTCCAGTGTTTTCTGTTTCAGCTTATTAAAAAGACTGACTGATTTCTCCTTAAGTATAAGAAAACTTAACGGAACACCACGCTTTGTACACCCATTAATCCACTCAAGCAACAGACTTTCCATTTTATCTATTATTGGATGCCGACTAAGAGAGACCACTTTGCTACGAGCAGAACCAACAGTAACATCGGCAGCTTTCAGAATTCTCTCTCTCTGGGTATAAATAGTGCGAATGGTGGACGCAGGCAAGTTCAACGTGTGGACAATGTCCTTACTTCGTTCACCACAATCGAAACGCTTAATTATGTCTAGTTTAACGCTAAGTGTAACACCCTTACAAGCTCTTTTAGGCTTTTCCAATACCTTAGAACTCATCTTGCTAACAAATGCACAAAATAAATTGAGATAAAGCACGTGTTTAAGCAATGGCGGCGAGAATGCAGCTCCTGTCTTTTCTCGTAACAGTGAAAACACCTTCTGTTAGCGAGAACAGGTAACTAATGTAGGTCCTTCGAAACGGCAGGGTGTCGTAAAGCAAACTTTCGGAAAACAGGGGCCACCTGTAATCAGAGGCGCGAAGTGATTTGGGAATCCTCTGTGGTGAGGAAGGCAATGCAATGTTAGTATTGATTTCAAGAGGACTAAAAAATAAGCAAAGGTGTATTGTTGAGGCTTTATAAAGCATGGTGAGGCCTTTCTTGGAGTATTGTGAGCAGTCTGAGCCCCTTGGAAAGGATGTGCTGAAACTGGAGAGGGTTCAAAGGAGGCTCACGAAAATGATTGCAGGATTGAATGGCTTGTCATGTGAAAAGCACTTGATGGCTCTGGGCCTGTATTCACTAAAATTCAGAGAATGAAGGGTGACCTCACTGAAACCTATCCAATGGTGAAGAGCCTTGATAGAGTGGATGTGGAGAGGATGTTTCCTATGGTGGGAGAGTCCAAGACTAGAGGACACAAAATAGAGGAGCATCTTTTAGAACAGAGATGAGGAGGAATTTCTACTGTAGAAAAATTTGCCAAGAACAGTCATAGTCATGAGACCATGGTCGCCACGTCATACGACATAACACATAATGATGGTATCATACGACACAGTACGTAATGATCGCCCATGTCACAGGACGAATGAATGAATCACAGGACAATTTATAAAGTTATAAGTTCAAAGTACATTTATAATCAAAGTATGTACAAATTGTACAACCTTGAGATCCATCTCCTTACAGGCAACCATGAAACAAAAAACCCAAAAGAACCCATTATAAAGAAACACTGAATGCGCAGAGACAGAAAAAACAACAAGAACAATCACGTACCTGGAGAGGCCGTGATCACCCACATCAGGCACGGCACATAATTAGTGTTCTTCACTAATGGTGCCTGAGTGAAAGAGGGAAGGCCGTTTCAGAAGCGTGGGACTAGTTTAGGTGAGTACACTCAGTGTCTATTTTATTAGGTACACCTGTAACCTGCTCATTAATGCAAAGATCTAATCAGCCAATCAGGTGGCAGCTACTCAGTGCATAAAAGCATGCAGACATGGTCAAGAGAATCAGTTGTTGTTCAGCCCAAACATCAGAATAGGAAAAGCAAAAGGTCTCAGCCCCAAAACTTGTCCATAGATGCTGACTAACCTGCTGAGTTCCTCCAGCATTTTGTGTGTGTGCTTTGGATTTCCAGTACCTGCAGAATTCCTCGGTGTTTAGAATGGGGGAGAAGTGACTTTGACTGTTGGTTTGAGTATCTCAGAAACTGCTGATCTCCTGGGATTTTCATGCACAACAGTCTCTAGAGCAGGCCTTCCTGACTTAGGGTCTAAGGACCCTCGGTTAACGCTAGGGGTCCATGGCATAAAAATGGTTGGGAACCCCTGCTGTAGAGTTTACAGGGAATAGTGCAAAAACCTAAAAAGATCCACTGAGCAGCAAGGTGGGTGAAAACACCTTGTTAATGAGAGAGGTCAGAGGAGAATAGCCAGACTGGTTCAAGCTGACAGTAACTCAAATAACCACACGTTACAACAGCATCTCTGAACACACAACACGTCGAACTTTGAAGTGGATGGGCTACAACAGCAGAAGACCATGAACATACACCCAGTAGCCACCCTATTAGGTACAGGACGTGGCCACAGAGTATATGTTGGTCAGCACAGACATCTGGGGCTGAAGGGCTTGTTCCTGTGCTCTGTGTCTCAATGTTCTAACCTCACTACTATGATAACCTTGTACTAGTCCCACAGCCACCGCTCTGCGCAGGACGCACCCTCCCTCCACCCCCACTTCCTGCATCAGTCCAGTGACACCATCACGTCCGCCCCGCTGTGCAGGATACACAAACCCTCCCCCCCTCCCCCCCCCCCGTCCTGCATCAGTCCAGTGACACCATCATGCCTGCCCCTCTCACGTCACCACAGTCTGGAAAACATCAGCTCACAGTTGCAACTCTCAAACAGATTTGTCAATGACTACAAATCAATTAAATGGAAATAGCTGGGAAACCGAATCCTAACAGCAATTCGGTCCATCGAGAGCCTGCTCCCGTGTTCAGCAGTCAACACGCTCCCACTTATCCCTCTCAGCACGGCAAATTACTTTCTCTTCTTCCAACCCCGTTGCCTTTGGGAATCTCTGATTGATTCTGTTTTCAAGAGCCTTATGGCCAGAGAGTGCCAGCTGATAACTATTCTCTTCACATCCCCCTTCTAATTGTCCATGTTCTCTCATCCTCCAGCCATCTGCTAAGGGAAAGAACTCCTTTCAACTTACCCTGAATCACCTATCATGACCTTCAGCAACTCTCTCAAATTTCTTCGCTCCAGGTACAGCTCCAGCTTCTACACTCCGAAGTCCCTCACCCCCAGAATTATTCAAAGAAATCATCCCTGTAACCTCAGGGACCTTCAACTCCTTCCTGAGAACGAGATCCTCGGGACTCACACCAGCAGGTTCAGGAACAGTTATTACCCCTCAACCATCAGGATCCTGAACCAGTGAGGATAACCTCAACTCTGAACTGATTCCATCGGGAAGGAGGTACAGGAGCCTCAGGTCCCACACCACCAGGTTCAGGAACAGTTATTACCCTCAACCATCAGGCTCCTGAACCAGTGAGGATAACCTCAACTCTGAACTGATTCCATCGGGAAGGAGGTACAGGAGCCTCAGGTCCCACACCACCAGGTTCAGGAGCAGTTATTACCCTCAACCATCAGGCTCCTGAACCAGTGAGGATAACTTCACTCACCTCAACTCTGAACTGATTTCTCAACCTATGGATTCACTTTCAAGGACTCAACAACTCATGTTCTCAATTTTATTTTACCTACTTATTTATTCATTATTATTCTTTGCACAGTTTGTCTTTTTTGCATGTTGATTGTTTAGAATACATAAAATTATTACAGTACTGTACCAAAGCCTTGGGCACCCTGGCTATATATATGTGCCTAAGACTTTTGCACAGGACTTTCTGCCATATTAAGCTCTCACTGCCTAACCTAGTCATCTCTTCCTCTGGAGACCTCACCGTCTGACGGGCTTTAGATGTACCAACCCTGGCCTTATCTTTGTTTGGAACATGTCTACCCTGAACCACTAGAATCTCCTTCCTCATGAGTTATTATGCATCTACAGAATAAAAACCTTCAGTTCCCAGTGGGCCATGCGGGAGTTTCACCCCGAAACCGGAAGTGACGATGGTGAGCTGGTCGCACGAGCTCAGGGTTGAGCTGAAGCCGTTCTGTAAATAAAACGTGGTGGCGTTTACCCGGGCCAGGCATTACATGGCATCAGAAGTCGGCATGAGATTGGTGAGTGCGTGGAATGGGCTGCCAGTGACGGTGGTGGAGGTGGACACAATACAGTCTTTTAAGAGACTCCTGGATAGGTACATGAAGCTCAGAAAAATAGAGGGCTTTGGTTAACCCAAGGTAATTTCTAAAGTAAGTACATGCTCAGCACAACTTTGTGGGCTGAAGGGCCTGTATTGTGCTGTAGGTTTTCTGTGTTTCTATCATGTTTGAGAGATACAAGTTCTTCTCCTGTGACCAGAAACAAGGTGTTAGCTTTGATCAATACTTAGTTGAGATTCACACCCTGAGTAAGTCCTGTGAGTTTGGAGATTTGAGAGACTCACTCGTCAGAGACAAGATAGCTTGTGGAATCCCAGATAACGGGCTCAGAGAAAGATTGCTGCGTGCAGAAGGTTTGACGCTGGATACGTGCAGGGCAGGAGAGACCAAATGAGCAAAGTTTTGACACTGCACACGCCAGGCACAATGGTTCATGCTGTGAGATCAAAGAAGCAGAGCACAAAGCAACAACGTGGCTCAGACAGCAAAGGCACACTCCGGAGTCATGTCCTGCTTACGGAAAGCCCTGCAATAATTGTGGAAAGAAGAATCAATTTTGCAAAGTGCTGCAAAGCTAGAGCTACCAAGGGAAAGGAGCACATGGTTGCTGAGGAAATGGAAGAAGTCTTTGTGGATTCTCTAGAGACTGTGGACACTAGTAAGACAGAATGGATTGTTCCAGTGACTGTGAATGAGACAGTAATTCTATTCAAGTTTGACACCAGAGCCCAGGTGAATCTATTATCCATGGATGGTTACAGGACTCTCAAAATAAAAAGCAAGATTTACCCAGTGATGTTTAAAGTGACTGGCTATACTGGAGAGAATGTTCCAGTAAAAGGGGGCTATATAGTGACCTTTAGCACAGGGGGCACCACCGAAAGGCACAGTTACTGATTGTAGAAAAGAGAGTAAAGCCAATATTAGGTCTGAGTGCATGGGAAAAGTTCAACCTGGTGGAAAGAGTTTCCGTAGCGGCTTCACAGACCAAAGACAACCACACTTCACAGATGGAAGACTATGAGGGGATTTGAGGGGCTTGGATACTTCACATATGTAACGTGAGAAACTTGTAACTGCATCCATGAGAACTCCAGAGGTTTTGCAAGAGAAGCACAAGAACTCCACCTTCCACAGATATCCATACCAGCTACACCAGCATGACAATCAGGTTGCCAGTGCTGAACAGAGTGATCATGATGAAGAAGTCACCAGTCTTGCTTCCACACCCTGCAGCTTTCATTCACAATCTGTCTCTCATCGACATCCAGTTAAAGACTGGAAATCAAAAATACCTCCAGGATCTTCTCCAAAGTTGAAGAGGAAAAATAAAAAGGAAGATGGGGAGACCACACAGACCTGAAGGTCAGAACAACAACAACAATACAAACCTACAAAAGGAGTTGCTATCTATGATACGCAGCAAACAGAAGGAGCTCGATGAATTGAGACAGAAGAAGAAGAAGAAAGCCGAATGGAGTCATCAGGACGCCATCATTTTTAAGGCATTTTTTTTTAGCAGGCTTTCTTATTTTTACGAGGCCGAGTTGCTAGGTCGACGCTCAACCCAGCATGGCTGGAAAGCGTGCAAGGGAGCTTTGCTCCGAAGACCGGCTCTGATGCCACTACACCACCAGCCGGCTTGAATTAAGACAGAATCAGTTGGAATTTGTGCAAAGACTCACTGATCACATGGATGCGGTCCAGGGCTCCATTACGGGGCACATGGAGTGAACAATTGTCACACAGCAAGAACAAGAACCAAGTGGATCTTGCAGAAGGATGTGAAAGAAATTAACATATTGATCAGGGCACTAATACTAACACAGCAAATGAAAGCAATACATCTGTCAAAACAAATAGCAAACTAAAAAGGATCATTAAACCACCTCAGAGACTGACTGAAAGTTGCAGTGTGAATCAGGGACCGTATTTACTCATTACAATTGAAGTTAACTTTGTTGGAAAGGATTGTTGTCCCTTGCAGGTTTATGAGGACATAGTACTGTGTTTGTTTTCCTTAAAGGGGGAACATGTGCTATTACATGTGTACACAATAAAGAACTTCATTTCCCAGTGGGCAATGCAGGGGGCTCACCCTGGAATCGGAAGTGATGATGATGAGCTGATTGTACGCGTTAAGTGTTGAGTTGAAGCTGTCCTGTACGAAAAATGTTCTATCACTAAACCCACACTAAGTTTGCCTTTGTTAAGAACCAACATAACACCTAGGAGTTCAGGGACTGATTTATTTTCAACTCGTTGTTTCCAGTCTATATTTATTATATTACTTCAGGCATAATTAGTCATTCCCACCACCCCCCCCGACAAGTTGGAATCAGTCATCCTATTTGATTTTTTTTCTTTCCCGTAACCCTGTTGAACCTGACTGAATTATGAATACTGCCAGACAAATACTCTCCCACTGACATTAAACCATCTGGTCATCTTCATCCTTTGGAATTACAATCCATCCAGGATTGCCCCAGATCCTCGGTAACCGTTTAACACCTTGCGAAAGAAACAGTACTGATTGCAACTAAGGAATTCTAGGTTCTGGATTCAAGTTCATTTATCACGCAGACACTGAGACATGCAGTGAAATATATCGTTTGCGTTAAAAACCAACACAGCCAAAGCCTACAAGTGTCACCACACAGTCAGCCAACAACAGACCATGCTTATAACGCTCGGCAGAACAAACAACAAAACAACAACAGCAAACAAACCCCGTACCACACTTCCACCCATGTATATACACAGTCCTCGAGCCCAAAATAGTCTGTCTTCTCTGGTCTCCAGCCTCAGGGTCGGACTCCAATTTCTGTGCCCTCATCAAGTACATGCCCAAGTGTTATGGGAGCAGCTGCCTGCATCAGCTAATCAGGCAGTGAGTTCCAGACACCAACTAATCTCTGTGTGAAATAACTCTGCCTCAAATCCCACATTCCATCTCACCTCATACTTACATAAAGCATTGGTCAGACCCTACTTGGACTATTGTGAGCAGTTTTGGGCCTCTCCTATAAGAAAGGTTATGCTAGCATTGGAGGGGGTCCAGAGGAGGTTTACGAGAATGGTTCTAGGAATGAAAAGGTTAACATGTGAGGTGCATTTGATGGCTTTGGGCCTTCACTCGTTGGAGTTTAGAAGAATGAGGGGGATCTCAATGAAAGGCCTTGATAGACTGGATGTGGAAAGGCTGTTTCCTATAGTGGGGGAGTCTAGGACCAAAGGACACAGATAGAGTGGATGTGCAGAGGATGTTTCCTGTAGTGGGGGAGTCTAGGACCAGAGGGCACAGATAGAGTGGATGTGGAGAGGATGTTTCGTGTAGTGGGGGAGTCTAGGACCAGAGGACACAGATAGAGTGGATGTGGAGAGGATATTTCCCATAGTGGGGGAGTCTAGGACCAGAAAGCACAGATGGAGTGGATGTGGAGAGAGTGTTTCCTATAGTGGGGGAGTCTACGACCAGAGGGCACAGATAGAGTGGATGTGGAGAGGATGTTTCCTATAGTGGGGGTGTCTAGGACCAGAAAACACAGGAAGAGTGGATGTGGAGAGGATGTCTCCTATAGTGGGGGAGTCTAGGACCAGAGAACACAGGTAGAGTGGATGTGGAGAGAGTGTTTCCTATAGTGGGGGAGTCTAGGACCAGAGGGCACAGATAGAGTGGACGTGGAGAGGATGTTTCCTATAGTGGGGGGGAGTCTAGGACCAGAGGACACAGATAGAGTGAATGTGGAGAGGATGTTTCCTATGGGGGGGGGGAGTCTAGGACCAGAGGACACAGATAGAGTGGATGTGGAGAGGATGTTTCCTATAGTGGGGGGAGTCCAGGACCAGAGGACACAGATAGAGTGGACGTAGAGAGGATGTTTCCTATGGGGGGGGGGAGTCTAGGACCAGAGGACACAGCCTCAGAAGGGCATCCCTATAGAACAGAGATGCAGAGGAATTTCTATAGCCAGAGGGTGATAAACCTATGGAATTCATTGTCACAGATGGTTGTGGACGCCATGTCATTGGGTATATTGAAAGTGTAGGTCAATATTTGTCAGGGCGTCAAAGGTTACAGGGGGAAGGCAGGAGAATCAAAATGAGAATCAGGTTTAGTATCACTGGCATATGTCGTGAAATTTGTCTTTGCAGCAGCCGTACAATTCAATACAGAATCATTGGAAAATACTGAATTATTGTAAGAATATGTATATATTAAACAGTGAAATTAAATAAGTAGTGCAGAAATAGAAACTTGAAAGCAGTGAGGTATGTTCATGGGTTCAATGTCCATTCAGAAATCTGACAGCAGAGGGGCAGAATCTGTTCCTGAATCATAGAGTGTGTGTCTTCTGGCTCCTGTACCTCCTCCATGATGGTAGCAATGAGAAGAGGGAGAAGGGAAGAGGAAGAGGGGAGGGGAGGGGGAGAGGGGAGGGGGAGAGGAAGGGGTAGGGACTGGGGAAGAGGGAGAGGGAGGGGAGGGGGAGAGAAGCGGGAGAGGGAGAGGGGAAAAGGGAGAGAGAGGGAGCAGGGAGAGGGAGAGGTAGAGAGAGAGAGGTAGTGAGGGAGAGAGAGGAAGAGGGGAAGAGGGAGAGGTGAAGAGGGAGAGGGGAAGAGGGAGAGGGGAAGAGGGAGAGGGGAAGAGGGAGAGGGGAAGAGGTTGAGGAGAAGAGGGAGAGGTAGTGAGGGAGAGGGGAAAGGGAGAGAGAGGGAGTGGGGAAGAGGGAGAGAGGGAGAGGTGGAGAGAGAGAGGGGGAGAGGGAGAGGGGAAGAGGGAGAGGGAGCGGCGAAGAGGGAGCGGGGAAGAGGGAGAGGGGAAGAGGGAGAGGGGAAGAGGGAGAGGGGAAGAGGGAGAGGAGAAGAGGGAGAGGAGAGAAGAGGGAGAGGAGGAGAAGAGGGAGAGGGAGGTTGGATTCACTGTTCAGATATACATGAATGTCCTTCATGGTTGGATTTGGAGGAAAACTCAGTGAAGGGGTTCTCTTTGGCCTCTTTACTGGGAGCTCCCATTCCCTTTTTGTTTTCTAAGATTAGTAGACAAGATTTTAATCCCATTATTAAACATACATCAAGGATTTGGTTTCAATTTTGTAGATTTCTTGAGTTGAATAATTTTATTCTTTCTAGTAATATCCATCTCAATTATATTTTTAAACCATCAATTTTGGATAAGGCCTTTTTAATTTGGAAAACCAAGGGAATAATAACTTTTTCAGATTTGTTTTTAGGGGATTGTGTAATGTCTTCTTCTCAGTTAGTGGATAAATATGATTTATCTAATGTACACATTTTTAGATATTTACAAATTAGGAATTTTTTATGTGGTTTATTGCCAAATTACCCTTCTGTTTATCCACCTAATATGACAGATGCTCTTTTTCAGCTTAAACCATTTCAAAAAGGGTTGATAGCTATAATCTATAAACGGTTATTGAATTCACGAATAACATCTAATAATAAAATTAAACTTGCTTGGGAATCAGAATTTCAAGAGTCTTTTTCAGATAATCAATGGAGTAAAATTTTTCATTTGGTTAATAACTCATCTATTTGTGCCCATCATTCATTGATACAGTTCAAGGTAGTGCATCGGGCCCATATGTCAAAGGACAAACTAGCTCATATTTTTTCCAATATTAATCCTATTTGTGATAGATGTAATATTGAGGTGGCCACTTTAACTCATATGTTTTGGTCTTGTATAAAGCTAGATAACTTTTGAAGAGATGTTTTTAAAATGCTATCGAAAGTCTTGGATCTTGATTTACAACCTGATTTACTTACGGCAATTTTTGGGATTATCCCATCAAAAGCAGGAAATATTCTTGTTTCCGCTCAACGTATCATAGCCTTTTTGACTTTACTGGCCAGGAGAGCCATTTTATCGAAATGGAAGGATTCTAATCCACCTTCTGTCTTTTTTTGGCTTTCCTCCATTATGTCCTGTTTAAGTTTAGAGAAAATAAGAAGTCGGACATTTGATACATCCTTTAAATTTGAGCAAATATGGCGACCTTTTATTTTATATTTTCATTTGAGTTGATTTATAATTTTTCCAATTATTTCATTTTTTCGAAGTTTTAGATTTCATCAGAAAGTCTTTCCTTTTTTCTTGGTTGTATTCTCCGAATGGACTGCCCAGTCCCCCATTTTTCTCTCTTTTTTTAGTGCAGTGGGGTTTTTTTTCTTTATTTTAAATTTAAAGTTTTTTTTCCTCTCTTTATGAATTGATAAGAGGAGAATTAGCTGACCTTTTTTATTATATATTGCATATTTGCTTATTACTATGTATGATTATGATAATATCAATTTTATCTTTTGTTTATATTGTTGCTGATATATATTTGAGATAATTCTCCTCTTGGCTGTATATATGTTTTCTCTAAATCAGTAAAAAGATTAATAATGAAAGAGGGAGAGGGAGAGGAAGAGGAAGAGGGAGAGGGCGGAAGGGAGAGGGGAAGAGGGGGAAGGCAGAGGAAGGGGAGAGGGAAAGAGGGGAGGGGGAGAGGGAAAGTGGGGATGGGCAGAGGGGAGGGGGAGAGGGGAAGAGGGAGAGGGAAGGGAAGGAGGAGAAGGGAAAGGGAGGGGGAGAGGGGAAGAGGGAGGGGGAAGAGGGAGGGGGAAGAGGGAGGGGGAAGAGGGAGGGGGAAGAGAGATGAGGAAGAGGGAGGGGGAGAGGAAGGGGGAGAGAGCGAGAGAGACAGACAGACAGACAGAGACAATTAGCATCAGCCCTGCTGAGAGCTACGGTAACTTCTTTATTGTGACTGTGATCATAATTACCGACCTTGTTCTTTACACTGACCCTCCAACAACAAGTGTGAAGGCCTTGCTGTAATTCTCCATCATAGTTGTAATCTGATACTCCCACATACATTGTTCACCAAACTTCCTTCCATTTCCAAGTTGAAAGTAAATTTATTACCAAGGTAGATATATGTCACCATATACAACCTCGAGATTCATTTTCTTGCAGGCATCCTCAATAAATCTAATAACCATAATAGAATCAATGAAAGACCACTCCAACAGGACAGACAACCAGAGTGCAAAAGACAGCAAACTGAACAAATACAAAAAGAAAGAGAGCAAAATAAATAATAATAATAATAATATTACAAGATAAACCAGCAGGAAGAACTTACTTACAGAGAAACAGCCATTCCAAACGCACATGACATACAGAAATCAATAAGTGAAAATCACCAATATGCTGACTTAAAAGAGGAAATTGAAAGACTATGGAATATGAACAGGGTATGCATTGTCCCAATAGTAATATCCACAACTGGTACTGTCACTACACAATAGCATTAAGCAATCAGCCCTACATAGCAATATTTATGTAACTCTCCAGAAAGCCACAATACTAAACAACACAAGATTCGTGTGAAAGTTCCTAGCAATTGAGAAATGAGTCTGCTTGGCTATACCTGTACCTTGGGTTTTACCAGATTAAGCTGAGAAAATGTAAAAATAATAACAACAAATAGTAAACTGTGACGGAAAACCAAGTTATCAGAAGATTGATGCTAATGAGAGAGAGATAAGTGAGACAATGGAGAAACATTCAAAATGCTAACAAGAGAGAAGAGAGAGAGATTAATGAGAAAGAAACACATTTCAGAATATTGACAGACCGGTTGCTTTGAACCTGAACTGTTTGAAGTTTGATGGACAGGCGATACCCCAGCAGGGGGATAAAAAGAACAAGTTCGCTAAGGCACGACACACCACGAGATCACAAGATAACGACACCCTGGAAGAGCGGTGTGCCCACACAAGTTGGTGGGAGTTGGAGGTCTGGTTCGAGGGAACCGACCACAGACTGACAGGGTGAAAAGGTACGATCGGCGGGAACCTGGTGTGTGTGTCCGCCCTTGCCTGGGTGCCTAGTTCACCGCGGAAGAACAGTCGTATCCGGAACGGAGGGGTCACAGTCAGTGACCAGAGAAGATATAAAAAGGGTCCACCTGAAAGCCAACTGCAAAGAACATCAAAGGTCTGCTGAATCAGATTTGCATATCTCTCTCTCTCTCTCTCCAACGGCACAACAGCGATTACTGCGAACTGTACTAAGCTGAACTGAACTCTGCGTCACTTAAGACTGATCATTTTACCCCTAGACTGTGATAGAGCTTGGTTGATTCCTATTACCCTAGTTCTGTGTACATGTGTGTTTTATCATTGCTAACCTGTTGCATTTATATCCGTACGATTAGAGTACTGTGTTACTTATTTCTTTAATAAAACTTTATTAGCTTCCAGTAAACCAGACTCCAACTAGTGGTCCATTTCTGCTGGTTTGGCAACCCAGTTACGGGGTACGTAACAAAGCAAAATAAACAAGCAATAAATATCGAGAACATGATATGAAGAGTCCTTGAAAGTGAGTCCATTGGTTGTGGGAACGTTTCAGTGATGGGGCAAGTGAAGTTGAGTGAAGTTACCCATACTGGTTCAGGAGCCTGATGGTTGAGGGTAATAACTGTCCCTGAACCTGGTGGTGTGGGACCTGAGGCTCCTGTACCTCCTTCCCAATGGAATGAGTTCAGAGTTGAGGTTATCCTCACTGGTTCAGGAGCCTGATGGTTGAGGGGTAATAACTGTTCCTGAATCTGGTGGTGTGGGACCTGAGGGTCCTGTACCTCCTTCCCGATGGAATCAGTTCAGAGTTGAGGTTATCCCCTCTGGTTCAGGAGCCTGATGGTTGAGGGGTAATAACTGTTCCTGAACCTGGTGCTGTGGGACCTGAGGCTCCTGTATCTCCTTCCCGATGGAATCAGTTCAGAGTTGAGGTTATCCTCACTGGTTCAGGAGCCTGATGGTTGAGGGTAATAACTGTTCCTGAACCTGGTGCTGTGGGACCTGAGGCTCCTGTACCTCCTTCCTGATGGAATCAGTTCAGAGTTGAGGTTATCCTCACTGGTTCAGGAGCCTGATGGTTGAGGGGTAATAACTGTTCCTGAACCTGGTGGTGTGGGACCTGAGGCTCCTGTACCTCCTTCCCGATGGAATCAGTTCAGAGTTGAGGTTATCCTCACTGGTTCAGGAGCCTGATGGTTGAGGGGTAATAACTGTTCCTGAACCTGGTGGTGTGGGACCTGAGGCTCCTGTACCTCCTTCCCGATGGAATCAGTTCAGAGTTGAGGTTATCCTCACTGGTTCAGGAGCCTGATGGTTGAGGGGTAATAACTGTTCCTGAACCTGGTGGTGTGGGACCTGAGGCTCCTGTACCTCCTTCCTGATGGCAGCAGTGAAAAGAGAGCATGACCTGGGTGGTGGGGTCCCTGATGATGGATGCTGATTCCTGCTACAATGCTCCATATAGATACTCTCAGTGGTGAGGAGGGCTTTACCTGTGATGGACTGGGCTGAATCCACTACTTTTTGTGGGATTTTCTACAGCCCTCACGATTTTATAACCGTCTATAACCGGGGACCGCAGACCCCTCGTTAATGGCAAGGGTCAATCGCATCAAGAAGATCGGGAGCCCCTGCTCTGTAAGATCATCCGTCAGCCTCCTTCATCCCAGAGACAGCAGTCGCAGCCATCCAGCCTCTCCCTACGACTCAAACCCACTTGCTCCAGTGGCAACCTGTCTGCACCGAGCAGGCTGATGAAGCGTCTGAGCCCGAGACATCCACATTTTGTCCCTTCCAAAGAAGCTGCCTGACCTGCTCAATTCCAAAGGCATAACATATGGCTCAGTGAGTTGTATCAGGAGAGTGATACAGATTTATAGTCTTCTCCTTGGCATCTGTAGAGTTCCAAGTAAATTTATTATCAAAGTGTGTATGCATTATACAACCGTGAGGTTCCTCTCCTAACTGGCAGCCAGAAAACAATATATGGGCTGCACTCTGGGTGCCTTTGTTTCTCCTGAGGCTGTCCACAAGGCAGTGGGGCTATTCACCCATAGCAGGGGCTATATAAATAGAAGACTGCCTAACACCCAATGTGCAGAGAATAAAAACCACAGCAGGCCCATGAAAAGGGAACCAATAAAAAATAAAAGAATAAAATAACCCATAAGAAAGACCGCCGAACACCCAATGTGTACTGAAAAAGAAATCACACAAACAGTAACCGCAAGCCAAATAGCGTTTCTAAACTGAAGTCCACAAGAGAATCCCGTAAAACACACAAGTGCTGAGTTCCTCCAGCATTTTGTGTGTATTGCTTGGATTTCCAGCATCTGCAGATTCTCTCTTGTTTCTGAAGAGAGTCCCATAGTTCGTCAGAGACGAGTAAGCAGTGATCCAACCTCGCCTCGCCTTGACACCTTGACCTTTTCAGTCTGGCCCAGCTCTGAACTCTCCGTCCGAACAACGAGTTCTGCTGCTTGGATACGCCAGACTTCACCACCTCAATGTGGCCTGTAAGTCTCCATCTGCACATCATTTCCCGTTGCGTCTGGGGCCTGGACCCCTCGGCCTGTTGCCCAATCTTTCATGCTCTTGGTGATGGGTCCGCCACCTCGCCTCGCCTCTTTTCTGCCATGTCAAATTGCCTCCAAGTCCAAAGGGAAGTTGCAGACTTTTACTTGCAGTGATTGTTGCCAGGAAGCGTATGGTCAACAAAAGTATTTAGTTGCTGCCGAAGGGTCTTGCCCCAGAAGGTCGAGTGCACTCTTCCACAGGTGCTACCTGGCCTCCTGAGTTCCTCCAGCATGGTCCCAGAATAGCCCACTGCCTCCCAGAATAGTCCACTGCCTCCAAGGTTCAGTCACAAACCAGATATTGTGGTATCAATAGCTTAGCAAAAGACAGAGGTCCCACAGGTAGTTTTTCAGGAATCAGGAGACCATTTGGGAAGCAGGGAATTCTGAGTGGCGCCCACCTTTGAGTGCGGAGGTTGGAGAACAGTGCTGAGTGAGGAGTTGAGGAAAAAGAGGGGGGGAGCTTCAGTTGGCTGGGTTACTGGGAACTGGTTCTTCAAAAAGGTGGGACTGAAACAGGTCAGGCAACGGACAAGGCCCAATATTCTCACCAGCAGGTGTACAAGGGTAAGTGTACTTCATCTCACGTTCACTGAATTTATTGCTTGTTTTCTTGCTTTGTACATACCAACAGTCTTTTGCACTCTGGTTGAACCCCAACTTCGTGCGGTCTTTCTGTCACAGATTTATTGTGAATGCCCGCAAGAAAATGAATCTCAGGGCTGTATATGGTGACATTGGACTTTTGACAAGAGGGATGGTCACCATCTTTTTCCCCAGGGTAGCGGTGTTTAGAACCAAAGGGCATAGCTTTAAAGTGGGGGGCGGGGGAAGAATTAAAAGGGATCTGATGTGGTGGTTGATAGGTTCTTGAGTAATCAGGGCATCAATGGTTACAGGGAGAAGGCGGGAAAATGGGGTTGAGAGGGATAGTAAATCAGCTGTGATGGAACGGTGGAGCAGACTCGATGGGCTGAATGGCCTAACTCTGATCCTGTGCCTGATAACCACACTCACTCTCTGGAGCTGCGGGATGGGCACCCCTGTTAATCAGTACACTCATCCTCAGCGGCGGATGGACAGATGGCTGCCTGGTCAGCGGCGGCTAACGTTCCTTCGGCTAAAGACACTTATTGCGCCCACGGCTGCCCGGGACATGGAGAGCATCGTGGAGTTCCCACGTGGTGCAGGATCAGGTGTTCTGTCACTGACACGTGGCATTACACTTGTTTTGTGGCAGCACTACGTGCAAGACATAAATATTACGACAAGTTGGAATAAAATTAATAAACAGTCCAGAAAAGGGATAGTGAGTTTATGTTCATGGACCGTTTAGAAATCTGATGGCCGAGAGGAAGAGACGTTCCTAAAATTCTGAGTGTGGGTCTTCAGCTTTGTGTAGCATCTCTCTAATGGTAATAATGAGAAGAGGGTATGTCCTGAATGGAGAGGAGCCTTCATGATGGCTGCTGCCTTTGAAGGCAATGCCTTTTGAAAGTGGGGAGGCTTGTGTCTGTGATGAAGCTGGTTGTGTCTTGCACCCTCTACAGCCTCCTGGGCATTGAAGCCTCCACAGCCGACGGTGATGCAACCAGTCAGAATGCTCTCCACTGTACATCTACAGAAATTTGTGAGTGCGTTTGGTGAAACTCCTTTGCTTTCAGGGGTTGGTCTTGGCTAGAATCTACTGCTGCCTCAGCAAGGACCTGGACACACTGCAATTTGCCTATCGCCACAAAAGGCCTACAACAGATGCAATCTCAATGGCTCTTCACACGGCCTTAGATCACCTGGACAACACAAACACCTGTGTCAGGGTGCTGTTCATTGACTACAGCTCAGTGTTTAACAGCATCATTCCTACAGTCCTGATCAATAAGTTACAGAACCTGAGCCTCTGTACCTCCCTCTGCAATTAGACCCTCAACTTCCTAACCAGAAGACCACAATCTGTGTGGATTGATGATAATATCTCCTCCGCGCTGACAATCAACACTGGCACACCGCAGGGCTGTGTGCTTAGCCCACTGCTCTACTCTCTCTATACCCATTACTGTGTGGCTAGGCATAGCTCAAATACCACCTACAAATCTGCTGATGCTGGTAGAATCTCAGATGGACGTGAGAGGGCATACAGGAGTGAGATATACCAGCTAGTTGAGTAGTGTTGCAGTAACAACCTGGCACTCAACGTCAGTAAGACCAAAGAACTGCTGGGGACTTCAGGAAGGGTAAGACAAGGGAACACAAACCAATCCTCATGGAGGGATCAGAAGTGGAGAGAGTGAGCAGTTTCAAGCTACTGGATGTCAAGATCTCTGAGGATCTAACCTGGTCCCAAATATCGATGCAGCCATAAAGAAGGCAAGACAGTGGCTATATTTCATCAGGAATTTGAAGAGATTTGGTTTCTCACCTAAAACACTTGAAAACTTCTATAGATATTCCATGGACAGCATTCTGACAGGCTGCATCACTGTCTGGTATAGGGGGCTACTGCACAGGACCGAAAGAAGCTGCAGATAATTGTAAAATTAGTCAGCTCCATCTTGGGGACTGGCCTCCGTAGTATCCAGGACATCTTCAAAGAGCAGTGCCTCATAAAGGCAGCGTCCATTATTAAGGACCCCCTCACCCAGAACATGCCCCTTTCTCATTGTTATTATCAGGGAGGAGGTCCAGGAGCCTGAAGACACACACCCAACGATTCAGGAACATTTCCTTCCCCTCCACCATCCAATTTCTAAATGGACATTGAATCCTCACTAACAACAGGAATTCTGCAGATGCTGGAAATTCAAGCAACACACATCAAAGTTGCTGGTGAACGCAGCAGGCCAGGCAGCATCTGTAGGAAGAGGTACAGTCGACGTTTCAGGCCGAGACCCTTCGTCAGGACTAACTGAAGGAAGAGTGAGTAAGGGATTTGAAAGTTGGAGGGGGAGGGGGAGATCCAAAATGATAGGAGAAGACAGGAGGGGGGAGGGATGGAGCCAAGAGCCGGACAGGTGATTGGCAAAAGTGTTCCCCATGATGCGGAACTTTTCTTCCGCCGTCTCCGTCTCCGAGCTTACTTCTTCGGTAAGGACTCTTCCACCCCTACCGATGACCCCTTCTCCCGTCTTCAACCCTCCTCTTCTTCATGGACACCCCGCTCTGGTCTTCTGCCTGCTCTGGATCTCTTTATCACTAACTGCCGATGGGACATCAACCGTCTCGACTTCACCGCACCTTGTCCCCATTCCAACCTCACTCCTTCGGAACGCTGTGCTCTCCACTCCCTCCGCACTAATCCTAACCTTATTATTAAACCCGCCGATAAGGGGGTTGCTGTTGTATTCTGGCGTACTGACCTCTACCTTGCCGAGGCACAGTGACAACTCGCAGATACCTCCTCTTATTTACCCCTTGATCATGACCCCACTAAGGAGCACCAGGCCATTGTCTCCTACACCATCACTGACTTTATCTGCTCAGGGGATCTCCCATCCACTGCTATCAACCTTATAGTTCCCACACCTCGCACTTCCCTTTTCTACCTTCTACCCAAGATCCACAAACCTGCCTGTCCTGGCCGACCTATTGTCTCAGCTTGCTCCTGCCCCACTAAACTCGTTTCTGCATACCTTGACACGGTTTTATCCCCCCTTGTTCAATCCCTTCCGACCTATGTTCGTGACACTTCTCACGCTCTTAAACTTTTCGATGATTTTAAGTTCCCTGGCCCCTACCGCTTTATTTTCACCATGGATGTCCAGTCCTTATATACTTCCATCCCCCATCAGGAAGGTCTCAAAGCTCTACGCTTCTTTTTGGATTCCAGACCTAATCAGTTCCCCTCTACCACCACTCTGCTCCGTCTAGCGGAATTAGTCCTTACTCTTAATAATTTCTCCTTTGGCTCCTCCCACTTCCTCCAAACTAAAGGTGTAGCTATGGGCACCCGTATGGGTCCTAGCTATGCCTGCCTTTTTGTTGGCTTTGTGGAACAATCTATGTTCCGGGCCTATTCTGGTATCTGTCCCCCACTTTTCCTTTGCTACATCGACGACTGCATTGGCGCTGCTTCCTGCACGCATGCAGAGCTCGTTGACTTTATTAACTTTGCCTCCAACTTTCACCCTGCCCTCAAGTTTACCTGGTCCATTTCCGACACCTCCCTCCCCTTTCTAGATCTTTCTGTCTCTGTCTCTGGAGGCAGCTTAACCACTGATGTCTACTATAAGCCTACTGACTCTCACAGCTATCTGGACTATTCCTCTTCTCACCCTGTCTCTTGCAAAAACGCCATCCCCTTCTCGCAATTCCTACGTCTCCGCCGCATCTGCTCTCAGGATAAGGCTTTTCATGCTAGGACGAGGGAGATGTCTTCCTTTTTTAAAGAAAGGGGCTTCCCTTCCTCCACTATCAACTCTGCTCTTAAATGCATCTCCCCCATTTCACGTACATCTGCTCTCACTCCATCCTCCCGCCACCCCACTAGGAATAGGGTTCTCCTGGTCTTCACCTACCACCCCACCAGCCTCCGGGTCCAACATATTATTCTCTGTAACTTCCGCCACCTCCAACGGGATCCCACCACTAAGCACATCTTTCCCTCCCCCCCCGCTCTGCATTCCACAGGGATCGCTCCCTACGCAACTCCCTTGTCCATTCGTCCCCCCCATCCCTCCCCACTGATCTCCCTCCTGGCACTTATCCGTGTAAGCGGAACAAGTGCTACACATGCCCTTACACTTCTTCCCTTACCACCATTCAGGGCCCCAAACAGTCCTTCCAGGTGAGGTAACACTTCACCTATGAGTTGGCTGGGGTGATATACTGCGTCCGGTGCTCCCAATGTGGCCTTTTATATATTGGCGAGACCCGACGCAGACTGGGAGACCGCTTTGCTGAACATCTACGCTCTGTTCGCCAGAGAAAGCAGCATCTCCCAGTGGCCACACATTTTAATTCCACATCCCATTCCCATTCTGACATGTCTATCCACGGCCTCCTCTACTCTAAAGATGAAGCCACACTCAGGTTGGAGGAACAACACCTTATATTCCGTCTGGGTAGCCTCCAACCTGATGGCATGAACATCGGCTTCTCTAACTTCCGCTAATGCCCCACCTCCCCCTCGTACCCCATCTGTTACTTATTTTTATACACACATTCTTTCTCTCACTCTCCTTTTTCTCCCTCTGTCCCTCTGAATATACCCCTTACCTATCCTCTGGGTTCCCCCCCCCCCGCACCTTGTCTTTCTTCCCGGACCTCCTGTCCCATTGAATCCTCACTGCTTTTTCTTAATATTATTCCTGTTTTTGCACTATTTAACTATTTAATATATATTATTATTATTCATTTTTATGTTATCATATACTGTCCTGCAGCTGCTAAGTTAACAAATGCCGGTGATAATAAACCTGATTCAGATTCTGATGTTCCGTATCTCCTCAAACCCCTGATGAAATATAGAACTGTCATGCGTTCTTTGATTGGCATCAATACGTTGCGCCCAGGATAGACCCTCAGAGATGTTGATGCCCAGGAACCTGAAGCTGCTCACCCTTTCCATTTCTGACCCCCGCAATGAGCACTGAAGTGTGTTCCCTCGACCTCCCTTTGCTGAAGTCCACAATCAATTCTTTGCTCTTACTGACACTGAGTGCAGGGTTGGGCACTACAGAGGTCTGCAATAACCTCTGACAAAGCAAAAGCCAGAACTATTTTTTATTTAATCATCTAAGTATAAAATGTCGCCATTGCGGTTTCCTCAGCCAAGTCTCTCACTCCTCCACTTCGCAGATAGTGAGCACTGTATACGCCATGCTTTCTCAGAACCCTCAGATTTATATTCTCAGCTACCACTTTGTCTGGATCATCTGACGGAACTTCAGTTAACCAGCTCCTGGTTATCTAGTTTACTAGGAGATAGACAAGCAACGGGTCAACAGCTCTCCATCCTTTGCTTACCAGTCAAACTGAAAACTTATGGCTCAGAAGCGAAAGCATGATAAAATCGAATTGCAAATAAATATTTAAAATGTAATCAATTCCTTCTTGCTAAAATCAACTCATTGCAAACAATGCCAACAGTGCTGAAAGGCCGTGCCAAACCACTCTCCTCGTGTTGGGCGCCAGTCCAGCAACGGCGAGGACAGGGGAATGCACCTAACTCTAGCTGCCCCGGCATTCCGTCTGGCCCACAGCAACTCGAGAAGTCCTGACGGCTGCAAGCCGTGGTTAATGTGATTCCCGGCTGCAGCTTTTGGGAACATTGGTATCCAAGGCCCCGGCTTCAGTTGCCAGCCTTGCACCAGTCACCTGAATCTAAGAACGCTTTCATCCTGGAATGAAGAGACCAATTTCAAGCCAGAGTAGTTGAAATCATTCCACAGGAGGTGGTGAGGGTGTGGCTCCCACTTCTGAGATCCAGGTACTAAACTTAAAGACCAAATCCAGCAAGTCTGTACGTGACAAACAAGAGAAAATCTGCAGATGCTGGAATTCCAAGTAACACACACAAAATGCCTGAGGAACTCAGCAGGTCAGGCAGCATCTATGGAAACGAGTAAACAGTTGACCTTCAGGCCAAGACCCTTCATCAGAAGGGCCTTTCATGTCTCCTCCCACATGAAATTCGGAATCAATTCCGGCACCGACTGTGGAGATTCTCCCTGCGAGCGCGTGGGTATCCTCTCACACCACAAAGACGCACCGGTTGGTCATTGAAAATTGTCCAGTGATTATGCTGGGGTTAAGTCGGTGGGTTTCTGGCTTGTTGGGCTGAACGAGCTTGCTCCACACTGTATCTCTACATCAAATAAGTAAATACAGTCCTGTGCAAAACTTTCAGGCTCATATATATTACCAGGATGCCTAAGACATTTGCACAGTACTGTATTTGCCAACGTGGAGCAGACAGGGAGTTTGTAAATCTGGCAGGAGCAAAAGATGTTGGGGATGGAGAGGGTGGAGCACCGTGGGAGGGGTGTGGGACAGGTGGCAGAGAAGGAGTGTCAGGGGTGGGTACAGACACACCCAGCCCTGAGACACCAGGCAAGGTCATTTGATTCCAAACAATTGGTTTATTGAAAGCTCACGATACTGATATAAAGTCCCAGGATACTGACGGACTTTTACCGCTGTACCATTGAGAGCGTACTCACCAACTGCAACTCAGTGTGGTATGGCAATTGTCCCGTATCAGACTGCAAAGCATGCCAGCGTGTGGTGAAAA
This sequence comes from Mobula birostris, assembly GCF_030028105.1. Lineage (NCBI taxonomy): Eukaryota > Metazoa > Chordata > Chondrichthyes > Myliobatiformes > Myliobatidae > Mobula > Mobula birostris. Next base: position 40,856,315 of record NC_092397.1, read on the forward strand.
CTGCCCAGCGGATTATCAGCACCCAATTGCCCACCATTGAGAACATATACCGTAAACGCTGCCTGGGCAGGGCAAAAAGCATTATCAGGGATGCATCTCACCCTAACCACGGACTTTTTACTCTCCTCCCATCTGGTAGGCGCTACAGGAGCCTCCGCTCCCACACCAGCAGGCACAGGAAGAGCTTCTTCCCTGAGGTTGTGACACTGCTGAATCTCTCATCACAGCGCTAAGCAGTATTGCATCCATATTGTACTGTCTCAATACTTTTATATGTGTGTGCTGTAGCACTTTTTTTATTCGCAGTTATTTTGTAAATAATACTACTGTTTGCATTTCTGGTCAGATGCTAAATGCATTTCATTGGCTTTGTATCTGTACTCGGCACAATGACAATAAAGTTGAATCTCCCTGCCTCCTTCCCATTCTCAGTCCACAATAGAGACCCATATCAGAATCAGGTTTATCATCACTCACGTATGTCATGAAATTCGGGTATTTTTTGTGTGGCAGAGTACAGTACAATACATAAAATTACTACACTACTGTGCAAAAGTCTTAGCTACTGAATTAGCACAGTACTGTATATAAAAGCAAAAATGGCCTTGATGATGTTATAATGTTCTGTTCCATCTGGTGTAAAGATCAGGGACAAGAGTTCAGAGATCAGAAATAACGAGGGAAAGGATGAAGAGTGGCATGAGGAAAACAAATCAAATGCAGAATCTGGGAAGTATAGCCACAGGCCTAGGCACCGAGCCTGAGACTTTTGCACAGCACTGTAAATAAACACTTTCCCAACCACAACACAGTTCTGTTGTCTTTAATTCTTGTGTAGGCAGATTCTCTACAACAATCGGCATTGTTGATTGCCTCCTCCTTCCTTACGCCTCTCTAATCTCGAACGCTTCCACTAATCGTCCAGCTAACTTTCCAGCTGCACAATTCCAGCTTCTGTCACCACGGATACACTTCAAAGAAATGGCAAGCATGCTGCTGAGACTGAGGGGTAAACTGTTTAAGGTGAGTAATTCATCGGTTGCAGAAATTAACACATTTCTTGACACACACACAGACTAATTTGCAAATTTGTACAAGCTGCTTAATAAATCAGAACAAGCACACACACAGAAGCTATCAAACAGACAGCTCCGTTTATCACCTGTGGAAGAGTGTGGCTGTGTTCACTTATCAGACAACAGAAAGTGGGGGGGGGGGGCAGAAAGAATCACAATATATAATTAAATGTTTAGCACCTAAGCAAGAAAATAAACTCCTGCTTCTGTGTTTTTGTCTTACTGCTACAGCCAAACATTCAATTCTTAAAAAGAAGAAATTTGCAAGGAAAAGCAAAACGCTTGAGTAGTGATGGAACATGTGGGGCTCTCCCAGGAGAAATAAGCTGTAGTTGATTACGTTCATGTTCCTGCACTGTGATCACAGAATCTATTTCCTCAAGTGGCTCGTGGCGATACAATCACCTCATTAACTCCATCTAAAATGCTTGCAGAGTTAGCCATTATCATTAATTAGCAATGAACCACTTACTCAGTAATTTCTTCAGTAACAGTGTGCTCTACTTGAAGCCTGGAGTTGACCTCGATGAAAAAGTGCTTGCCGTGCTTATCGATTAGAAATTCCACCGTGCCGGCATTTTCATAGCCCACCTGGAGAAGGAAACACAAGGAGTGAATTTACTGCAGGTCAGAGCAGGTTAGTACTGCAGTACTGTGAGAGCAGGTCATTTGGTGCCAATCTGCACACTCCTACAAACCCACTACACATCCAAATCCCAACCGCAAATATCCCCCTCTCCTCTCAGTCCAAGACCTAATCTCAAATACCCCTCTCTCCTCAGTCCGAGACCCAACCACAAATATCCCTCCCTCCTTAGTCCAAGACCCAATCTCAAATATCTCTCTCTCCTCAGTCCAAGATGCAACAGCAAATATCCCTCTCTCCTTGGTCCAAGACCCAATCTCAAATACCCCTCTCTCCTCAGTCCAAGATCCAATCACAAATATTTCTCTCCTCGGTCCAAGACCCAATCTCAAATATCCCTCTCTCCTCGGTCCAAGACCCAATCGCAAATATCTCTCTCTCCTCGGTCCAAGACCCAATCGCAAATACCCCTCTCTCCTCAGTCCAAGACCCAATCGCAAATATCTCTCTCTCCTCGGTCCAAGACCCAAACGCAAATATCCCTCTCTCCTCAGTCCAAGACCTGATTGCAAGTAACTTCTGCTGTTAGCTGATCCCATTTAAAAGTTTCTATACATATACACACAGAAAATGCTGGAGGAACTCAGCAGGCCAGGCAGCATCTATGGAACAGAGTGAACAGTTGACTTTTCAGGCTGAGAGAAAGGACTTGACTCAAAACTTTGACTGTTTACTCTTCTCCATGGAGAAGAGCTGCTGAAGGGTCTCGGCCCAAAACATCAACTGTACTATTTTCCATAAATATTGCACCACTGTTATTGGCTGTGCTTCAGTTCCCCAACCCTAAGGGAAGAAATTTTCACCCCAGGAAGGTCTACCTCTCCCTATTACCAGCCCTACAGAAATACATGCAAGTGAAACCCCTTTGAGACTGCACTGGCCATAGAACACCTCCAGACACACATAGGCACACACACACAGACACACACACTCTCAATGATTTCTCCTTTAGCTCCTCCCACTTACTACAGACAAAAGGCGTAGCTTTGCGTACTCGCATGGGTCTCAGCTATGCCTGCCTTTTTGTTGGCTATGTGCAACAGTCTGTGTTCCAAGCCTGCACTAGTGTCACTCCCTCACTTTTCTGACACTACATCAATGAGTGCATAGCACCCATGCCCTGCTCATCGACATCAGCTTTGCCTCCAACTTCCACCCTGGTCCATTTCCGATACCTCCCTCTCCTTCCTCAGTCTCTGTCTCTATCACTGGTGACAGCTTATCAACTGATGTCTGTTATAAACCCACAGACTCTCACAGCTACCTGAACTATAGCTTTTGCCACCCTGTTACTTGTAAAAATGTCATCCCCTTCTCTCAATTCCTCCATCTCCACCACATCTGCCCTTAGGATGAGATTTCTCTTACCAGGACGAAGAAGGAGATGTCCTCCACCATCAACACTACCCTCAACCGCATCCTTGGATTTCCAGCGTTCCATTTCGCACAGGTCTGTCCTCACCCCATCCTCCCGCCACCCCGCCAGGGATAGGGTTCTTCTTGTCCTCACCTACCACCCCACCAGCCTCCGCATCCAGCACATAATTCTCCGTATCTTCGGCCTCCTCCGACAGAATGCTACCACAAAGCACATCTTTCGCTCTCCCCCCCCCCCCCACTTTCAGCTTTCCGCAGGGATCGCTCCCTACACAACTCCCCTATCCAATCGTCCCTCCCCACTGGAACTTACCCTTGCAAGCAGATCAAGTGCAACACCTGCCCTTACACTCCCTCCTCACTATCATTCAGGGCCCTAAACAGTCCTTCTAGGTGAGGCGACACTTCACCTGTGAGCCTGTTGGGGTCACTTACTGTGTCCGGTGCTCCCAGTGTGGCCTCCTGTATACTGGTGAGGCTCGACATAAATTGGGAGACCATTTTGCTGAGCACCTATGCTCTGTCTGCCACAAAAAGTGGGACCCATTTTAATTCCACTTCCCATTCCCATTCTGACATGTCAGTCCGTGGCCTCCTCTACTGTCATGATGAGGCCACACTCAGGTTGGAGGAGCAACATCTTCCGTTCCGTCTGCGTAGCATCCAACCTGATAGCGTGAACATCGATATCTCGAACTTCCGGTAATGCCTCACTTCACCATTCCCTTCTCCCTCTCTCACCTTATCTCCTTACCTGACCACTATCTCCCTCTGGTGCTCCTCCCCCCTTTTCTTTCTTCCCTGGCCTTCTGTCCTCTCCTATCAGGCTCCCTCTTCTCCAGCCCAGTATTCCTTTCCCCAATCAACTTCCCAGCTCTTTACTTCACCCCCTCCCCCTCCCAGTTTCACCTTTCACCTTGTGTTTCTCCCTCCCCTCTCCCACCTTCTAACTCTGACTTCTCATCTTCTTTCTCAGTCCTAATGAAGGATCTCAGCCTGGAACATCGACTGTACTCTTTTCCACAGATGCTGTCTGGCCTGCTGAGTTCCTCCAGTATTTTGTGTGTGTTGCCTGAAATAAATCTCTTCAGCTGAGGAGTCAGTGGAGTCACTCACTGTCACTGAGAGTGGCTGAGACCAGCGGTGTACAGTCCTGTGCAGAAGTCTGAGACATGTATATATCGCTAGGGTGCCCAAGAAATCTGCACAGTACTGTAGTCATTTTATCTATTACAATGTACTGCTGCCACAAAAAAAAACAAATTTCATGCCCTGTGAGTGATGATAAACCTGATTCTGATCTGGGTCTCTATTGTGGACTGGGAGTGGGAAAGGGGCAGGGAGAGGGGATCATGGTTGGGAAAAGGGGAAGGGAGAGGGAAGGGAGCAGGAAGCACCAGAGAGACATTCTTAATGATCAATAAACCAATTGTTTGGAATCAAATGACCTTGTCTGGTGTCTCAGGGCTGGGTGTGTCTGTACCCACCCCTGACACTCCTTCTCTGCCCCCTATCCCACACCCCTCCCACAGTGCCCCACCCTCACCATTCCCAACATCCTTTGTTCCCACCAGATTTACAAACTCGCTCTCCATTCCACGTTGACAAACACAGTACTGTGCAGAAGTCTCAGGCCCCTTATGCCTATGTGTCTAAGACTTTTGCACAGTACTGCAGGTGCATTAAAAGGGATCTGTACACCTGTACGTAATAGAAGGGAAAACAAAGTTCTGCTGACAGATTTAGATCAGGGAAGGTTCCAGGAGGATTGAGTGGGTAGAAACCTGTCCACGGTTGCTGGCCCTGAACCCTCAGGCACAGCAAGGCACTATCTCCCTGTAGCATCCTCCCACATCCCAAAGACAAGCACTAGAGTAGGTAGACTGGTTACGTGGGTATAATTGAGCAGTGCCGACTTGTTTGCCCTGAAGGGCCTGCTACCGTATGAATGCAGGCAATAAATGGAGATAACTGGAATCAAATATATGGCCCAGTCCATCACGGGTAAAGCCCCCACCCCCACCCCCACCATCTGAAACGCTGTTGCAGGAAAGCAGCATCCATCACCACACGGGACATGCTCTCTTCTCGCTACTGCCATTAGGAAGGAGGTACAGGAGCCTCAGGAGTTACTCCTCCAGGTTCAGGAACAGTTATTACCCTCAACCATCAGGCTCCTATACCAGTGTGGATAACCTCAACTCTGAACTGACTCCACCAGGAAGGAGATACAGGAGCTTCAGGTCCCACACCACCAGGTACAGGAACAGTTATTACCCTCAACCATCAGGCTCCTGAACCAGTGAGGATAACTTCACTTGCCTCGTCATTGAAATGTTCCCACAACCTATGGACTCACTTTCAAAGACTCTTCATCTCATGTTCTTGATATTTATTGCTCATTTACTGATTATTAATATTTTCTGTTTGTTTTCTTCTTTGTTGTGTTCTGCACTCTAGTTGAATGGCCAAGTTGGGAGTTGGGGCGGTCTTTCACTAATTCTGTTATAGTTATTATTCTAAGGATTTATTGAGAATGCCCACAAGAAAATGATTCTCAGCGTTGTATATGGTGACATATACTGTATGTACTTCGATAATAAATGTACTTTGAATTTTAATTTTTTATTTAATTTTCCCTCTTCTTTACCAATTGCTTGGTCAATTTTTGTTGAATTGTAAATCACTCACAACCCTCGCACTTTCTGCTTGTCCTGGGCAGCACCAGCAGCATTGCGTTTAGCTTAACACTGTTGCAAAACCTGCGATCTGGGTTCAATTCCCACCACTGTCCGTGAGGAACGCGACCACGTGGGTTTCCTCCCACATCCTAAAGACGTACGGGTTGGTAGGGTCATTGATTTCTTGGGTGTAATTGGGCCAGAAAGGCCTGTTAGCATGCAGTATTTCGAGTTAAGTAAATAGAATTTAATTCACAAAGTACCGTGGTGCACCCTGTCACTGGCTGCCTTTGTACACCCTGCATACAGCTTTGTTCAGAGTCCCTTTCATCCCTGCCAGTTCGGAAGAGTCACAGAGACCTCTGCAGAGTTGCACGTCTGAATATTGGCATTAAATGAAGATAACTGTAATCAAATGATTTGTCAGCAGAAAATTAATGGGTCATTAACCTGTGGATTTCAAATGTATAATCTGTATGGGCTAATCAGATTAATTCTAAATTCCAGGAATTAAAAAGAAAATCTTGCATTAATATACACGCAAAATGCCGGAGGAATCTTTTCTTCCCCAGTCCTGCTGAAGGGTCTCGGCCTGAAATATTTATTTTTGTCTGTAGATGCTGCCTGGCCTGCTGAGTACCTCCAGCATTTTGTGTGTGTGTTGCTTGGATTTCCAGCATCTGCAGACTTTCTCTTGTTTAATATACACTCAGTAAATTCAGGAGGTACCTGATAATGTGGTCACGGAGTGCGTGTTTGTGGCTTGCTGCTGAGGTACCTCATCCTCATCCGACGAGTTGCTGCTGGTGATATACGGTGACGCTTTGCAGGCAGCTAACAAAACTACTAACTATTCAACTAAATGTTGTAGAAAATGGGCACCACAGTAGCCTGGCGGTTAGAGCAACGCTATTGCAGCTGGGGATATCAGAGATTGGAGTTCAATCCTGGTGTTCTCTCTCGGGAGTCTGTATGTCTTCCCCAGGGCATATGTGGGCTTTCTCCACAGTCCAAAGATGTACCGGTTAGTAGGCTAACTGGTCATGGTAAATTGCCCTGTGATTAGGTTAAACTGAGGGTTGTCGAGGGTTACTGGGCAGTGCAGCGTGAAGTGCCAGAAAGGCCTATTCCATGCAATACTGAGGAAGGGTCTCGGCACGAAACGGCAACTGTAGATGCTGCCTGGCTGCTGCGTTCCCCCAGCATGCTGTGAGTGTAGTTTGGATTTCCAGCATCTGTAGTCCACTGCTGGAGCAGAGTTCGGGCTGGACTGAAGCGGCAGGGACTGGACCCAAGAGCGAAAAATGAACCTATGTTGAGCTGATTTGAGCATCGAGCCAGTTTTAAAAGATTGAGGCATCGAGGAGAAGGGCAGTGTTCAGTTCACTACTCCGTGTCAGCCAGGGTTGCACGCCCGAGCCTATCCCATCGCCTGCAGCTGACCCACCTCCCTCTCTTCTCCCTGCTACCATCGGGTGTGAGGTGCGGTCGGGAGTCCTGACCAGCTCTGCTTGTCCCACTGCTGAACAGGCTCCATGGCTGCGCGCTAACTTCCCGGGACCCTGCGATTCATGTTTTGATTTACTTCTGTTTATTTTTTAATTATTTGCAAAATTTGTTCTTTTTTCACACATTAGATGTTTGACAGTCTTTGTGGTGATTGGGGGGGGGGGGGGTTCCTCCGTGGATTGTATTGTGTTTCTTTGTGACTGCCTGCAAGAAGATGAGTCTCAAGTTTGTTTACTATACATACGTTGATAATAAATGTATCTTGAACTTCTGAGTTGTGCGTTCAGAGATGCTCTTCTGCACACCACTGTTGTAACATGAGGTGATTTGAGTTACTGTCAGCTTGAACCAGTCTGGCCATTCTCCTCTGACATCTCTCATTAGCAAGGCTTTTTCACCCACAGAACAGCCACTCACTGGATGTTTCTTTTTTCAGTGTTTTACACCCTATTCTCTGTAAAACTCTAGAGACTGTTATATGCGAAAATCCCAGGAGACCAGCAGTTTCTGAGACTCAAACCACCCTATCTGACACTAAAAATCATTCTGCAGTCAAAGTCACTCAGATCACGTTCCTTCCCCATTCTGATGTTTGGTCTGAACAACAACTGAACCTCGTGACCATGTCGGCGTGCTTTTATGCACTGAATTGCTGCCAGACAATGTCTTGGTGGTTCTCCTCTGCACCCTCTCCACCGCATTCCTACCCTTCAGTCTCAGTGGGTAAATTGCTAATGAACACCTAGCCCAAACACTCTCACAAATGTCTCTGATTTAAAGCTTGTGCCCCCTGGTTCTGGACTGCCTCTCAGGGAAAAAACTACTCTTCTTTACCTAAAATCTTTCACTTCTCCACACTCAAGGGAGAACATATGACGAAGGTCCTAAAAAAAAAGTGTCTTGGTCCGAAACGCTGACTGTTTATTCATTCCCACAGATGCTGCCTGACCTGCTGAGTTCCTCCAGCATTTTTCGTATTGCAAGGGAGAACAATCCTGTTTGTACAGATTACATCTAAACTCTTGCTTTGATGCCCATCCCCAGCAACAGCTGAAGAAATTAGAGTAGGACTGAATTCAGTGTGAAGAAAGAAACACAGGAGAGGTTAGAGCTCATCTGGGAGTATTGTGTTGACGTCTTGTCACCTCATGAGAGGAAAGATAGCAAAACTTTAGAGAGGGTGCAGAGGAGATTTACCAGGATGCTGCCTGGATTAGAGAGGGTGCAGAGCAGATTTACCAGGATGCTGCCTGGATTAGAGAGGGTGCAGAGGAAATTTACCAGGATGCTGCCTGGATTAGAGAGGGTGCAGAGCAGATTTACCAGGATGCTGCCTGGATTAGAGAGGGTGCAGAGGAGATTTACCAGGATGCTGCCTGGATTAGAGGGGGTGCAGAGGAGATTTACCAGGATGCTGCCTGGATTAGAGAGGGTGCAGAGGAGATTTACCAGGATGCTGTCTGGATTAGAGAGGGTGCAGAGGGGATTTACCAAGATGCTGCCTGGATTAGAGAGGGTGCAGAGGAGATTCACCAGGATGCTGCCTGGATTAGAGAGGGTGCAGAGGAGATTTACCAGGATGCTGCCTGGATTAGAGAGGGTGCAGAGCAGATTTACCAGGATGCTGCCTGGATTAGAGAGGGTGCAGAGGAGATTTACCAAGATGCTGCCTGGATTAGAGAGCACATCTTGTGAGGAAAGGTTGAGCTAGCTAGGAACATTCACTTTTGAGCGAAGGAAGATGAGAGGCAACCTGACAGAGGTGTACTTGAAGCAGAGGTTTTTATGTTGTTGATCAGTAAGAGTATCAAAGCCGACAGGGAGAAGGCAGGAGAATGGGGTTAATAAATGGCAGAGCAGACTCCATGGGTTGATCGGCCTAATTATGCTCCTATGCCTCATGGTCTTAGAAGATGGTAAGAGGCATAGATGGAGTGGACAGCCAATGCTTTTTTCCTAGGATGGCAATGGCCTATCCTAAGAGATATCCCATTAAGGTGAGCGCAGGAGAGCTGAGAGCAGAGGTAGGTTTTCTTTTTACACAGAGAGCAGTCAGTGCTAGGATGCACTGGCAGGGATAATGGGAGAGCCAATTCCAAAACAGACTCCTACATACAGCAGTTTGCAAAAGTCTTAGGCACACTTATATAGCTTGGATGCCTAAGACTTTTGCACAGTACTGGACGTCATGAAATTTGTTGTTCCTGGTAATAGCACATTGCAATACTATATATTACAATAAGCATATCTAAAACATCAAATTAAATTTAATAAGCAGTGCAAAAAGACAAGAGAGAATACCCAGGTGGTGTTCATATTGATACAGTGCTGTGCAAAAACCTTAGGCACGTATATATAGATCAGGTGGAACAGAGAACGAGTTTGTAAATCTAGCAGGAACAACGGATGTTGGGAATGGTGAAGGTGGAGCGCTGCCAGAGGATGTGGGACGGGGGTGGAAAAGTAGTGGTGGGGTGATGCAGGTACAGACACACCCAGCCCTGAGACACCAGGCAAGGTCATTTGATTCCAAACAACAGGCACTCCACCCTCACCATCCCCAACATCCTTTGCTCCCGCCAGATTTACAAACTCGCTCTCCACTCTGCGTTGTCAAACACAGTACTGTGCAAAAGTCTTAAGCACTTGCTCTATATATATCTGTGTGCGTGCGTACATGTGTGTGCGTGTGTGTGTGTGTCTCTCTCTCCCGCTGAGACTTTTTGCGCAGTCCTGTATAACTCTGATACTGAAGATGCAGGTGAGAAGGAAGAGCCACAGATGCCAAGCATGTCGAACTCTGATATCACACTCCAATCTTCACCCCAACAACCGCTCCCTGCTCAATGTTCACTTCTAGGCCTGACTCTCTTGGTGAGCTTTCCCAAAGCAGTGCCATCCGCCGATTCCACGTTTTCTCTCCACTCTCTGCTGTTTCACATTTCTGACTGCGTTCGATTTCTTTGGAGCACACTCCCACCCAGTGGCATAAAGCACATGCTGAACAAAACATAGCTGAATGTTTACTTTCAGCCCCACACAGTGAGGAGAAGCTGAACTGCAGATTGCTGACCAACTGGGACTTGGATTCTCGAGCACCACCAATGCATGCGTAAGTGCCGGGCTCGAATCAGCCTCTGGCGTAATTTCAAGGGCTGTCCACAGATCACGGACAAATTACGTCCCTGCCATCTTAACCCTCATCCTTAAAACGGGCACAACGCTGACAGAGAGGAGGCTGACTGCAGCCTGGATCAGAGTGGCATAAAGTAACTACTCTGGGTTTCAAAAGACACAAAAGATACTACAGTAGCATCCCCTCTAAATTTTTCACCAACTATCGCTCTCAGCAGGAAACTTTTATACCGCCTAAAACACCGCATGGCACTTTAAATAATATGCACACTATGAAAATTTAGAATAAAAAGTGAAAATCCACATACTTTGATTTCATTTATTAATTGAAGGGTATAATGAAATACAGGACAACAAAGAAAATCTTTCCCAGTTTGTAAACTTTTTAGAGAGAGAGCACACAGGGTAGAAGAGAGGGGAGAAGAGAGAGAGAGAACAAGAACAAAAACAGGCCCTTCGTCCCATCTAGACAATGCCAGAACCATTTAAACTGCCTACTCCCATTCACTTGCATCAGCACGATAGCCTCCATAGCTCTAGGATCCATTTACCTAACTAAACTGCACTCAAGTGTTGAAATCAAGCTTGCATGGACTTGTGCTGGTGGCTCATTCCACATTCTCACCACCTTCTGAGTGAAGACGTACCCCTTTATATTCCCCTTAAACCTGTCACCTTTCACCCAACCTCAGTGGAAAGAGCCTGCTTGCATTTACCCTACCTATACCCCTCAGAATTTGTATACTTCTATCAAATCTCCCTCAATCTTCTACCTTCTAAAGAATAATGTCCTAACCTAGTCAATCTTTCCTTCTACTCAAGTCCTCCAACCTGCAACATCCTTGTAAATTTTTACTGTACTCCTTAAACCTTACTTCCTTCCTGTAGGCAGGTGACCAAAACTGCACACAATACCCCAAGTTCGGCCTCACCAACATCTTACACAACTCAACATAAAATTCTATCTTCTGTACTCAAAAATTGATTTATGAAGGCCAATGTAACAAAAGCTTTCTTTCTATGATGCCACTTTCAATGAATTATGTACCCGTATAGTCAGATCTCTCTGTTCTATCGCACTCCTCAGTGCCCTGCCGTTCACTGTGTAAGACCCACCCCGGGTGGTCCTACCGAAGTGCAAAACCTCACACTTGTCTGCATTAAATTGCATCTGCACTTCTCAGCCCATTCTTCCAGCTAATGCAGACCTCTCTGCAAGTCATGATAGCTTTTCTCGCTGCCCACTACACCTCCCAATCTTGGTCTAACGCGTAAATTGCTGATTTATACCTGTGCCTAAGATTTTTGCATAGTACTGTACTTTTGATACCTAGAAACTTTTCATTTCATTATTTTCACAAGCATCTTTGCTTCACAGAATATGTGAACACTTTTGCATAGTACTATAGTTTTGATACTTAGAAAGTTTTCAATTTCATTATTTTCACAAGCATCTTTGCTTTACAGAATATGTGAACACTTTTGCATAGTACTATACGTACAAAGGTGCATTTCTGTCACAGCATGGCCGTGCATGGGACAGCCTAACGGGGACAGTGTTATCCACAGCAACACACAAAAAATGCTGCAGGTCAGGCAGCATCTATCGAGGGGGATAGGCAGGTGTCATTTCAAGTCGTCATCCAGTGTTGATGAAGGGTCTCGGCCCAAAACATTGGAGGTTTAATTCCTTCCACAGATGCTGCCTGACCTGCTTAGTTCCTGCAGCATTTTGTCTGGATTTGAAGAACTCACTTTGAGCAAGCATTTGCCCGAGCCATGCTGTCGTAGAGCTATACTGAATGGAATCAGGCGCTTCGGCCCAACACATCCATGCTGACTCAGGTGCCCACCTCAACTAGTCTCACATGCCTGTATTTCAAAACTTAAAATTCCAAACTAAATTTATTATCCAAGTACACGTACGTCACTATATACAACCCTGAGATTCATTTCCTTGTGGACATGCTCAATAAATCCATAAACAGGATCAGTGAAAGGCCGCACTAACTGTGGCGTTCAACCACAGTGCAAAAGACAACAAACTGCGCATATACGAAAAGAAAGAAATAATAATAATAATAAATTAATAAGCAATAAATATCGAGAACATGAGACGAAGAGTCCTTGAAAGTGAGCCCACAGGTTGTGGGAACAGTTCAGTGATGGGGCAAGTGAAGTTGAGTGAAGTTATCCCCTCTGGTTCAGGAGCCTGATGGTTGAGGGGTAATAACTGTTCCTGAACCTGGTGGTGTGGGTCCTGAGGCTCCTGTACCTCCTTCCCGATGGAATCAGTTCAGAGTTGAGGTTATCCTCACTGGTTCAGGAGCCTGATGGTTGAGGGTAATAACTGTTCCTGAACCTGGTGGTGTGGGTCCTGAGGCTCCTGTACCTCCTTCCCGATGGAATCAGTTCAGAGTTGAGGTTATCTCCTCTGGTTCAGGAGCCTGATGGTTGAGAGTAATGACTGTTCCTGAACCTGGTGGTGTGGGACCTGAAGCTTCTGTACCTCCTTCCCGATGGCAGCAGTGAGAAGAGAGCATGTCTGGGTGTTGCGGGGTGGGGGTGGGGTACTGATGATAGATGCCGTTTTCCTGTGACAGCATTTCATATAGATGTGCTCAATGGTGGGGAGGGCTTTACATGTGATGGACTGGGTCGTATCCTCTACCCATTTTTCTCAAAACCTTTTCTATCCATTAACCCATTTAAATAACCATATAACCATAGAACAACCATTGCACAGAAACAGGCCATCTCGGCCCTTCTAGTCCATGCCGAACGCTTACTCTCACCTAGTCCCACCGACCTGCACTCGGCCCATAACCCTCCATTCCTTTCCCGTCCATATATCTATCCAATTTAATTTTAAACGACAACATCAAACCTGCCTCAACCACTTCTGCTGGAAACTTGTTCCACACAGCTACCACTCTCTGAGTAACGAAGTTCTCCCTCATGTTACCCCTAAATTTTGGCCCTTCAACTCTCAAATCATGTCCTCTTGTTTGGATCTCCCCTACTCTCAATGGAAAAAGCCTATCCACGTCAACTCTATCAATCCTCCTCATAATTTTAAACACCTCTATCAAGTCCCCCCTCAACCTTCTACGCTCCAAAGAATAAAGACCTAACTTGTTCAACCTTCCGCTGTAACTTAGGAGATGAAAACCAGGCAACATTTTAGTAAATCTCCTCTGTACTGTCTCAATTTTATCGACATCTTTCCTATAATTCGGTGACCAGAACTGTACACAATACTCCACATTTGGCCTAACCAATGCCTTATACAATTTCAACATTACATCCTAACTCCTATACTCAATGCTCTGATTAATAAAGGCCAGCAAACCAAAAGCTTTCTTCACCACCCTGTCCATATGAGATTCCACCTTCAGGGAACTATGCACCATTATTCCTAGATCCCTCTGTTCTACTGCATTCTTCAATGCCCTACCATTTACCATGTATGTCCTATTTTGATTAGTCCTACCAAAATGTAGCACCTCACATTTTTCAGCATTAAACTCCATCTGCCATCTTTCAGCCCACTCTTCTAACTGGCCTAAATCTCTCTGCAAGCTTTGAAAACCTACTTCATTATCCACAACGCCACCTATCTTAGTATCATCTGCATACTTACTAATCCAATTTACCACCCCATCATCCAGATCATTAATATATATGACAAACAACATTGAACACAATACAGATCCCTGAGGCACACCACTACACACCGTTCTCCAACCTGACACACAGTTATCCACCGCTACTCTCTGGCGTCTCCCATCCAGCCACTGCTGAATCCATTTTATTACTTCGATATTAATGCCTAACGATTGAACCTTCCTAACTAACCTTCCTTGTGGAACCTTGTCAGATGCCTTACTGAAGTCCATATAGACAACATCCACCGCTTTACCCTTGTCAACTTTCCTAGTAACCTCATCAAAAAATTTCAATAAGATTTGTCAAACATGACCTTCCACGCACAAATCCATATTGACTGTTCCTAATCAGACCCTGTCTATCCAGATAATTATATAAACCATCTCTAAGAATACTTTCCATCAATTTACCCACCACTAACGTCAAACTCACAGGCCGATAATTGCTAGGTTTACTCTTAGAACCCTTTTTAAACAACAGAATAGCATGAGCAATACGCCAATCCTCCGGCACCATCCCCGTTTCTAATGACATTTGAAATATTTCAAAAATCTTGTTTAAAAGTTGTAAATGCACCCATCTCTTGCAGCTCATTCCATATACCCAGCACCCTCTACCCATTAGATCCTTTTTAAATCTTTTCCCCTTTCATTTTAAAATTGTGCCCTATAGTTCTAAAATAAGGAGGAGAAGACGGCGGCGCGATGGCAGCGCGTGTGGCCTCTCCGGTGAATGATATCTGTAATCTGTCAAGTAGGGGACCGTGCACAATTCTGATTTGATGGAGACAGACGTGAGAGTACGGAGGAACATCTGGAGAAACTTCTGAAGTGCCCACTTCGCTGCTGCTGCTACTGTGCGATCCAGAATCTTCGGAGCAGAAGGCCCCAAATCCTCAGCTTTGCTTGTTTCAGCGGCCGGGGCTAGGTCGAAGGCGCGTGGCAGAGGACGGCGCTTGGGAGGCTATATCGGAGGGGTTGGTCGGAGGCTTGAAGTTTTCAGACGGACGGACTCAGTGTTGGCTGTGGTTGGCTGCTTCCAAGGTATCGGCAAGTTGACGGTGCCTGGAGGTTTATGGCAGGGAGTTTCTCCCTTTTGCCGCCTGCTATCCGGGACTCGTGAGTCGATTGACTCGGGGACTTTGAGACTTTTTTTTTTACCGTGCCCATGGTTTGTTCTCCATCAAATTATGGTAGTGCTTTGTACTGCTGTAACTACATGTTATAATTATGTGGTTCTGTCAGTGTTAGTCTTTGGTTTGTCCTGTTTTCTGTGATATCACTCTGGAGAAACATTGTACCATTTCTCAATGCATGTATGCATTTCTAGATGACAATAAAAGAGGACTGAGTGTTCTCATAATCTAAATAAACCCCTCCCTACCCAACCTGGCAAGAAAGACAGTGACTAACCATCTTCTCTACAGCCCTCATGATTTTAAAAACACCTATAAGGCACCACCGCACCCCCCCCCCCCCACAGCCTCCTTCACTCCAGGGAGAACAGTCCCAGCCTCTCCATATAACTCAAGCCCCCCCAGTCCTGAACTTTCCTGAACCCTTTCCAGCTTAATGAGATCTTAATAACTACACAAAATACTCCAAGTGCAAAGGTTCTAAGGTTCATTTTATTGTCAAAGTATACATGTACAATACAACTCTGAAATTTATCTTCTACAGATAGCCATGAAATACACATGAAAAGAAAAAGAAACAAGACTCACCGACCCCAGAATCCCCCATCCCCTCCTCTCAGGGAAAAACAGCAACAATGAAAATGCACAACCTCCTCATCAGCAGAAAAAAACAGCATCAATACAATCCCCGACCCTGTCACTCACATCCCCAACCATTCACCCACAGAAAAAACCACTGACAACAACAATTCCTGATCTCCTCACTTGCAAATGAATAGCGACAGTCTGGCCAATGAATTGTCTTTAAGATTTAGTTATTCTCCATATTTATAGTCCATTCACCTGTTGCCGTGACAACAGTGTCAGGAAATGTACAGGAGACTTGAGCCAAAAGCATAGCAGCAGAGATCATTTTGCAGTGAGTGATTGCTTTACTGCTACACTGCAAAATAACTGTCCACCAGGGGCCACAAATCAAGAGAGAACACAACAAGGCAACAGGGTAACTGAAGGCTGGGGACAACTGGCTGAGGCTGGCTGATGCAAGGGCTATGGATGAGATCTGGGTTTAAATAGGCTGCAGGTGACGGGCTGGCTGGAAACTGGCAGGTGCCTGCCTGACAAACTGTACAATGCTGGAGTCAATTCACACACCACACTCGCCAGACCAGGTTTCAATTCCTCAGTCTGTTCAGAGTGCTGAGCATCTTGAGATGAGATATTATAAAAAAAAATACAATCTTTTTTCTTAAATAAGTACTCAAAAATTCAAATGAAATTCCACTTTGAATTTGGTTTTGTGCTGTGATTAAACTGAAAATTAATTGGATCCTTTTAAGCATAATCTTAATGAACATTTTAATGAGTTACTCTGCTGCGATCTTGCCTGGACAAACACACACAGTGGAGCAGCACCTGGTATTAGCAGCGCGAGCAACAGGTGACAGGCAGATAAAGAAGAAAATGTGCAGAGTTTTAAGGGAAGGCACTGACCACCTTAAGGCTAATCCAAACCACAAATTACCTTTACACTAACAGAGAAAAAGCATGCGCCGCTACCTGGAAAAATAATTATTTCAAATATAAAGGTTGAGAGTACGGTGTAGTAACAGGCCCTTTGGCCTGTGGAGTCTGCCCTGACCTTCAACCAGCCACACAGCTGCAATGAAAAGATTGTGAACCCTTTGCAATGACCTGGTTTTCTGCATTAATTACTTATCAAATGTGCTCCCATCTTCATCTAAGTCACAATAATAGACAAACACAATCTGCCTAAACTAATAACACACAAACAGTTGTACTTCTCATGTCTTTATTAAACGCACACTGTTGAATCATTCACAGTCCAGGATGAAAAAAGTATGTGAACTCTTGCAACTAATAACTGGTGGAAACTCCTTTAGCGGCAATAGCCTCCACCCAGTGTTGTGCTGATCAGACTTGCACAACAGCAAAGAGGTATTCAGTCCATTCCTCCACACAAAACTGTTTCAGTTCATCAGTATTTCTGGGATACCTTGCACAAACAGCCCTCTTCAGGTCAGGCCACAGCATCTCAATTAGGTTAAGGTCTGGACCTTGACTTGGCCATTCCAAAACAATTTTTTTTTCTTTTTAAACCACTTACTCTTGTGTTTAGGTTCATTGTCTTGTTGCATCATACAACTTCTATTCTCCACTGATGCCTACTGTAAGCCGACTGACTCTCAGAGCTATCTGGACTATTCCTCTTCTCACCCTGTCTCTTGCAAAAACGCCATCCCCTTCTCGCAATTCCTCCGTCTCCGCCGCATCTGCTCTCAGGATGAGGCTTTTCATTCTAGGACGAGGGAGATGTCTTCCTTTTTTAAAGAAAGGGGCTTCCCTTCCTCCACTATCAACTCTGCTCTTAAACGCATCTCCCCCATTTCACGTACATCTGCTGTCACTCCATCCTCCTGCCACCCCACTGGGAATAGGGTTCCCCTGGTCCTCACCTACCACCCCACCAGCCTCCGGGTCCAACATATTATTCTCCGTAACTTCCGCCACCTCCAACGGGATCCCACCACTAAGCACATCTTTCCCTCCCCACCTCTCTCTGCATTCCTAAGGGATCGCTCCCTACGCAACTCCCTTGTCCATTCGTCCCCCCCATCCCTCCCCACTGATCTCCCTCCTGGCACTTATCCGTGTAAGCGGAACAAGTGCTACACATGCCCTTACACTTCCTCCCTTACCACCATTCAGGGCCCCAAACAGTCCTTCCAGGTGAGGCAACACTTCACCTGTGAGTCGACTGGGGTGATATACTGCGTCCGGTGCTCCCGATGTGGCCTTTTATATATTGGCGAGACCCGACGCAGACTGGGAGACCGCTTTGCTGAATATCTACGCTCTGTCCGCCAGAGAAAGCAGGATCTCCCAGTGGCCACACATTTTAATTCCACATCCCATTCCCATTCTGACATGTCCATCCACGGCCTCCTCTACTGTAAAGATGAAGCCACACTCAGGTTGGAGGAACAACACCTTATATTCCGTCTGGGTAGCTTCCAACCTGATGGCATGAACATCGACTTCTCTAACTTCCGCTAAGGCCCCACCTCCCCCCTCGTATCCCATCTGTTACTTATTTTTATACACACATTCTTTCTCTCACTCTCCTTTTTCTCCCTCTGTCCCTCTGAATATACCTCTTGCCCGTCCTCTGGGTCCCCCCCCCCCCCGTCTTTCTTCCCGGACCTCCTGTCCCATGATCCTCTCGTATCCCCTTTTGCCTATCACCTGTCCAGCTCTTGGCTCTATCCCTCCCCCTCCTGTCTTCTCCTATCATTTTGGATCTCCCCCTCCCTCTCCAACTTTCAAATCCCTTACTCACTCTTCCTTCAGTTAGTCCTGACGAAGGGCCTCGGCCCAAAACGTCGACTGCACCTCTTCCTACAGATGCTGCCTGGCCTGCTGCGTTCACCAGCAACTTTGATGCGTGTTGCTTGAATTTCCAGCATCTGCAGAATTCCTGTTGTCAACTTCTATTAAGTTCTGCTACCATGCCATTCTCCTGTAAAATGCCCATGATGCTCCTTCCACCATGCTTCACAGTTGGGACTAGATTTTGGTGATGATGTACTGTGCTCTTTTTCCTGCAAACAGCGGTGTGCATTTCTGCTCGGAAGTTCAACTTTTGTCTCATCTGTCCACAGAACATTGTCCCAGAAGTGTTGTGGAACATCCAGGTAGTCTTTTGCAAACTTGAGGTGTCTTTCTTGAGTGTGCTTTCCTCCATGGTGTCCTTCTATGAAACCATTCATGTTCAGTGTTTTTCTTATAGTGGATACACGAACAGGGACTTTAGCAAGTTCCAGAGATTTCTGCAGGTCTTTTGCTCTTTCCCTTGAGTTCCTTTTCACCTCCTTCAGCATTCATTAATTGGAGCACCCTACTCCAAGTAGCTTTTGTAGAAGGCATTACCCCAGTGGTTCACATACTCTATTGAACCTAGACTATGATTGTTTAAATGCTGCACTCAGTATTGACCAGAAGTAGTAAAATTGTTTTTGTGTTATTAGTTTAGGTAAACTGTGTTTGTCTATTATTATTAGATGAAGATCGGACCACATTTTGAGTAATTAATGCAGAAAACCAGCTAACTGCAAAGGGTTCACAAACTTTTTCTTGCAACTGTATATTGGCTCCAGTTTATTCCACCACATTGAAACCTACTCCATCCCAGCCACCACAAAAAGATCAAAGTAAATTTATTATTAAAGTACAATGCTGTACAAAAGTCCTGATGAAGGGTCTTGGAGATATATACACACACACAGACACACAGACATTTGTATATATCTCTCAGAATCAGGTTTATCATTACTCACATATGTCATTTGTAAATCTGGTGGGAGCAAAGGATGTTGGGGATGGTGAGAGTGGGGCACCGTGGGAGGGGTGAGGGACAGGTGGCAGAGAAGGAGTGTCAGGGGCGGGTACAGACACACCCAGCCCTGAGACACCAGGCAAGGTTATTTGATTCCAAACAATTGGTTTATTGATCATTACAGAATGTCTCTCTGGTGCTTCCTGCTCCCTCCCCTCTCCTTTCCCCTTTTCCCAACCATGATTCCCCTCTCCCTGCCCCCTTCCCACTCTCAGTCCACAACAGAGACCCAGGTCAGAATCAGGTTTATCATCACTCACATATGTCATGAAATTTGTGGGGTGTGGGGGGTGGGGTTGTGGGGTGTGCGGGTGTGAGGATGGAGGTGTGGGGTGTAGGGCTTTATGGATGTGGGGTGGGGGTAGGGTGTGGGGTTTTATGCATGTGGGGTGAGGTGGGGATGGGGGTGTAGCGGTGTGGGCTTTGGGGTTTTGTGGATGTGGGGTAGCTTGAGGGGTATGGGGGTGGGGTGTGGGGTGTGGGAGTGGAGGGGTGGGGTGTGGGGGGCTGGGGGTTGTGGGTGTATGGGGGGATAGGTGTGTGGGGGATGGGTGTGTGGGGGGATGGGTGTGGGATGGGGGTGTGGGATGAGGACGTGGGATGTGGGATGTGGTGTGTGGGGTGTGGGAGATGGGTGTGGGGTGTGGGGTTTTGCGGATCTATGGTTGTGGGGTGTGGATGGGGATTGGGGTGTGGGGTGGAGGTTTGGGGTGTGGGGGTGTGGGTGTGGATGGGGATTGGGGTGTGGGGGTGGGGTGGAGGTTTGGGGTGTGGGGTGGTGAGATGTGGGTGTGGAGGTTTGGGGTGTGGGGTGGGGGTGTGGGTGGTGAGATGTGGGTGTGGGGTGGGGGTGTGGAGGTTTGGGGTGTGGGGTGGGGTGTGGGTGGTGAGATGTGGGGGGTTTGGGTATGTGGGGTGTGGGGTTTTGGGGTTTTATGGTTATGGAGTGTGGGGTGTGTGGGGTGTGGATGGGGGTGTGGATGGGGATTGGGCTGTGGGGTGTGGGGGGTGGGGTGGAGGTTTGGGGCGTGGGGAGTGTGCAGTGGGGGTGTGGGTGGTGAGATGTGGGTGTGGGGTTTCGGGGTTTTATGGTGTGGGTGTGGATGGGGATTGGGGTGTGGGGGTGAGGTGGAGGTTTGGGGTGTGGGTGGTGTGGGGTGGGGGTGTGGGATGGGGCTGTGGGGTGTGAGTGGTGAGATGTGGGTGTGGGGTAGGGGTGTGGGATGTAGGGTGTGGGGTGTGGATGGGGATTGGGGTGTGGGGGTGGAGTGGAGGTTTGGGGTGTGGGTGGTGTGGGGTGGGGGTGTGGGATGGGGCTGTGGGGTGTGAGTGGTGAGATGTGAGTGTGGGGTGGGGGTGTGGAGGTTTGGGGTGTGGGGTGTGAGTGGTGAGATGTGGGGGTGTTGAGGTGTGAGGTGTGGGGGGGTGTGAGGTGTGGGGTGGGTGTGTGGGGGTGGGGGGGTTGGGTATGTGGGGGGTGTGGGGGTTGGGGTCATTGATAATGGATGCCATTTGCTCGTGGTAGCACTCCTTGCACTCAATGGTGGGGAGGCCTTTTCCTGAGATGGACTGGACTGGGCCGTATCCACCACTTTTGGTAGACTTCCCGTTCAAGGGCACTGGTGTTTCCATACCAGGCTGTGATGCAGCCAGTCAGTATACGCTCCACCACACATGGAGAGAAGTTTCTCGAAGTTGAGATAACAGTCCAAATCCGCGTAAACATCTGAGAAACTGGAGGCGCTGTAGTGCCCTCGTTGTGGTGGTACTTGTGTCCTTTTCCCAGGACAGATCCATCAACGTAACAATGCCACGGAAATTAATGTACTGACTCTCTGTACCTCCCATCCGGCTCGAGGTCCCCCAGTTTCTAATTCCTTTACCAGAAAACCGAACTCCGGGCCTGGGATACAACATTTCAATCCTGAGGATTGAAAACTGCAGATTTTTTCCCCCCAAGGCTGGCTAAAGGGTTCAGGGTGAAAGGCAAAATATTTAAGGAAAATCTGAGTGGGATCTTCTTCAATCGGAGAGCGGGGTGAGTGTGGAACGAGCTTCCAGCGAAAGTGGTAGATATGGATTCAATTGTAACATTTAAGAGAGGTCTGGATCGCTCTGTGGTTGGGAAGGGTCCAGGTGCAGGTAAATGGGACTAGGCCAAGCAGGTTGGCACAGACTAAATGGGCCGATGGGCCTGGTTTAGTGCTGTACCACTGTAGCAGTAGTGCGATCATTCGAGTCGAGCATGGTGCTCTCTTCAGGAGTTGTCTATTATTGGGTCTTCAGGAGGCTGTAGAGCCGACCTGGGATGTTCCTCTGATAGATCATCTGTGCGTGACTTTGCTTTACGTGTGGAGGCCGACGAACAGGCAGCCACCACACAGCCCTCGACAGATCGGGGTCAACGTCCAATGGCATGCAGTGCAAGATGACTGGGGACCCTTCACTGCTGCAGCCTTCCTCCACACACTGCCATTCTGATGTGTCATCGCCTTCCACAGCTCTTCCAGTCAGGTCTTGGTTGGATCGCCCTTTGTCTGGGTCCTCGCCCTTGACGTTACTGCCTTGGGTGACCCCACCAGCAGGTAAGTGCCAGACAAGGATCTTAGGAACTCACAAGCCTCCCCACCATGGTGAGGTGACGATCCTCAGGGAAGAATGCTCTATGGCTCGACGAGACTAGGTTGGCTGGGTTTGGTTTACTTGGAGCAGCAGAGACAACAGGAAACCTGATAGGGGCGTACAAAATTGGGCTAGGCACTGCCAGGACCAGGAGTAAAAGACTTTTCTTTGTTGAAGAGGTGTCTATGTCACCCAGGACATGCCCTCTTCTCATTGCTACCACCAGGGAGGAGGTACAGGAGCCTGATGGCACACACACAACATTTCAGGAATAGTTTCTTCCCCCTTGGCCATCAGATTTTGAATGGACAATGAACCCATCAACACTTCTTCACAACCTTTATATATTTACTGTAATTCAGATTTTATTCTGTATTGCAATGTGCTGCTGTTGCAAAACAACAAATTTGCCAGTGATATTAAACCTGATTCTGACTGACCATTCACGTCCGTCCACTTCTACAATGTCTATGTGTCTATCTAAATGCCTCGAACTCTACTGCACTGTCAGTTTCCATGACTACCCCTGGGAACCTGTTCTGGGCACCTCCCACTCACTGTTTAAGAGATAATCTTGACCCTCAAATTACCCTTAAACTTCGCTCCTCATGTTCTCTGGTGTTGGGCATTTCTACCCTGGAGAAAAGATTCGGGCTGTCTATCCTATCTGGACCTCTTAATGGCCTCTTTCAGGTCTTCCCTCAGCCATGTTCTTGCCAAATTTAGCTCAGAGGAAAAACTTAGAATTTAAGAAGTGTCACTAAAACCACTTGGACTGCACAGGCAGAGAAGGCTGCAGTCCAGGTGCAGGGACATGGGTTTAATGTGAGTGGATGCACACTGGTCAGCATGGATGAGCTGGGCCGAATGGCCTGTTTCCAAGCTGCATTCTGTAATGATCAACAAACCAATTGTTTGGAATAAACCAATTGACCTTGCCTGGGTCTGCACCCGCACCACCCCCAACCCTTGGCACTTCTCTGCCCCCTGTCCCACATCCCTCCTGCGGCTCTCCACCCTCGCCATTCCCAACACCCTTTGCTCCCGCCAGATTTACAAA
Source organism: Mobula birostris (assembly GCF_030028105.1). NCBI lineage: Eukaryota > Metazoa > Chordata > Chondrichthyes > Myliobatiformes > Myliobatidae > Mobula > Mobula birostris. The sequence continues at coordinate 40,879,642 of NC_092397.1, forward strand.
CTCGCTCACCACTCCATGTTGACGAATACAGTACTGTGCAAAAGTCTTAGGCACCTACATGTACCTCAGCTCAGCCTTTTGCAGAGTACTGTACATGTTATGAACAAGGACAAAAGGACTAAAGATGGCGCCAGAGGGTAATTTCTTTGAGTTCATCTGTGGATCAGTTTAAATTCTCCTCTTTAATATCTCTTTTCAAGATGGGTGGAGTCCTACTGGAGCCTCTGATCTACAGCTACAATTAAACTGCCGTTCTACATGGCACTGAGTTCCAGCTCTCGGAGCTCGTCGAGCAGCTTAGTGTTTTCGATACCTCCAGGAGCTGCCTGGAAGACGTTGGCCTCAGGGTGCGGCCCTGTGGTCGACCCAATTCCACGCCGGTGTCACTGACAGGAGATCGGAACATTGAAACAGCAAGGTCCACTACTGTCGAAATGAGTGTGACATCGAAACAGTGTGCTGTTGGTCTCCCTCTGGCTGTGGCATGAGCAATGCCTCTCTCTCTCTCTCTCTCTCTCTCTCTCGTCAGTGAGATATCGAAGTGCTACAGTGAACAGTGGTTTTTCTGATGGACTTTGGTCGTGGTCTCTTTGGGACTTGGCTGTTGCCTGCATGGCGTGTGGTAGGGCCTGACCCTGCTGCTGAGGCAGGTGGGGGAGAGGGTGATGCCTTGCGGCTGCCTGTGTGGGAGGGGACAGGGGGGCTTTGGGGCCCTAACATATTTGTCATTCATTCTTTGAGGATGCCTGTGAAGAGTAAGAATTTCAGATTGTATACCGTACACATTCTTTGATACTAGGTGGAACCATTTTGAAGTGTAAGACAAAGACTGCTTATCAGTAGCACATAAATTCAGAGCCGGAAATGATGGCGATCCCAAGCTGCTGTGTGGAATTATATATTCCAAAATCTGAAACACTTCTGGCCCCAAGCATTTTGGACAGGGGGTAAATTTATAGTAAAATCCTCCTCCTGCGTATTGTGGGTTGGCAGGGTGGAGATACGTCTCTACCAAAGGAGGTATAAGGTGCTCCTTCCCTCCGCTAGCCTGCAGGTCACCCTTGGGCAAGGTGTAGCACCTGCTTAGCCCCCGATCAGGGTAACGTGAAGCCGTGGAAGCAGGTGGTGGATGGTCGTATGAGCAGCCGGTGCAGATCACAAGTCCTGGTTATGTGACCACAGACACCAGGCAGACAACCTCTGAAGAGTATTGGTAATGGCTGGGGACACCCGTCGTGTAAAGACACTGCCCAGAAGAAGGCAATGGCTTCTCTACAAAAATATGCCAAGAACAATTATGGTCATGGAAAGCTACGATACAGCACACAACAAACGACTCTGTGTATTGTCCGCATTTCTCCATTTCATGTGTCTATCTTAAAATTCACCAAATTGCCTGCTTCCACCACTACCCAAATAAACCATTCCAGGCACCGACCCCTGTCTGCATAAAAAAGCTTGCCTCTCAACTTGGCTTTAAACTTACCCCGTCTAAACTTAAAAGCCCGACTGGGCAGTGTTTTCTCTGCTGACAGTGTGACATTCCCTACCGTCGACCTGCACTCTCTTCAGCGGACTGTGTACACAACCCGTTCCAGTACGCTGGTACTAAGATTGAGAGATTCTTTGGGTGAGATTATTGAGAAAGTGTGGAATTACAATAAAACAAGCTTAGGAGGATGAATGTTGTCCCTGCAAGCCATTTTTATTTTCTTACTCGCAGTTGCACCAGTTGTGTTGACCTGCTTTAGTCTCTGTGGAGACTGTTTAGTCTCAGTTTGCAGACTGACCCAGATGTAGGCTCACCCAGTACTGTTAGAATACAGAGGAAGTTTCTCAGCAACTCTTTACAGTACTCCTGCCAAACTGTGCACTTTAACAGGGATCGACTGGCTTTGTAAGACATGCAGCACAGATACTGTGGCTCTGGAGATTAGATTAGCAGAGCACATTGCATCATGCAGGCTCATATTCTCTGCAGTACAGAAGGCCAAGTGGGACTTGTCAGAACATGAAAAGATTTCATGGGAGAACGTTTCCCTGCTGCTAAATAATTGGAGATTAGGGGACAAAAGAAAATCAGAGTCAGGACTTTCAGGGGAGAAACTCAGAAAAACATGACAGTTGTTTGAAAAGTTGAGACCTTTTCCAGAAACGTGGAGGCCAACTAACTCAATTCATTGTTTAATTTTGGACAGAAAGGCATTTGCAAGCCAGGATTTTAATGGGCAGGTAAATGAGGT